>NC_056725.1:1125185096-1125287596 GCF_019279795.1 Protopterus annectens
GCTATTTGACTGGTGTGGATGATGGGTCTATATCAGTTCATCAAAGAGGGTCTACATTATGATGTTGAAATGTCGTAATATCGAACACCTAAAGATCGACAAGTATTCATCGAAATGCATTTCCGGGAATCGATGAATGCTTACAGGGCAAACAAACACTTTCCCCGCAATACAATGGAATGAACTAAACCTAAAACAATCCCATCTATGTGGGGTGCTGTGCCCCCACACCCCCCCTAACTAAATATACCAACTCCGAGATCGAACTATAGTGGCGGAAAGGGCAACATTTTGTAGTTGACCAACTGCATCTTTGCCCTATAAGTATTCATCGAATTGCACAAATGGTTTTGATGAATACTTGTCAATCATAAGGTGTTTGATATTGCGACGTTTTGACTTCGTGATATAGACCCCATCAAAGATTCACTTCAATGAACCTGACTTCCTCGACACCAAATCACTGAACTTCACTTCTGAGAACATTCACATCTCAAAAAGATTTCATCCAGGAAAGAAAGCACTTGGCCAACACCACAATGGAACACTCACCGCAGTTTGTCAAAACCACCCAAGTGAGGTGCTGCACTCACCACATCCCCCACCCCACCTAACTATATATACCAACTCTGAGATTGTACTACAGTGGGGAAAAGAGCAAAGTTGTGCTGTTGGCCAACTGCTTCCTTTCCCTGCTTAAACCTTTTGCAGATGTGAATGTTTGTGAAAGTGAAGTTCAGTGATTTGGTGTCGATGAAGTCAGGTTCACTGAAGTGAATCTTCGATGAACAGATATAGATCCATGCATGGCATGCATGTCATATATATATATATATATATATATATATATATATATATATATATATATATATATATATATATATATATATATATATATATATATATATATATATATATATATATGATGCAATCCACACTGTCAAGAATTTTGCCCATTAATGTTGTCAAACATCTATGTATGTACTCTGTGCATCACCAGACCAGGTAGCATACATGCATCTGGTATAACAACTTGATGGGGGCTTGGCACAATCAGACAGTAATGTTTTTGCCACAAAAAGAATCCCTAGGTATTGTCAATATGATGTCTGACAGCTCACTGTGACAAAGGTGGTATACTTGAGTTAGACATCATTGGAGGATGTATAGAGAAGTACATGAAGAAGGGTGCATTATACTCAGTTATTGGTGTGATGAAGGCTGTGAAATATTGAGGTATTATGGCCTTTGATGTGGATGCCCTTCACATACTCAGTAGTTGTGCTGCATACAAGGGAGTAGTCAGCACTGTAGCCACATGCTGGTGGATGTTCCACTTAGCATCTACCCCAGGACACAGGTCACATACCTATTGGTCTGATTATAGGGTATGGTGTCTACATTATACCTGAGTTGTGTGTTTGTTTTCCTGATGTAACAAATCCCCCCATACTTTCTCATCATTGCATTTGTTGTCATGGCTGTGGCAGCTTTCTTTGGTGTGTATAGATACTGTCTTTATTATACTAATATCACAGTTGGAGTCAATGATTGCACACAGTCTGTAGTCCTTCAGGCAGCTGTTTGGACACATGATGTGTATGTCATCTGTGATGTCCATCACTTAAATAATGGACAAGAAAGGGCCTAGCAGACAGCCCTGATGTATGGACCTGATCACTGAACCTGAGATATAGGTGATTTCACACGTCAACATATTTAGTTGTCATGTATGTGAATCACGGGTCTACCCACATAGTGATATAAGTGTATATAACCACATCTGGCAGTGCTGAGTGAATACCTCAATGTGGATTGTGACACTGCCAGCCCAGCTATCTGAAATTTTGTAAATAATCATATGTCATTTGTGAATACCAACATGATTCATATGCTTGTCTTACAAATGTAAGAGAACTATATGTTATGTGTATATTAAACTACTGGTGCAGAAGTGTGTGTTGAACTGTATGTTATATACTGGGCTTCAAGAAAGTAACCACAGCATACCCTGCTGGAACACAGGATATTAACGTACAAAACTTCAAGGAAATAAGTTGAAATTAAATGTTTTACAATATGCTATAAAAGTTAGTTTCAATCAATGCAGCAAGCAGACACAATGTCTAGAGCTAGAAGTGTTTCTGTTGTCTTGGAGAGAAGTAATTACTAGGTCTAAAATGTAAAAGTGTTTAATTGTTTTACAACTTCCAGTTCTGAGCAAACATCTAAGAGATATGTATTTTTCACACAGAGATGTTACAATTCTGTTAGCCTGGGAACTGAAGGCAGGTGACAGAGTAATGTCATCCAAGCTGACCCAACAGTAATGTTTGATAGTAATTTAAGAACTTTCTCATAGAGAGAGAAACTTTGCATTTTGTATTTTGTCTTTGACTTAACAAGAACATCCACTCATCATCATCTGCACTTGCATGCTAATAGTAAGTAACTAGGGTACAGTAATTTCTATTAGATATAGATATGAATATAGCAAAGAATAGTTTAGATGTTTTCTGTATTTATTTGGGACTGTCCTGCAATGTTGTTTTAAAATATTTCCTGTGATTCTGAACTCTGAAGTAACTATTTTGACTGAGTATTGTATCTTGTTCGTTTATTATTTATTATTAAATATATTTAAACCTATCTTTGTGGCTTATATTGGTGAGGCATATTTAAGCTCTCAGTGTACTTGCATATGTATTTGGTAACACTGTACAGGCCACTCCTAATAGTCTGGCGCTTGGTCAAAAACTACCATTTGGATAATAGTAACAGTACACAGCAGGATTTGTCACCCTTTGTAAGGGCCTTATAGTCGCTGATACATAGAGGTTGGTGGCAGTGATAACTACCTTATAGTCTGGGCAGAAGGGAGCATAGCTAGTAAACCTGTGCCAGCCTTCCCCAGGTGTTTGTGTGTGTGTGTGTGTGTGTGTGTGTGTGTGTGTGTGTGTGTGTGTGTGTGTGTGTGTGTGTGTGTGTGTGTGTGTGTGTGTGTTTGTATATAAATCAAATCTCAAAGTGTATGTGTGTCAGCTACTTGGGCAGGGGCACAAAGCACTGGTTGGACAGAAAGGGTGCTGGAGGTCTTTGTTTGACACCTCAGCTGAGGTCTTAACCCTATAGCTGTGTCAGTGGGGAGTCTTATTTGGAATCTTGAGAAAGAGGCAGAAATCAGCCCCAGACTGACTGTGATCTCTGTGTGCTCTTAAGTGAAATTGTACTTTACTGTGTGTGTACTTGTCATCCTCACATTGTGTATACCCCTCACTGGTGCCAGTGGTGAGGACTGAGGCTTCTGAATTACTGGGCCAGTGCAGGGGCTTCACATGGATTTCTGTCAAATGCCTTGGGTTTGTCAAGTTCAAAATGTTGACAGTGTTGTTGTTATGCATCCCCCTGATGACCTCTTTGAGGACATCTAACAGATGTAGCAGAAATGTTGCACACAGCGGGGATATCACTAGGTCCATTTAGAAAAAGTCCAAGATAATATGTTGGTCTACCTCACAAATGACAAGATTCAGGGTGTGTCTATGCACGCATGCATCGGGTGCTGTCCCTCCCAACTCACATGGATTCATGTTAAAAACACCTTTCTGCAGAAATATAGTCTTCGTGGAAGGAGCATTGTAGTGTGTATTCAACCATATCAGGAAGGTGTATGAGATGAGTCACATGATAGGCGATCTGTGATGTCACAGCCCATTGATTCTGTTAGATAGGCCTGGATGAAGGTAAGACAGTGCATACTGGTTATCCTCAATTGGCCTCGGGTTTGAACACAATCCCCCATGCAGGGATCATTGAGAAACTCTCCCAGCTGGGGATTAAACCTCATACCACTAGATGGATAACCAATAGGTTCATTGACAGAACACATAGTGTAAAAGTTGGTGAATCAACTTAGACCAGTAAAGCTGTCACCACTGGTGTACCCCAGGGATATGTGCTTGGCCCTTTACTGTTTGGAATCTATTTCTTGACAGTTCAAGCTAAAGCATATGGCCTTTGGCTTACTGTGTTTGCTGATTCTTGCATACTGGGTGCAATAATTGAGTCCAGATATGATGATAACATACTACAGGAGTGGCTTCACAGACAAGTGATTGGTGACAAAGCTACATGATATACAAATAAAAGCAAAAATATGTATTTATTTTTGGCCTTCTGCAAAGTGGAATTCCTTGCTAATTACATTGGCAACAGTCCAGCTATGCTGAAACCCAGTGATGCAAGTACTGGGAACACATGTATATAGCAATCTAAATTTTGATCACCAAGTGTCCACACTGGTATTTAAAGCATATGTTGTGCACATCAGAAGTAATGCCATCATATTCCAGTCGCACGCTTATATTACAGCACTGTATATGAACCTCATCAGAACACTAATATACAGTATAATGCCGTCTTTTGCATGTACCTCACCAGACACATGCAGCACCTGGAGAGACCACATGGGTTACTTACCAAGGAAACACAGTGCATAAAAACCATGCCATGATGTATATGGATAGACTGAAATCCATGTCACTATAGTCCGTATCATATAGGATGATGTGGCTTCTGCCGGGCCTCCAGGCCAGTTGTTTATCCTGCCCTAGTGCAACTAGTGCGCATCCACAAATCAGATATAGCTGATGACATAAGTGGTGTCTGGGGAGGAGAATATGGCAATAACAGTGTCCCACATGGTGGCGTAAAAGGCTCTCTGTAATGTCAAACAAGTGCACACATGCTCAGTAGTTTACACAAGTGCCACAGCACAAGTCTGACTTTTACAAGACTGCAGGTCAACTTTTAGTGGATGACATCATCAGGGCATGTCGGAGAGACTATGTTGGGAGGCCTGCATGAAATTGATGTGTAGGCATTTGCAAGTATCAAAATGCTGTCAATCCATGCAGTTGGAGTGGAAACCATAGGATACACATTTGTGCTCCTCTGGCTAGACACACACACACACACACACACACACACACACACACACACACACACACACACACACACACACGCACACACACACACGCACACACGCACACACGCACACACACACACACACACACACACACACACACACACACACACACACACTCACACACTTCACAGCAGTGAGAACAGAACCCCTACCTAAGTACACAGACTACAGAACTCAGTACATTATGCAGGCACCATGGCACAGGTCTAACTTTTACAAGACTGCAGGTCAACTTATAGTGGATAATATCAACAGAGCATGTTGCAGAAAAGATTTTGGGAAGCCTGCATAGGTTCATAGTGTCATCAGTTCATAGCAGGGTGCTAACTTAATGGGTGTTTATGTGTCTAGCTGTGTAAAAAACAGAAGTACTCCTATTCTGTATAGTTAGATGGTCATTGAAAGCAGAGTGATTTTTTGATCAGCACTGAATGGCCCTGTCCATGAGGGACATAGGTGCCACCCTAGGGCTGAATTTACAATCATCCAACCAGTTGTCAAGGTTGCACTTGAATAGGGTCGTTAAGAAGCACTGCTTCACATGCAGTGGGAGTTTATTACAGAGGAGTGGCAATCAATGGGAGATATTTCTGTCACCCCAGCATGTTCTGTTTATGACTCAGGCTTGGTTGAGATCTCTGGAGCAATTTATTCTTGTTTCATTTGATTTGCAGATGTCCAGCATTTCCACTAGGGCAGGATCTGAGACTGCTCTTTAACCAGGCATATGTCACCTCTTAGCAGCCTGCATGACACTGAGTTCAGTGACAGGTCTTTCAGTCTTTCCATGTATGCCATGTTTTGGAGGCCCTGGATTCTCCCAGTCACAAACCTCTGTGTTTTCTCCAGTTGCTGCAGATGTCTGGTGAGGTACAGACAGAAGGGAGCACTGTACAGCAGAGTTATGACCTCCCTGGTCTTGGATGTGATGGTCTTACTTATGAGGTGCGCAATGTAGAAAGTGTGCCTCACCACTATGGACACAGTGATTTAAGTGTAGATTGCTATCAATATGTGTTCCTAAGTCTCTCAACACTGTGTTTGAGCTTAGAGGGGTGCTATGTATATCATAATTAGCAGGTGTACTTCATTCATAAAGGAGACAAAGGCATTTTTTGCTTTAAGGTTCAGTCCATGAGTTTGAACAAAGTACTGAGACACCAGTGCTTGGGGGAAGGCAATACATGGCTGCATTGTTAAATAGGGCCTTCAGTTTGCTACATGTAATTTCATGTCATAGACAGGAAATGGACAGTACACAGCAGTAATTCATAATAATATTTACTTTTCCATAGTGTGGCCAGCTGCAGGTTTGGGTAATGGTTGGCAGTATTTGCACATGCGAGATACAGATTTCCAATAGTTTCCTGGTTTGTGTGTAGTTAAGCATTGCACAAATGTGAGCAGTATTGCTAAAGAATAAGAGTTAGTACTGAGTCTAAGAAACACACCTGCTGTTTAACTGACTCTGTAACAGCAGGTATAAATCCATTGACACATTTCTTTTTGAGCCCAGATGATATTAGATTCAATTCAGGTGCATCTAATACTTTTAAATACTTTTAAATAAGCAGTAATAATGCAATGACATGAATTCTTTATAGTACATGTGTTGCATAGTGCAGCGGGGTTAAGCGTTCACCATTGCTTGGCATTAGTACATGATGCAAAACACCATGCAAACATAGAGATCAAAAACTGAAGATATCCATTGTTTTTTTCTGCTACTTATGTGTTTTGTGTGTGATTCTATTTTTAATCATATTATAGTTGTTAAAATAGGATACATAGGAAAGTGATGAAATGGGGGTGAAGCGGGGAAGAACATAGGAAAAGCAATACAGAAATATGCTGATGGGAGGTAAGAAAGAACAATAGCTCTCCATTTACTGTAAAAACTGATCATATGTGCAGAATATTAGCTGAACTTTGACTCACCTCTAGAGAGAGGGATGACAACAATGAAATCATGTTGTATAGCCAACTGGACCGAATCAAATGTGTCAAGAAGACATGTGTGCAAAATGGAGAGCTACTTATGGGCCGATTTTTTTTTTGTAAGACGGGTGCCAATTTTCTTTGGGGGGGACTCCATGATTAGGGTGAGGGAGAGGGCAACCTAGGCTCATGCCCGTCAAGCTTGGAGACAGTGAGAATTGATCCCTCACATACTGGGCTGTCATCACTGTCCCCTTACTCCGCTGGCAGCTGGAGTTGTTTATGGATTCTGCTCCTATGGACCATGAGGGAGAGCAGCCTTTCCATCCAGCACAGGCATATATAATGGTGCAGTGCACAACCCTATGCACCAACCTTGGCATCTCCCAGTGGATGATGAAATAGTCACCTCCGTCACTACTCCCAGATGGTACCACAGCACCAGCTGCTGGGCAGTACTAACTGAGGGCAAAGGTAGTGCAGGGACAGCAAAGGCAGTGCTGCCAAGTTGGGTCCTAGATGTGCTGGGCATCGGTGCTGAAGCTGGTGGAACAATCACAAGCTGATCAACTGGGGCTGGGCTACCTCATTGTGCTGTGTAGCATTCAGTGAGGTGGTAAACATGAATAACAGGAAGACATTTTGTTGACACATAACAGAAAGTAAAAAGAGAGATAAGGATTGGGGAGAGAGAAAAAGAGATCAAATTAATACTGTCATATGTGACATACAATGCATTAATACAATTATACAACTTTTTTATCTGAAGTACTACATTTAAGTATACATGCTAACATACACACTATACTGTGACACCTGTGCACTGACCCAGTAATCAAGGAGCCCCAATCCTCACCACTAACACCAGTAAATGACATGCGCATTGGGAGGATAACAAGTACAAACACAGTAAAGTCCAATTTCCCTTAAGAGCACACAGAGTCCACTGTCAGTCTGGGGCTGGTTTGTTCCTTTCTCTCAAGATCCCCAATAAGACTCCACACTGGCACAGCTACAGGGTTCAGATCTCAGCTGAGTGGTCAAGGCAAAACCTCCATCACCCTCTCTATCCAGCCAGTGCTTCATGTCCCTGCCCAAGTAGTTGACACATACACACTTTGAGATTTGATTTATATACAAACACACATATATTCCTGGGGAAGGCTGGCAAAGGTTCACTAGATAGGCCCCCTTCTGCCCAGACTATAAGGTAGTACTGACTGCCAACAGCCGCTACTATCAGCTACTATAAAGGCCATTAGCAAAGGGTGTCATTATTATCCAATTGGTAAGTGTGACTGAGACTTGAAGGTTATTTAGGAGTGGCCTATACAGTATTACCAAATACATGCAAGTACTTTAAGAGCTTAAATTATCTCTTCACAAAATCATCCACAATTCAGAGGTTTAAATATATTTAAATATAAATAATAAAATCACAAGACAATACTTAACACAGTGACAATAGAGAGCTCACAATTCACAGGAAACACTTTAAAATAACATAGTAGGACAGTCTCACATAAATATAGAAAACAACTACACTAATCTTGCTATATTCCTGTCTATCTCTAAGAGAAATACTAAGATCTAAGTCTTACTTACAGAGCAAGGCAAATACTGGTGAGTGGGTGTTCTTACTAGATCCAAGACAAGATACAGAATGCACTCTCTTTCTCTCTGAGATAGTTCTTAAATGTATAATACACATTACAGCTGAATCATTTCATATTACATCATTCTTGTCACCTCTGGTTAAGTTCCCAGGCTAACAGAACTTAAAATTTAACAGTTATTGTGATCTGCAGCTGCCAGGAAGTCACAGAGCAATAAAAGACACTTTACATGTGAAACCTAGTAATTATCTCTGTCTTAAGGCAATAGAAAGAAACTCCTAGCCTAGACATCCTGTCTCTTAGCTTGAGATAACACACATTCATAAAATTCTTTACTTATCAACTTATTTTCTTAGAGTTTTGCAAGTTAACTCTGTATGTCCCAATTTCCAACATTAAAACATACATTACATAGGCATAGAGTTTATACACAATTCTGCTTTCTTCCAGCAGGGTGCATTGTGGTTACAACTTGAAATTCAGCACATAACACAGTTTTCTTACATTTGTAAAACAATCCTGTGATCATATTAATATTTACAACCCCATTGTGGTGTTGCACTGTCATATATGCTTGCAACCCTAGGTTCCATCTTAGCAACTTTACATTTTGCTGGCTGGCTCGATATAACCATGTTAGCATGCTAGGGGATCTGTAACTGGAGTGAATTTCCTTCCATACAGATAAGGCTGAAGTTTCTGTAGTGCCTACACTATGGCTAGACATTCCTTTTCTAAAGCTTCATAGCATTCCTCCCTGGGTTGGAGCCTACAACTGAGATAAACCACTGAGTATTCTTCTCCCACTGAAGAAATCTGGCTAAGTACAGCCTCCACTCCATTGTTCGAAGCATCCAGCTGCACAACAAATTCTTTGCTGTAATCTGGACTGGTTAACACAGGGGGATCCTCCCAAAGCTTCTTTATGCTCATGGAATGCCTGCTCACATACTGTGTCCACACTACCTCATCTGGCCTGTTTTTCCTTGTCAGGTCTGTGAGGGGAGCAGCTATGGTACTATAACTGGGGACAAACTTCCTGTAGTACACTGCTCTCCCTAAAAATGCTCTCACCTGCTATTTTGTAACAGGTGTAGGCCATGCCTGAATGGCTTCCACTTTGGCAGGTACTGGCCTAATCTTACCACTCCCTACTCTATGTCCCAGGTAGGAGACTTCTGCCATACCCATCTGACATTTACTGGGCTTAATGGTCATCTTTGCCCTATGTAGTCTGCCCACCACGTCCCTGACATGCTGAAGGTGCTCTTGCCAGGAATGGCTGCAGATGGCAATATCATCTAGGTAAGCAAGGGCAAAATCTCTTCCTAGGATATGATCTACCAGCCTCTGGAAAGACGCTGCTGGGGCATTTTTCATCCCAAAGTGCATCTTCGTGAACTCATACAAGCCAAAAGGAGTCACAAAGGCTGACTTCTCTCTAGCATTGGGAGTCAAGGGCACCTGCCAGTAACCCTTGGTAAGATCAATGGTGGTTTGTGTTATGGACTTCATGTAAGGTGTGTTTCTATCGTAAAGCACGTGCTGATTGCAATCTTATTATTCAGAGGGTTGATACCTATTTAAATGATGCTGTTTCCATTTGCTTTGTGACTTCTGAAGAAGTCTGGGAGGTGCTCGGATGAAAGTGCATTTTTTGTTTGTGGAGCATTAAAGAAAAGTTCTTTCCTTTGTGCCAATAAAGAGTGGAGACTGTTTGTCCTTGATTCTGTCCAGTGGTTTGGACAGACCGTTTTATTCTGGACTGGTTCCTCATTTTTTTGTGGTTATCAATGGTGGTAAGATACTTAGCCCAACTCAGCTGCTATAGGTCTTCATCAGTCCTAGGCACGGATTAAGCATCTGACTCTGTGTGACTATTTAATTTCCTGTAGTCCACGCAGAACCTGGTGCTGCCATCCTTCATTGATACCAACACCACTGGAGAGGCCCAGGAACTGTTGGACTCTTGAATTACCCCTAGTTCCAACATTTCCTGTAGCACCTCCCTCAGAGACTATTTGACTGTCTCAGACACTCTATAAGGTGCCTGCATAATAGGGGTTTGTGGCCCTGTATCCACCTGGTCCTGCACCAGGTGGGTGCACCCTGGTTTCCCAGTGAACATGTCCCCAAACTCCTGTAACATTGCTCAGATTTCTAGAACCTGGGTAGGAGATAGCTGCTGAGACATTGCTACCCCTCCCACTGAGGAGTCAGTCCAAGCCTCACTGAAGAGATCAGTCACCAGTTCTCCCTCAGTCTCCTCCTGCAATCCACTGCAAATACTCAGCACTAGGGCCTCCCTATAATGGTAAGGTTTCATCATGTTAACATGGTACAGTTTGTGCTCCTGCCACCTGCCTAGCAGTTCCACTATGTAGTTAACATCATTGACCTTACTTACCACCTTGTAGGGTCCCTCCCATGCTACCTGAAGCTTGTTGTGTCTGACAGGAATGAGAACAATTACTTGCTGCTCTACAGCATACTCTCTAGCTTGAGCATTCCTGTCATACCAGACCTTTTTCTGCTGTTGGGCTTCTGCCAGGTTCTCCTGGGCCAAGACCATGAGTTCCCTGAGCCTTGTCCTGAAGCTAAGGACATATGCCACAACAGACTCCTAGGTGAGATTCACACTCACCCTCCCACTCATCACAAATTAAGTCTAGAGGCCCCCTCACCCTATACCCATACAAAAACTCAAAGGGTGAAAACCCTGTGGATTTCTGGGGATCCTCTCTATAAGCAAACAACAGATGTGGCAAATATTTGTTCCAATCCCTCTTAAACTGGTCTGAAAATGCCCATAACATGGACTTGAGTCTAGAGCTTAACCACTCAACAAGACAATTAGTCTGGGGATGGTAGGGGGTGGTCTTTAAGTGCATCACCCCACATTACTTCCACAGACAAGCCAGCAAGTCTGACATGAAATTGGCACCTCTGTCAGTCAGTATTTCTTTTGAGAAACCTACCCTGCTGTAAATCTCTAACAAAGCATTTACCACCTTTTCTGCCTCAGTGGAGAACAAAGCCACTGCCTCAGGGTATCTTGCAGTATAATCTACTACAACTTGGGTATACTTTTTCCCTGTGGAGTTTGAGGTACTTAGAGGCCTCACAATATCCATAGCTAGCCTCTGAAATGGCTCCTCACTCATAGGCAAAGGCATCAAAGGAGCTTTCATCTTGTCTCCTGACTTTCCTACCTTTTGGCACTGCTCACAGGTCCTGCAGTACCCTGTTACATCTCTGGAAATTTCAAGCCAATAGAAGTTCTGCAAAATACGTCTCTTTGTACATTTTATGCCCATATGACCTGCAAAGGGAATATCATGGGCTATGGCTAGAAGTGCCAGAAGGTAGGCTCTAGGCACTACCAGCTGCTGTATTCTCTCACCCTCTAGTCCTCCCTCAGAGGTCTACTCTCTATACAGTAACTCTTTGTCCCAGTATACAGATTCCCCCTTACCTTGAGAATCAGGTGCTTCACTAGCTACCTGCCTCAGGCCTTGTAATGTAGGTCTTAGAGCTGAGCCTGTCTCAACTCTCTCTTTATAAACTTTCTCAGCTCCCCTTCCACAGGAAGTCTGGTATCCTCTGACAGCAGTGCTTCAGTGTCAGCCTGGGTACTGCTACTCACCTCTGCCCTTGCAGTCACTCTGTCCAAGGGAACATCAGTACCTACAAGCAGCTGTGGCTCACCTTCAGTCTCACTGCTACAGAGTAGCTCCCTCCCTGGAGTAACCACCTCAGTAGTCCTGGCTACAAGTGTGTGGTCTGCCTGGGTTTCTCTTAGGATACAAGTACCACATGCTTGTCTCCAAACCTGACTGTGTGTAACTGTATGAACATATGGTACTGTAGTATCAAAATCATTACCTATCAGGACATCTGCAGGGATATCCTCAAACACACCTACTTTCTGGCTTCCTTTTCTACCCTCCCATTCAAGGTGAGCCCTAGCCAAAGGTATCTGAAATGGGGTCCCTCCTAAAGCTCTGACTGGAGTAGACTGCCCAGGCAAGTAGAGATCCTCTATAACCATCGCATGCTTAACAATGGTTATGTCAGAGGCTGTGTCTCTCTTAGCAGTGGTCTCTTTGCCATTCACTAATATAGGATATAACTTATTGTGGTAATTTGGTACCCTTGTTGTCTCAATATAACATACTGTTGGCATTTTGTCATTCACACTTACTGGCTCTCCCACCTTTTATTCCCCACCTTGACTCCGTGGACATGTATAGGCCACATGGCCCCAGTGGTTGCATTTAAAACATTTAACCCTAGGTCCTGGATGTGTACCTGGAGTAGTGGCTTCCCCTGCTACTGGCAGACTCAGTTTGGGCAGTCTGGGCTGCCCTCCATGGGTTCCCTTAGACCCATGAGCAGCACTGGGTGTCCCTTTCTTGTTCAGTGATGCCCTGCTTGCTAGGTATACATCTCCTTTCTTTCTCAACTCATCTGCAGTAGAGCATTGTCTATCAGCTAATCAGATCCCCATGTCCTCAGGCACAGTGCTAAGGGCTTGTTCCCTCACCAAAAGGTCTGCCATCCCTTCAAAAGTGGTGACCTGACATCCACTCACCCACCTATGAAAATGAGTGCTTAGTTCAGCAACATGTTCACAAACACTTTCATCTGTCTTGTGTCTATGCTCATGAAACTTTTTCCTATAAGCTTCAGGTGTTAGCTTAAAAAAGATTCTGGCAAACAATTCTTTACAACATTATAATTTAAAAAGTCAACATCAAATAGCTTGGAAAGAACATTTACAGCTTTACCATGGAGTAAGTGGGTCAGGAACCATACCTAGAGCCTTTGGTCAACATCATACTGTTTACATACTCTCTCAAACATATATGAATGAAACTATCAAAATTATCCCTCTCTGTAAACTGTGGAAGAAATTTACTGACCTTTCTTGCTTCTGGGGTTCAGTTACAACTTTCCCCATTACCTCCATGACTCTGTCAAAGAGTCAGCATCTCTTTTTCATGTTGCCTCTGCCTCTCTTTCTCCTCGGCTTCTATTTCCAAATGCCTGGCCTCCAACTCAAGTCTCTTTAGCTCCAGACAGATTTTTGAGTCCTCTGTAGAAAGGTTGAGCTGTCCATTCTGTCAGTGTTGTATATCTCAACGACAAGTCTGATCATTCTCCTGGTTGCTATTTTCTGATGCAGCTGTGACCAAAGCTGCAATCATGCCTGCTTTAGTCAGGTTTCCATGTACCAGTCCTTTAGCCTGGCATATCTCATCCAATTGGCTTCTTGTCAGCTTGCCATACTCCTCTACTGACATGTTTGCCTGCTCTCCCTGACTAACTAAGGTAACAAAAGAAATAAAACAATTCTGATATGAACTCTGAATGTTCGCTGCATGGCTGATTTAAAGTACAAAAACACTTTCAGTGATCACTGTACACAAGCTACAGGAATTCACTATCCACACCACTACAAGCCAGTTAACATGTTATGTGGCTAACTCACAACTATCAAACAATTAATTTGATGTGGCTATCCCACCACTGCCAAACAATTAATATGTGATGCCTGTGCACTGGCCCAGTAATGAAGGAGCCTCAATCCTCATCACTAACATCAGTAAGGGATGTGCACATTGAGAGGATAATATGTATACACACAGTAAAGTACAATTTTCCTTAAGAGCACACAGAGACAAATGCTAGCCTGGGGCTGGTTTCTCCCTTTCTCTCCACATCCCCAATTAGACTCCCCAGTGGCATAGCTATAGGGTTCATATCTCAGCCGAGTGGTCAAGCCAAAACCAACAGCACCGTCTCTGTCCAACCAGTGCTCCATGTCCCTTCCCAAGTAGCTGACACACACACTTTGAGATTTGATTTATATAGAAACACAGAGACATTCCTGGGGAAGGCTGGCACAGGTTCACTAGCTATGCCCCCTTCTGCCCAGACTATAAGGTAGTATTGACTGCCACCAACCACTATCAGCTACTATAAAGGCTCTTACCAAAAGGTGTCCAGTTCTACTGTGCGATGTTATTATTATCCAAATGGTAAGTGTGACTGAGACTTGAAGGTTATTTAGGAATGGCCTATACAGTGTCACCAAACACATGCAAGTATCCTAAAAGCTTAAATTATCTCTATACAAAATAAGCCACAATTCAAAGGTTTGAATATATTTAATAATAAATAATAAAAGGACAAGACAATACTTATTAACTCAACATGGTGACAATAGAGAGTTCACAATTCACAGGAAATACTTTAAAATAACATAGTAGGGCAGTCTCACGTAAAAATAGAAAACATCTACGCTAATCTTGCTTTATTCTAGTCTATCTCTAAGAAGCATACTAAGATCTAAGTCTTACTTGCAGAGCAAGGCAAGTACTGGTGAGTGGATGTTCTTACTAGGTCCAAGACAATATACAGAATGCACTCTCTTTCTCTCTGAGATAGTTCTTACATTGATAATACACATTACTGCTGAATCATTTCAGATTACATAATTCTTGCCATCTCTGCTTAACTACCCAGGCTAACTGAACTTAAAATTTAACATTTCTTTGTGATCTGCAGCTGCTTTACATTTGAAATCTAGTAATCATCTCTGTCTTAAGACAATAGAAAGAAACTCCTAGCCTAAACATCATGTATCATAGCTAGAGATAACACACGTTTGTAAAATTCTTTACTTATCAACTTATTTTTTTAGAGTTTTGCAAGTTAACTCTGTATGTCCCAATTTCTACCATGAAAACATATATTACATAGGCATAGAATTTATACGCATTTCTGCTTCCTTCCAGCAGGGTGCGCTGTGGTTACAATCTTGAAGCTGAGCACATAACACAGTTTTCTTAATTTGTAAAACAAGCCTGTGGATCATATTAATATTTACAATGACATAGAATTATTTACAAAGTTCTATCAAGCTGGGCTGGCAGCCTTCACATATACTACAGCAGGGCATTTCCTCCACTGGTATAGAGTTTTTAATGTAATGTAAATATTATTATAGAAATATAGTTGTGAACTGTGGTATTTGAACCCACAGCCACTGATTACAGTCTAATATTGGACTCCTACAATTGGGTTGTACTACAGACTAATGCATGCAAACTTGGTTTTACAATTTGGATATGCATGCTCAATTTGATAGAACTCTATAAAAGACCAAAAAGCTATCTTTAACTTTTAAAACTACAATAACACTTTTCTTCTGCTGCATGCATACCACTTGATTCCTTTAGTCTTTCCAGTCAAGAAACATGAGCCTGCCGAGTGAAATAACATTTGGTGTAATCTGCAGAAAGAACAAAAAAGAACAGGAGAGCATTATGCATTACCAGTCTTGCCTTTTTTAACCTTTCTAAGTCTTATAAGTACTATGTTATTGTTGTTTTACTATGATTTTTCCCGCTCGCACTTCGTGCGAAATATCGTTTCTATGAACCATAGAATCAAAAATCACCATCAGCGAACAACACAAATGTTGAATGTGAAAGTGGCGAATGTTCAAATTCGACACAATTCAAACATGCACCACACTTCTGCAAATGGAATTACTCTCCAACACACAGTAAACAATGTGTTTGCAGGGGGGCAAGCCCCCCTGAATCTCCCCCCCATGTGGGTTCTGTGCCCCTCACACACACACACACACACACACACACACACACACACACACACACACAAATGCACACACACTGCTACTTATATATACAAACTCCGAGATCACACTACAGTGAGGGAAAGGGTACATTTCCCGATCCCCACTATAGTGCAATCTGCATGAAAATGTAGAAAGTCACAACAGCAAATGTTGCATTGCACTCATTGTTGTACATTTCTACATTTCATTATTCAACCTTTCAATACTACTGAATGTGTCGATTGGGACTAAAGTAAATCGCACAAAGTCTGATCTCCCATTTGATATTAAACCATTATTGTCATACTTACACAGCTGTGGAATGTTCACATTCTCAAACCTATGCAACCAATGGTTCAGAGTATCCCTTTTATTCTTGTGTAGGTCATTAAAATGATGCCTACAATGCTGTCCAGTGTGTGGGATACCAGTGTCAGTGGCACTGGATATACAGCCTTGGCCACACTATTTCACACCTCAGACTTATACTGGGAGCCAGAATAGCCCCCTGCAGAAGCCTTTGGATGTGGTGCTTTACCAGGTGTCCATTAAATATCCTGGACTCCTGGACATATCACCTCTGTACCATAAATTTGGCACCTTCCTCTCTAATTCCAGCCATGTCTACCAGCTGAACTAGAGCAGTGGAAACTGATGCTTTCCCATGAACTCCAGTTATCACATTTACTGTTAGTGTGCATACTCGACCAGCAATTCCAACTGAATTTGCATAATGTTAAGTGGTGAGCAGCAGTGGCAAGCATGCAGGAACTAAATAATTGAAACTGGAAGGTTAATCTGACACTTGGCCTTAGTTTGAGGAGTGTCTACTGATGTAGCCTGGAAATATATATTGGAAACTGGAAGGTAACTGTTAGGTGAGTTACGTTTGCAGAACTGCACTGGGGGCATAAATGTAATGACCTTATGCATTTGTTTTTGCCTTTATACACTGAGGAAAATTGTTTTTTACATTGTGGGATTCAAACTAGGCATAAGAGACACAAGACTAGTTACATGACATTTTCTAATTTTCTAATCATTCTTAAGGTCTCTGTGTTAACCACCATGCAAATCAGCTTAGTGGGTTTGGACGGTATACAAAGAAATTAATTGAATGTATCCATACCTCTCAACCATACCAAATTCCTTGGTATTTACTGGTTTTGAGGGCAAAATATTGGGGTGCCATGAATTTTCGAG
This sequence comes from Protopterus annectens, assembly GCF_019279795.1. Lineage (NCBI taxonomy): Eukaryota > Metazoa > Chordata > Ceratodontiformes > Protopteridae > Protopterus > Protopterus annectens. The sequence goes on from NC_056725.1 coordinate 1,125,202,489, forward strand.
TGGCCCCCTTAATTTCCAAATTTCCTACTCTTTTTTTTTTTTTTTTACCACTTTAAATTTATGGCCGATGTCACCACCATCACCAGCCTACAGGAGCATGTGTAATGACATCAGCTACTGCCTTTTGGACTAATGGGAAACAGCAATGGCGGCAGATGTGTGTAAGTTTTGCAGAGTCCGCTGTAAGCTTCTCTCTTTATTTTATCTATTTTTATCTGCTGGGCTGGCCAAGTTTTATCTGCTATTCTGCTGGATCATAATTGTTACCTGCATGTGTGCATTATAACTTAAGACAAGTTTAAGTCCACCATTTTGTTTGTGCATTTGCTGGCCATTCATGTTCATCTGTGTATTAGAATGGAATGCCGCTTAAATTATCTGGAAGCTTTATATTGTTATTTGCTGGATCATAATCGTTGTGCATTCATAAAGTCTGTACTGTGTGCATTATAACTTAAGTCCACCATTTTGTTTGTGCATGCTGGGAATGCCACTCACTCCTGCAAGCATTACAAGCCTGTTCCTTAACTTCCTTGGTAGTTGGTAAGTCTGTGACAGGCCATGCGGTTTTCCAGCTCATTTTTTTGCTCATTTTATAGGGGTGTATGTGTGTCTACAGGCTGCTGTTTCTCTGTGCCAAAGTCCGTTTGTTGTTTTATCTGCAAGGCTGCTATTTATCTGATTCTTAGAAGTGTGTGTTGCTCATTTTATAGAGGGGTGAGTGTCTACAGGCTGCCGTTTAGCTGCTGCAAAGTCCATTTGTTGTTTTATCTGCTTCTTAAAAATGTGTGTGTGTGTGCGTGTGTGTGTGTGTGTGTGTGTGTGTGTGTGTGTGTGTGTGTGTGTGTTGTTTTATCTGCAAGGCTGCCATTTATCTGCTTCTTAGAAGTGTGTGTTGCTCATTTTATAAAGGGGTGAGTGTCTACAGGCTGCCGTTTAGCTGCTGCAAAGTCCATTTGTTGTTTTATCTGATGTGTGTGTGTGTGTGTGTGTGTGTGTGTGTGTGTGTGTGTGTGTGTGTGTGTGTGTGTGTGTGCGTGTGAGAGAGAAATGCCCCGGTTATGCTTAACTGGTGGTTAGATATAGCTAGGCTCAAACCCTACACCTTAGATACAAGGAGCAAGAGCCTGAATTCTCTGCCCACACCAGCTGTTTGGTCTGTTCCTCTTGAAATTTGTGATTTTCTAGCAAATTATTCAGAACTGAATTCACTAAATAATAATACGAAGACTGAAACCTAAATGGCTATCTTGTAGGAAACACATGGTAACACAAAACATTTTATTCTAGCAACCTTTCTAAGCTTGTACATGCAATGTTTAAAATGTGTCCGTGGTGTTAGGCCTTTGTCCCCCCCCCCAATAAATTTTGGCTTTTTGCATATTTCTTATGCTGCATAGTTCCTCAGGGGGAGAGGAGTTTAGTGTTGTTTATGTGAAACCTGTTTGCGCTAGTAGCACAACAGGTAGAATGCTTGCCTTTTGATTCAGAGGGCTGTGGGTTCTACTCCCACAGTATGTAGATGAATTGCTGATACTGTACTGTGTTGTACTTTTAAAGGGGGTGGATGCTGCAGTCCTGAGAATGTCCTCTTTGGCAATGATACCTAGTAACTGAGGACCTGTTATCAGTTTGCTATCAATTTCCAATTGCAATATTGGTAGCTTATCATTTTTTTTAATGCAACAGCAAATTTATCCCTCAAGGGCAAAAGGCACTTTACTTGTAGATGAAACAATGAAATATAAAATTGCTTGCTAGCATCAACCTCTTTATTAGTTATTTATTTTATTCATTCTATGTAACATTTGTTGACCGTGAAAGTCTGACTAGAACAGAGCTTATTTTCATTGGAGGCCCTGGGAGAAACGCTCCAGATACATGTCTTTAGAATGTGGGAAGAAACTCGAGTACCTGGGGGAAATCCATGAAAATGCAGGGAAAACATGCAAACTCCACACAGAAGGCACCCCAGCCGAGAATTGAACCGGAGAACCTTTTGCTGTGAGGCAACAACGTTTAGATAACTTTGACTTCTGCAGAGATTGTGCATATTTACTGATACTGGTGGAATATAGACGTTTGAGTAGACTTTTATGATGGAAATGTTCTGAATTGGGCAGTATTGTCATTATTGTTTCATGCATTTTGTTTCATTGCTTACTGGAAGATGTTCAAAACAAATTTAAAATGTGCTCTAACAAGTGTGCTGTATTATACAAGGAATATAATTTAATACAGTCAGGAAGGTGTATCAAAGAACACATGTATGTTTCATGTGCAAGAGGCCTATGATTTGAATGTTTCATGTGGAAGGGGCCTATGATTTGAAAACAGCCCAAAGGTAATCTTTATCCACCACTGGCCAGATGCATTTTTTTAAATGTGGGTTTCAATGCTGTTTCAATAAATGTGCATTTACTTTCAAGGACAGAGAAGTTTTAATGCCAAGTCTATTTTCATTGTGAGAATGTATTGCTTTGTTTAGCACATGTCTGTTAGTGTTTGTGCTATAAAATGTAAAATAAAATCCAAATAATCATTTGTAGAAGTAAAACAGTATGCACATTACAGTGTGCATGGTAAATGGGGTGAAATAGCCAGTTAATAGGACATGGGAATGGCTTCAAGGGGAGTCTGGGCCATATTTTGGTTGTCTGTTCTTCAGTTTGTTTTTGAAAGTTGGTATCCCACAATTCCATAGAAGTGGGTGGGGTTACATAATTAGGTATGCAAATGTTATGTTAATCAGTGTACAGATTTGTACTTATTTTTCATGGGCCTTTGTCCAGATTTTTGATGCTTCCAGGATGAGAGGTATGAATGTTTCCAGTTTCAATTATTGGCTGTCTGAGTCCTGTTTGCAGGGGTTTGATGGCTGCAGCTGCTGTGGAACCTTGCTAACCAATGCTCAACACTGCTAAGTGCAGTTGCACAATGGAAAACATAAATTGCAACAATGTATTGTTTTTGACCTTTTACCTTTTACAAGCACCCTGTTTGCAGGTGTTCTGTCTGCTTCCTGGGTGGGCCACTAGTCCAGTTTGTGCATTGCTGCACTTCGTATAAATGAGACTTGTTTATGTGGAGAACACAGAAAAGGGGCTATTACTTTGGGATATATCTGCACAGAGGATTACTGAACTTGAGAAGGTATGTTTGCATTTTGTCAGCTATATACTGCATAAGCTGAAATACAATTAAGAAAAATCTGTTTAATAGGTTTATACATATATTTTGATTAGCTTTTGATTAGCAAAGGCTTTTACAATTTTATTTGTTTGCATTAGCTAGATGTGTACTGATTGCATGGGCATGTTTCTCAGGGCATTTCACAGGTATACATGAATGGCAATACCTTAACATAGAATGTTCTGTGTTAAATCTGTAGAAATGTTTCAGGGGCAGTTCATTTGACAGCACTTTTAGCATTTCAAAGATGATCTGTTAGCAAAATGTGTCATTTGCCTATTCTTTGGAGGTGGGGGAGCAAAGCTGCATTTCTGTTATGGCACAAACAAGGATATGATGCTATTGTTACACTCCTTTTCTGCATCCAGCCTGTTGCTCATATTTCAGATCTTTAGACTGTTTTATGTTTCTTTGGTGGATAGTACTGAAATGCTACCTTTTCTGTTTTATCTGGGAACAGTTATTTTGTAGTTATGTGATACTTATGTGCATTATCCTTTTGCTGTCTTTTGCGACACCTAGGACTATGGCACTCAGGTATCTCAATCCTCAGAAACCACTCTTTACTGACCCTGAGAATCAGGTCATTGTTGAACCTTTTAGGTAACATGGTGCCTTCCTGCTTTAGAGGGGATGTGAAGATATGTCAGGCAGAATGCAAATTTGGCCACAGATAGTTGCAGAAGTTAATGCAGTGGGTAGCCACAGCAAGGCATATGACCAATTGTGCCATGGGGCACTGACATGATCTCATCTGCAATGAGGAGAGCAGCTGCAGTGGTCCGTGACTGGATGGGTATCTGTGGGGGGGTGGGGCTGCTACAGAACAGTGGCATAGCTAGAGTTTGTGCTGCCTGGGACTCTCTTTGAGTTTGCCACCCCTCCCCCCTCACAAAATCATGGTCAAATGGGGCACTCCCATACACAGCCCTTCCCCCTGCAGGCATTTCAGTGTCCCATTACTTGGCTATTTCTCCCCATTTACCATAAACACTGCAATATGCATACTGCTTTATTCTTTACTTCTACAATGAGTATTTGGATTTCATTTAAAACTTATTTAAATTTTTATAGTACAAACACTGATATATATCTGCTAAACAAAGCAATACAGTCTCACAATGAAAACAGACTTAGCATTAAAACTCTGCTCTTGAAACTCACATTCATTGAAACAGCACTGAAACCCACATTCAAAGAAAATGTATCTGGCCAGTGGAGGATAAAGTTTACATTTGAGCTGTTTTCAAATCATAGGCCTCTTGCACACATGTGTGCTTTGATTCACCATCTTGATTGCATTAAATTATATTCCTTGTATAATACAGCACACTTGTTAGAGCATGTTTTAAGTTTATTGTTTTGAGCATTTTTCCATTCAGCAATGAAACAATGTATGAAACAATAATAACAAAACTGCCCTGTTCAGAACATTTTCATCATAAAAGTCGAATCAAACTTCTCTCATTACAATCCACCAACACCAGTAAATATGTACAATATCTGCAGAAGTAAAGGTCATCTAAATAATTCCACATTAAAGAGATCTGTAACTAATGAAGAGGTTGCTGCTAGCAAACAACTTTATATTTCATTGTTCCATCTACAAATAAAGTGCTTGTTACCCTTGAAGAATAAACTGCCTATGTTACATTAAAAAAAATGATAAGCTAGTAATATTGCAATAGGGAATGGATGGCAAACTGATAACATGTTCATAGTTACTAGGTGTCTCCTCCAAAGCAGGACATTCACAGGACTGCATCATCCACTCCCTTTAAAGTACAACACAGTACATTATCAGCAATCCATCTACATACTGTGGGAGTAGAAGCCTCAGTCTTCTGCATCAAAAGCAAGTATTCTCCCTGTTGTGCTACTAACAATGCAAACACACTTAGCATACGCAACACTAAACTTCTCTTCCCCTGAACCCCTCAGCTCCTTGTAAAATCCAAAAAGCAAAGATGAAAAGAATAATACCAAGAACAGTAATCCACGACAAAAACGGCTGCCAAATAATCCTCTACTTTATTTTTCAAAACGAAACACTACAGAAACTCATAAAATCAAGCGCTTTCGCCTGATCAATATCAGGCTTTATAAAGACCTAAAAAATCCTTGTAAAATCCACTTGACACTCAACTAAATCTCTTAAATTTGCAGCACAAGAAATCTGAAAAAAGCCAAAATTTATTGGGGGGGGGGGCAAAGGCCGAAAACCAGGGACACATTTTAAACATGTCTTGTAAAATCTTAGAAGGTTGCTAGAATAAGGTGTTTTGTGTTGCAGTGTGTTTCCTGAAAGATAGGAAGACTCAAACTTAAATAGCTATCATAATTTAGTGAATTCAGTTCTCAGTGATTTGCCAGAAAACCACAAATTTAAAGAGGAACAGAGCAAAAGTTGGAGCCAAACACTGCAAACATTCTGTGAAGATCTGGACAGTTGAGAGCTTGAATCACAAGTGGTGGTGTGGGTAGACAACTCAGGCTTTTGTTTCTTGTACTTAAGGTACAAGGTTTGAGCCAAAGTATTAAAGTTGACAGTCCCAAGAGTGCTGACCAGGGCCACTGTTACAGAGCCACCACTAACAGCAAACAAAAAGTTCCTGTCCACTGTCAAGGATCCAGAGAGCTCCCAGAAAAGTGCAGAACAGCATGACCTTGACATACTGTTTCAGGGAAAGCAAGCATGCCCCAGGAGGAGCTTCCAGGTAAACTTTTGTATCTCAGTTGTTAAATACTGTTGTATAGTAAAACAATTTAAATCAATAAGTTATTTTTTTTTCACAATAAATGTTTTTAGTGGGGGGGGGTTAACAACACATTCTGATTGATTACACATGGCCTTAGGGTGGACTTGTCATCTAAGTTTTTGTTGAAAATATAGTTAGTAGACATAAAAGAGAAAAGTATTACCCCCTGTGTTACTGCTAATTGTGATGATGTTGTCCTTACCTTTTGTTCAGCATCTTCCAAGATCATTCGGCAGGCAAAACATATTATCATCTGCAGATGATAAGCCAGAAATTTTTATGTCAGTAATGATGAGCAATTCAAAGAAATATTTTAGTGTGTGATATTGAGTTTGGACTGCTGTATGTATTGCTGTACTGTCTAATAGTGGCACCACTGTTATTTTGTTAGCATATATTGGACTATAGTAGTGTAGGTATTAATTGTTCCTGTGTTTGTTGCTTATTATCACAGATGGTCCTGACATTGGAAGTGTGGAACTTCTAACACCTGATGTCAGAGTATCAACAGACTCTGATGATGATGATAATGACCAAACACAGGCACTGTTGGGGGGTGCAGAGGTTGAATCTGACACTAAGGTTAGCATACAGCCAATGCCTGAAATTCCATCAGGAACATACAATAGCATATGCCTACCCATTCCAGTGAGCCCTTAGATATTGGACAGTTGGAGGGCAAGTCAATCTATCAGGGAAGTGTGGTTACGGCAGCTTCAGTGCCTGTTGACTCTGGCTGTAGCCAAAGTGTGGGTGAGGTGCCATGCGGGAGGGTTGTTAGGGGTCCCCTGAGGAGGCCTGCTGTCCATCCTCTACCTAATCCAGGTGTCTCTTACCGTGTCACTCAATGTATGTTTAGGGCTTCCATGGAGGCACAGGCACATTCCCATAGGTGCTCAAGAGAAATATTTAAGGTTGTAGATGTGGCACAGGCTGACATGCATGACTGCCTCCACCATGTTGCTGGTTCAATGGATCAGATGAATGACACATTGGAATGAGCAGTGCCTGTGGTGGAACGTCTGCTGAGAGGGGGACAGCATCCTTGTGCAGGTAGGTCAGCCGCATCATCTGATGTTAGCCAATGTAGCTGTGCCTGATCATGCTCCCCTAGTGGCAGTACCTCCACTGCTCTGTCAGTAGGTGTGCTGTCCACACCCAGATGTGGCAGGCCATTGGGGTCATGGTCCTGGGCGTCCTCATGATGGGAGCTCATCCAGCAGTCATCAGTCATGTTCAGCTAGCAGCAGGGGGGCATGGGTGTGAATGTGTCAATACAACTCCTGGCAGAGCCAGTTCTCATGTTTGGGGACAACAACAATGAACTGCCATCTCTACCATACACGACTCACACATGTCCATCATACCAAGAGGTAGCACTAGCACAGAGCTTGGCTATGTTCATGCAGGCACTCATGCACCAATTTCATCTGGAGGACCCATACAGACACACACACACACACACACACACACACACACACACACACACACACACACACACACACACACACACACACCAGTTACATGGCTCAGCTATGCAGCTTAAAACTTATTTTGTCTCACTGGCCATTTGTTGCTTTATCCAAATGCCTGCCTGCTTCTCTTTCTTACTTACACATACATTCACTGACCTTTTGTATCAGCCTAGGCTCCCCAACATCCTGTACAAGTGATGATAACTGTGCCATATCCCTGATTTGTATCTTTTGGACTCAGAGATACATAAGTTTTATGTCTGATGCTAAGGGTGCATAGCTGACTTAGTTCTTACAATATCTGCATTTGTGATTTTGAAATGGTAACTGTACCTTTAACATATTGATCTTAGAAAGTCATACAGTTGATAGCATCAAAATGTTTCCATCTTAATTGTTAATGATCTTGTGAGGGCTGTGAGGTCTGAAACTGCAATGTGTCTCATTATTTTCTAACTTCTCTCCTTAATTATTTTCCATTACAAACATATGGTGCTAAACTGTGGGCATGCAGTGACCATCACTACTTTTGAGAGGTATGACTGTGTGTGAATCTTTGATGTCTGAGGTCTACTACTTAATAATGGACATATATAAGTCAAATAAGTCCCTGCTGTCACATGTTAAGGTCATTTATGTACAAATCTCTCACCTTTTACTTGTTTACACTACCAAGTAACAACATGCAAAGATATGCTAGTCATTCATATTATTACACAATACAATCTAGGCTCAACATTTAACTTGTAAATCTATCAGTTACAACAGTTTTAGTTCAGGGCTGACTCTGACTGATGCAAGCAGTACACAGCCAATACATGGAGGGGTAAAGGTTGTGACAGTTTCCTGCTATCAATGTTACTATATGCACGTGCATAGGAGGAAGGTTTTAGGCCCTTAGTTGGTGAGTGAGTGTGCTATACGTTGTCTCTTAGCCAATGTGGGGTCATATTGAGCATGCCTACATCTACCTATACCCACAGCAGTTGCTACTTCCATCTCTGACTCCTCATCTGCGTGTGGCTGTGGTGACCTTGACACTGGTGGTGGGATATGTGTTCCTTCCCCTTGTTGATCTGCTGAAGCTATTTTCTCAGGATGATGTTGTGTAGCATGGCACATACTGTGAATATTTCAGTACATGTACATGGATTGTACTGCAGGGCTCCCCCAGATGTATCTAGGCACCAGAACCATGACTTCAGCAGCTCAAACACATGCTTTGTTATATTTCTGGTTTGAGTGTGTCTCTCATTATGGCATTCTTCAGCAGGTGTGTGTGCTTTTCTGATGGGCATCATCAGCCACAGTTCCAGTGCTTAACCTGCATCCCCCAGTAACTGATCCTGTGGGATATCACCCTTACTGAACATCTGATACAGTTGGGAGGTGTGCCAGATATGTGAGTCATGGTAACTACCTGAGTTGCCAGCACAGATTCAAGATTTTTCCCTTGGCATTATACATGACTTGGCAGTTAATAGAGTGGAAGGCCTTTCTATTAATGTAAAGACTTCCATGTTCCTTGGGTGGTGCCTTGATTTCTACATGTGTGCAATCTATGGCACCCCATACTTCAGGGTAATGTGCTGCAGGGTAGAATTCCTGCATATTTCTAGCTCTATCTTCAGGAGTAAGAGGAAAATATATGTGGCCACAAGCATGTTGGAGCATAGCATTTAAGAACTGATGGAGGATCCTGGATGCTGATGCCTGTGACATCCCCAGCATGTCCCCTGTTGGTCTCTGAATTGTACCTGTAGCTAAGATTCTAAGTGTTACATATACCTTTATCTCCACTGAGATGGGTTGCCCTCAGTTTTCCCTGCTCTGAGTTGAGGATGATAGAGGTTGCAGAGTTCCCATAGTATGTCTCTATCCACCCTGTAGCTCTCTACAATTTCTACATCATGTAGGTTGTGATAAGTTACCCTGGTTTGAAAACTCTTCTCCTTCTTGGCTGAGGTCTATTATCAGTGGCAGCAGCATAAACTTCAGCCTGTTGCACATACACATGAATTAAAGCAACAGTAGCCCCTAACATTATATCTGTGTAGTCACCTTTTCGTGGCTGTATTCCAATAGGTTTTGGAATTCACAGAGAAAGCCAACACTGAGTGTACACGGTTGCTTTATAGCTTGTTGAATAGCTCCACCATCTTAGATTGGTTGATTAGCATACAATTCAGCTGCTTATGTTGTAATTTGTATGTCACAGTGTTTACCTTGTTTGCTTGGCTGCACACATCTCTACACACCATTAAGAGGGGCTTAATGAATGGTAAAAATAGACAGTGAAGGTTTTATTGAATGTGGCCGAATGTCTAATTTATTAATTATAACATTCAACATCTACTGTTAATTTTCTTCTTTCCATACAAATCACAAACATGAATATGTTATTTTCTCAGCATCCTTTTCATACTTTTCATGATATGTTTCACATAATATCATATTCATATCCATTTTCTTTAAAACTTTAAAATGAAAAATACAATATTTCCTATAAACATTTCTATTTTATTTCATGAAATAATAATATGAATACTTATTCCTTCTTTACTATATATTGTTTCCTTTCTCTTGCATTTTATTTGACCTTTTATGGCCACTTACTCAATGAAAGTATCCATACAACACCGCCATGTTCACACTCATTCCTTTTAATGAGATTTTTTTTAAAGAAAATATCAATTAAAATTCCCCATTTATGGTGTGTCCTTATTCACTGTCTCCTCACAGTCCATTTCATTTTCATTTCTTCTGATCTTTCCCATCCATCCAACCAATAATCCTTATCTATTATTTATTTTATTTTTTTTTTCTTTCTTTCTGTATTTTTTTTATTAACTAGGTTAGTCCTACTAAGAGTAAATCTGAAATTGTATTCAGACTGACTGGGGACATTTGGAAAGGGCACCTCTGAAATTTTACTACTGTTTGTTCATTACATTAATCGCCAGTAAATGCACAAATGAATTATAAGCAGCAAGAACAGAAATAATGTGCAGTGTGTGTGTGAGGTTATAGAATATATTAAAATGCCTTTTAGTCATGTAAAAATTAGAACTACTTTGGCAAAAATGTGAAAACTGGCATGATAATATGTTTAGGACAAAAGATATGAATATGATATTATAAAAATACAAATATTTCTGGAAGTGCAGTAGTAGGCATGGGTAGTATGTTGCTTATGACATCATGGAATAGTTGAAAATGTAGATTTCCAAACTATTATATAACAAGATGTAGGATTTTGAAACTGTATTAAATGGAATACAGAAATACTTCTCACAGAAAGGGTGGTAGGAAGTAAAGGAATAAAGTTGGATACATATTTAAAACATGACAACTGTAATTTTGTGAATAAATATATGCCATGTAAAAATATTGAAACCTATGTATTTAGTGACTAAAAAATATTAGACAGACAAAGTTCTTTTCTTCTTTTCAATAACTGAGAAAGGATCTTTCAGGTAGCTGGGGCACCAACTTCATGTCTCTTCTGAAGGATGACTCACTCAGGAATGCAGTATACCTCTTATTCTGCACTGCAGTCTTAGTTTGCAAAACACATTTAATTAAAAATATAAGGCCTAAGTGCAAAGACAGACCCCCCCCAAAAAAAAACAAAAACAAAAAAGCAGGGTTTAGAGTTTTTACTTTCCATTTCCTTATTGTTAGACACCAACCCTTGCTATCTCTCATTTTCATTGATCTCTACAAAGCTGGAGCTTTTATACCTTATCAGAGAATGAGCAAACCATACATCAGCACCCTGATTGGAGGATGAACATTCTCCTGCAGGGTATTAATGTACAAGTAATGACTGCTGACAAATGAGTCCATCACTTCATGGCAGCTTATCAAGCTGCCGTGGAGCTCAGACTGAAAAAAAAACTAACGTCTGCCTTTATTTTATGCTCAATAAACACTCATGCTGTTTAGCGAGTGTAAAATATATTAAAAAAAAGAAAACTGAAAAACAAAAGATTGTGCGTGTTTATGTCTGTCTTTGTGAGTGTCTGTGTGCATGTCAGTTAAAGCAAGACTGATTAAGCCATTATTTTACACTCGCTAAGCAGAGCTTTTGCTGTTTAATGAGAGTAAAATCTAAATATAAGAGAAAAAAGTGTGTGTGTGTGTGTGTGTGTGTGTGTGTGTGTGTGTGTGTGTGTGTGTGTGTGTGTGTGTTCCTGTTTCTGACTGTGCGTTTATGTTTCTGTGTGTGAATGCATGCATGGAAGTGCAGTGTGTCTGAGTGGGAGAGAGAGAGACAGTGAAGTGAGTGATCCAACACTGGCAGCAGCCGCAGTCAGACAGGTTTAAGTACCTCTCATCTCTTAGAAACTGAGCAAAACATAAAATAAAGGGGAAAAAAGGCTCAAAACAAGAACATATTCCTGTTTAAAATTTGCAAAGTTGGCTACAATAATAGGACTTGCGTTAGCATGCATTTTTTGAAGTACAGTTCTGTGTAGGGGGTGTGGTGTCTGTGTGACAGAAGGAAAGACAATGAGACTGATGAAATGCTGGCAGCAGCATTTAGGAGGTTTGCATACCTCTAGACCTTTAGGCTCAAGAAATGTGAATAAAGCCAGAAATAAAGGGGGAATAAAGGCTCCAAAATAGGAACAGATTTTAAATGTTATACTTAAAATTAAAAAGTTAGTTAAATAACAGAATTTGTGTTAACATGAATTTTCTGAAGGAAATAAAGTGTGAAAGTCAAATGTATGTAATTATTTAGTGACAGTACCCAATGGCTGGAAAGAAACCATTTTAGCAGTTAGGGTCCAGAAAATAAAACAAATATCTAGATATTTTTTTAAAAAAATGATATATTTTGGATGTAAAATGCTTCTTGTAACACCATTTACATATACTATAGCAACTTTGAAACATTAGGCAGAAGAACTATTTTACATCCAAAATATATAAAAATAATGTAATAATAAAAATATAAATAAATAAGTAAAACACAACAATTTTACAGACAGCCCATTCTCTAAGCGTAACAATGCCCTCTAGCATATGTGTTAATGTGTAATTAATGCCCTCCTGGGGGTGTAGAGGCCCTCCGCCTGTGGCATTGGGCCTCACAACACTCCTGGTTGGGCACTGATTACACACTAACGCACACTCTGTCAGGTATTATTGCTTGCTTATTTTCCCATTCCTTTATTACATCTTTCTTTCCCATAAATTATCTCAGTACAGAAACTTCTAATTGTATAAACAATATTTCTTAATCCTTATTTTAGTGCCCAGACCTTCACTTTTTTGTATATTCATCTCCACTGTCATCTCCTTTTAAACATGTTTTCATAGGTTCATAGGTTCATACTAGGCTATCTGCCCTAGGGCATTTATAAGCCTAGCCAGAATGTGTTTGGCTTTCACCACCCATTTTAAATTTATTTTGCTATGCCCTTTTTCGAGGTTAGTATACTCTGCCTCTGTCTAACAGTGACACAGAAGTGATACCCGGGGTAAACCTACGATCTCCCATCCACTCATCAAGATTCCTCTTGAAGAGAGTCAATGAGGGACTCTGCCTAACCTGGACTGGGATTTTATTCCAGAGTGAAGGGAGGCTCTGGGTTATGAATCTGTCCCTCCAGCATGTCCTATTTATTTCAGTGCTGAGGTTCAAGTCTCTTGAGCGTAGCTCGATGGGATTTGGATTTTCTGAGGTGCAGCATGTCCATTAATTCCGGGTTGGACATGGCTTTATACATCAGGCACAGATCGTCTCTGAACAGGCGGTATGCCACTGAGTAGAGCTGGAGTTTCTTTAACCGGGCAGCATATGGCATCTGTTTGAGCCCTTTGATCCTCTTGGTGAGGTACTTTTGGGGTCTTTCCAATTGCTGCAGGTGTCTGGTAAGGTACATCCCAAAAGGGGCATTGTACTCAATTATGGGCCTGATGAGGGATGAGTAAAGAGGCACGATGACCTCCCCTGATCTACATGTGAATTCCTTCATGATTAGGTGGGCTGTATAAAATGTTTTTCTAACCACTTTGGCCATGTGGTTGTCAAATGAGAGATTGCTATCAACTTGGGTCCCCAGGTCCCTAATTACTTCTTCTGTACTTAATGGATTACCACCTATGTGGTAATTTGTGGGCACTTTGTTTTTGCCAAAGGGGATGACTATACACTTTTTGGCATTTAGCTTAAGGTCAAGGCTCTGGCACCAGTTGTCTGTTTCTATGAGGCCCTTTTGGAGGATGCTTGTGTCGGCTGGAGAGTCGATTATGGTGCCCAGTTTGCAGTCATCTGCGAACTTGGTCAGCCACAGTCCTTCCGTGTTGGCCTGTACCTCCGAGAAATATATACTGAACAAGAGAGGTCCCAGGACTGAGCCTTGTGGGACACCACTTGTAACTGGTTTGGAGTCTGATGTGGCTCCAGCAATTCTAACCATGTGGGTTCTGTCCTTGAGACAGTTTGCAATCCATCTAGTGACATAGGGGTTTATATTTAAGCTGGTGAGCTTATCTATAATGCCCGAGTGGGGTATTGTATCGAAGGCTTTTGCGAGGTCCAGGTAGGCTGTGTGGACCACCTTCCCCTCATCAATGGCCTTGGTGACTGTTTCAAAGAAATCAACCAGGTTTAAGAGGCAGGATCTGCCCTTAACAAAGCCAAACTGGGTAGGATCCAGTGTCTGTAGGTCCCCAATATCTTTATTTATGAGGTCCATGATGATCCTTTCCATAGCTTTGCAGACCAAGCTAGTCAGGCTTATGGGGCGATAGTTTCCAGGATCCGTTGAGGCACCACCTTTATGGAGAGGGACCACTGTTGCTGTACGCCACTCTTTGGGCACATATCCTGTAGTAAGGCTGAGATTGAACAGTAGTTTTATGTTTGGGTTTAGCTCTTCTTGGAGTTCATGTGGGGCAGCCGGGACACTGTCTGGTCCCATTGATGTTGTGTTTTTTGCTTTGGAGAGGGCTGCTCTTACCTGAGCATCTGAGATGTCAGGGGGGCAGCACTCTGCTGGGATAGATATTTGCCCTTTTGATGGGGAGGGGGGGGAGAAGTTTGCGCTGAACCTGTCAGCTAGGATGTTGGCAATGTCTGTGGGTTCAGTGTATTTTTTGTCATTTTGGACTAATTCTAAGCATATCTGGGAATTACCACCCAGGTTCCTAACATAACTAAAGAAAGCCTTGTGATTATCCTTAGTGTCCTGTGCAATTTTTCTTTCAAAGCTGGCCTTAGACAATTTTATGAGTGCCCGTAGTTTTTTGCTAATACTGATCAGTGATGCCTTCCCTTTTTGGGATTTTGCTCTATCATTTAGTAGCTTCCTCCTTCTATTGTATAGTTAGTTTATGGCTGGGGTCCACCAGACAGGACGTCTGCCTTTGGAGGATTGGGTCTTGGTTTTATTTGGGATCGCATGATCCATGCATTTCTGAAGGTGTTCATAGAATACGTTTATAAAAGATTCTGCGGTCTGGGCCGTATTTTCCACAGGCCCGGGGGCTTTGAAGGATTCTACCTCGATTTTGAGGAGTGTGAAATTTGCTTTAGAGAAGTTTTTCACTGTGGTTTTCTGGGCAGGGTGTGGGGTCGGGATGTGAATATCCAGTGAGATTAGTTTATGGTCTGATCTTACCAGTGAGGGATACACTTCTGGTCTGGAGCATAGAGTCCCCATGTTGGTGATGATCAGGTCCAGTATGTTTTCCCCTCTTGTGGGAGTGGTAACAAGTTGTTCCATAGCATTTGAGTTTATAAATTCTAGGAACCTTTGGGCTAGGGTGTTGGAGCTAGAGTAATGCTCCCAGTCTATGTTTGGGTAGTTGAAGTCGCCCAATATAATGATGTTTGGAGAGACCTTCATATTTTCCAGTGTTCTCAGGAAGGCCGAGTGGGGTTCCTGGGTTTGGGAGGGTGGTCTGTAGCAGGCTATAAACTGGAAGGCAGTTTTACCCACTGTTTGTTGCACATGGATAGTCTCTGATGCTTCGTGCTTTGCCACCAACCTGGAGGTGTGGGTATCTTTGATGAATATCGATACTCCCCCTACTTTTGTGGTTCGGTCCAAGTTTTGGGGCCGAAAAGCATGGTATGAGGTATAACCTTGTAGTGCTGGAGTGCTCTCGGGAGCCCTAAACCAGGTTTCTGTTACTGCACAGATATCGATGTTCTCCGTGCTAAGGAGAGTTTCGAGTGCATGCATCTTGAGGTTTAGACTTCTGGTGTTGAGTAGCATTACTCTTAGTTTCTTATCCCTTGTGATACCTATGGAGGTGGGTTTGTCTTTTGAGCCTTGCCTAAAAAAGGCACTATGGGGGTAGCAAGAGCTTTGCCAATATCCGAAAGCCCAGGGGTGACAGGTGCAAGCCGTCTCTAGCGAAGCATCGTGGCTTGTCGAGCATATCATCCCAAGCTGACAGGCATTGGATCCCCTTTGAATGACACCAGTACTTAAGCCAATTGTTGAAATTGATCATCTTGTCTTTATATAGTGGCATCATTCTTGGTGAGGGTAAGATGCTACTCAAGGTCAGGGTCATACTGGCCTGGGCTACATGCTCAGAGAGCTCCTTTATGTCTCTTTTCATGTAGTCCAGGGAGGTACGTCTCAGGTCATTCACACCAGCATGGACAATGACTGAGTCATATTTGTACTTGCCTTGGAGTGACCTGAGTGCTTGTGTTATGTGGCGGATCCTAGCGCCCGACAGGCTGCTCACCGTGACCCTCTCCTTGTTCAGCCTGGTGAGCGGGACGTCAGTGTGCCTGACGATAGAGTCACCTATTACAAGTGTATCAGGTGTGTTGTTTAGTCTTAAGGGCTGTGACTGTTTGGCACACTGGCTTTGTGAGATATGTGTTGCACGTGTTTTGTTTTGGGGTAGCGGTTGCTTGGGTGTCTGCTTTGGAGGTCTCTGCTGCTTAGGCAGATCTTTATTTAGAGCCTCTGAGTATGTTTTGTGTGATTATGTGTTTGGTTTGCTGTCGTGGTAGGTCTATGTGAGACTGGAATTGTAGTGAGTGTGGTTTCCTTCTCCTCCTGACTGGTTATGCCAGTACTGAGTTGAGAGAGCTTAGCCTCCAGTTTGGCTATATGGTTGCATCTCTCACATGTGTTGGAATTTGTTGGGAGGAGGAGAGGGTTGTCTGTGTACATGAGGCAGTTGTAACATTGCCTCAAGATTCCCAGATTCACCAGCTGGACTGGAGAGGAGATTGACAACTGACCTTTGGACATGCTAGAATAATATTGGGAATTCCTTATTAATTGAAAACAAGGGCCAGTGGGGAGTGAGGGTGTAGTGCTTTTAATTTTTAGTGCTGACTTATATAATTGCTTTAGTGAGCAAGTGCCAGGTAACTTAAGTGCAATGTGTTACAGGTAACTTAAATGCAAAAATGACAAACAGTAACTTTCTTTCAAGTGAAACAAGGAAATAAGTACAGTAAGCAATGCAGATATTACTAGTGATCCACAGAAGCTCTGAGAAGCCGTGTATTAGGTGGAATTAGCATTCCAGGGAACTAACAAGCAAACAAACAGCAAGCATATAAACAAATCTAGATTCAGCAGGCCTGGATCTAGTCTATGCTACAGCAAACAAGGTTACCAATTTCAGTAAGATACAGTTCAAATATTCAGGCACTATAAACCTTTAACCAGAAATTCCCAGCTCAGAAGGGCAGAGTCCAGCCTCTTCTCCCACAAGAGTGCAGACCACGAACCTTCTTAATGTAAAATAACTGGCCTGAAGCCCAAGTGCTTAAACCAGAACTAATACACTTTAAGAATAACAGACACTGGGCTCTCAATCAGCAGTTCCCAACTTAGAAGGATGAAAGCTACCTGTCCTGCCACCACAGTGCATGTCACAAACCTTCCTAATGTAAAACAACTGGTCTGAAGCCCAAGTGCTTAATCCAAAAGACTTAGAATGATAGCTACACTTTAATCAAGGTACTACCAAGCAGTAATAAATACAATTGAATACTTTAGAGAATGCCTGGATTAGTGCTCAAGTTACACAAGCAAAGCTAGATCCAGCAGGCCTGAATCCAGTCTATGCCACAGCAAACAAGGCACACCAACTTCAGTAAGAAGCAGTTCAGATATGCATGCACTATAAGCCTTTAACCAGAAATTCCCAGCTCAGAAGGGCAGAGTCCAGCCACTCCTCCCACAAGAGTGCAGACCACGAACCCTCTTAATGTAAAATAACTGGCCTGAAAGCCCAAGTGCTTAAACCAGAATTAATACACTTTTAGAATAACAGACACTGAGCCCTCAATCAGCAGTTCCCAACCTAGAAGGATGTAAGCTACCTGTTCTGCCACTACAGTGCAGACCACAAACCCTCTCAGTGCAAAACAACTGGTCCGAAGCCCAAGTGTTTAAACCAAAAGGCTTAGAATGAGTTACACCAAGCAGTAATAAATACAATTGAGTACTTTTAAGATGATGCAAAAGTAAAATAAAGTAGGTAGAAACACAAGTACAGTAAAAGCAGATGAAATTTTTTTTTTTTTTCTGAACAAGTGCTGAGATCAACAAAACAGATTTGAGTGCTGAAACTAGAAAACTGGCTAGTTATAAGAAAAAAAAACTAAGCTAGAAGGCTTCCCTCCAACACAGAAGGGCTTGGGGGCTCAGAAGCCTACAAATAGTCTATACCACTTAACAGGAAAGGCAGGAAACAAGCTTAAATTTTTTTTTCTGTTTCCCAGATGCTCTCTTTGTACACAGTAGGAGTGCCTGAAATCAGAATATGATCTCACTGCACTCAGTTGAGTGAGCAAATGAGATGAGCCCAGAAGGAGTGTCCAAACACAAATTTACAAGAGGGGCGGGCAGTTTCAAGGCCACTAAGATTAACACCAAAACAAAAACAGGGAGGGTGGGTGGAACTAACCGAAGATCAGAGTCAAAACTTCCAGTTCATTTAATATTCCTGCAACACGGTTAAAATCAATTTAAATACTGTATTTTTTGAAAAAAAGTGCAGATAAAGGTACTTAAATTCTCTTATACGTCCAGTTGAATACAGTAAGTTCTTAGCCGGCCAAAGCTGAGGTTTTTAAGCAGAAAATATTTCACACTGTACCACTTAAATAGGCAAGGACAGGAAATCAAAGAATGTGGCTACCCCCACACCTGTAATTACTAGCAAATAACAAAATTCAGCAAACACTGACTAACTTCCAGTTCAGTTAATATTCCTGCAACACAGTTAAAATCAATTTAAATACTGTATTTTTTGAAAAAAGTGCAAATAAAGGTACTTAAATTCTCTTATACGTCCAGTTGAATACAGCAAGTTCTTAGCCGGCCAAAGCTGAGGTTTTTAAGCAGAAAATATTTCACACTGTACCACTTAAATAGGCAAGGACAGGAAATCAAAGAATGTGGCTACCCCCACACCTGTAATTACTAGCAAATAACAAAATTCAGCAAACACTGACTAACTTCCAGTTCAGTTAATATTCCTGCAACACAGTTAAAATCAATTTAAATACTGTATTTTTTTGAAAAAAAGTGCAGATAAAGGTACTTAAATTCTCTTATACGTCCAGTTGAATACAGCAAGTTCTTAGACGGCCAAAGCTGAGGTTTTTAAGATTTTCATTTTTTTTATAAATATGCTAATCCATATTCTATTTTTGATCAAAAGTACATAATATGTATATGCAAGTGTATTAATATCATTACTTCTATTATTCCCCATCTTCCATCCTCTAACTTCTTTTTATAAACCTCATTAATTGCAGTAATTACAAACCACCAGTAACCCCCTCTCTTGACAGATTTACTCATGCTTATATTTAAATTTTCTCCCCAAACTATACATTTACTAACGTAGTTGCTCAGGAATTATGTCTTATTCTCCTCTTAATAATTTTATAATTTTCTATCATACCTCACAATTTCTAACATGCTACTTTGTTTGCTTATGACTTACATTTTGAATTGCCTTTGCTGAATTACAATCACACTTTCTTTTCCTTCCATCTCTGTACTACCTACTAACTCTCTAATCATCAGTAACCATTTCGGAACTTCTCTGTCTTCTATTCTCTGAGTACCTTCCCTACTAAATCTTGTATTACTCGTGTTATTCATAACTGTATAATCTTCATTAGTGCTTTTTAGCCAATAGTGCATAATGTTATTGGCCCTCGATTTTCTTTCGTATCCTATGTGAATTTAATAATAATGTAGTATATCTTTGTTCTTCTTTATTCTCCTCCTTCAGCAATTCTTTTAAAACGTCTGGAAACACATTATTTTCTTCACCTTCTCCTGCCTTCTTATAAAATATATAACTAATCATATCTAGTCCTAGTGAACTCTCCTTTTTAACAATTTAACGCATATTTGAGCCTTCTATTGTAGCATCATTTTGCTTGTTTTTTTGTCTCTATTTCTATCATATGTACCTCTCACTTTTCAAATGATCTGTTCCATCATGTGTATAAATGTTGTTAACGTATTTGTTAACAATCTGCATTATCTGTTCAGGTTTTACCTTAATATTACCTTCTTCATCCTGCAATATATCCATTATGACTTCCTTTCTTACTTTTTTGATAACGGGTCTCACCTCTTCTTTTCTGCCTTTTTGGAAAAAATCTCTGCCTCTCTAATATATCTTTCATGTTTCTCTTTCTATCTTTAAACATTCAGCATTATTTTCTCTCTAATAATTTAACATAATATTCCAGAACTTCTTACAGTTTCCTTTTTTACATTTTTCCATTCCCATGTAGTCCTTTCTATATTTTATTACATACCACACACCTCTCCTACCTGGACTTGTAAACTATATTTCTTTCATATCTATTTAACTCTATTTGTTTTTAAAAAGTTGTTTCTTACATTACTGTTTAGCTCTATCTGTAATTTTAAATAATTATGTACCACAAATTTTAAACCCTGACCTTCTTTAGTTTTATTTTTAGCTTCCAAATAAATTTATAGCATCAACTTTTGATCTGCAAACCCCACTAGTTCATTTGAGTTTCTTTCAATGTTTCTAAAAAAAACTTAATGTTTCTTCTGTCATTTCCAAATCCCTTTATGTGTAATGATTTCATTATACATTTTATGTCCTGCAGTTCAGCTCATGCACACAATTATTTCCATACCAAGCCTTACATAACTGTTTGTTTACAGACAAACCCCATTATTCCATCACACTCCTATATGCACATAACACTACTGGTCTAATAGCTCCTCTTTTTGTTAACAAGTTAGTAAATGCACATCCACAAGTTCCAAGTCATTGTTTTTCACCAGTAAAGCTATAATTCAGTTCTCTTCCTTCCCCATTAGCAATACTTTTTCTTTTGTATATGTAAAGTGTGAAATTGCTTCCTTTGTTTATCTGTTAATATATTGCATCCATTAAACAATTGTGCAACTAAAACCGGAATGTCTCAAATCTAATGATCCACAACACCAAAAATTAATGCCTGAAATACACAATGGCGAAAAAATTGAGCTGGAAGAATTTTTTTACATGAAGATAAGCCTGCCTACTCCCCACCCACCCCCCACCCCATGCCAGGGGGGGGGGGGACACAAACTCCCAAAACTATTATTACATTGTTACACAAATATAAAGGAGAAATCTCCAAAAAGAAAGGAAATAACTTCAGTCCACACACAGAAATTGCATTTGTAGTGATTTTTAGTAGAAAATAGCCATCAGCATTTTGGTCATAAGAGTCTTGTTTCTTGGACACCCGGCATTAAAGGAATGGTTACTCTTTTGATGAGAGAGCTAGGAGTCTCTGATCCTTCTGAGAGCCATATATCCCATTTTTCTCCAGGCCAGAGGGCTTAATCATCCCATTGTTTCCTGTTGTAGGTGAGAATCAATGGTAGAGCTTGGGATGGTCTATGGATTATGTAAGTTTCCTCTGTTACTGCTAGCTTCCACCCCTGTATATCGATAGCAGGTCCCACATATTGCTACCTCTCAGGCGATACTTGCATGTAATCACACATGCTTCCTGGCTAAGTGGCACACCCTTTATAATGTAGGCATGGTAGGATAATTCTCTGGATGATTATCTACCTTCTATGAAGCGTTGCTAATGTAGTAAACCAGACAACCTCGCTGCCTCACCTAAGAACTGATAACTGTTAACTATTCACTCCCACCTTCCTTGATTGGCTCTGTAAGTGGCCATGCCAATAACTGAACGCATGTCACCTGGGCTGCATTTAATGCTGTATTCCACCACACCATGGGTCCAGATGATTGTTACATTTTCTGTGATGTTTTACCTATTTTGTATAGCAACAAGCAGTATTTGATTGAATAGGAACTTGATCATATTATTTAATTTTATCTCTATGTGCTTTGTTAATCTTTGTCTATGGTATTGTAATTTTAATGGACATAAAGGTAGCCCTCTTTTTACTTTTTTTCATTCGTTCATGGGCATTATCCCCAACAACCAAAACTTTCAGCCAAATGTATGCCATTTGGCAAAAAATTCATGCCAGTCTCTAATAAGTTTAACCTCCCCTCCCTTCTGCTACTGAATAATCTCAGAACATGTGTTTTAAGCCTGCTCCCTCCATTTCACATCTCTAGCAGTTTGAATTTTGCTTCCCACATTCTTAATTATAATTGTTTGGATGTTAATTACCAGTTATGAAGAATTTGCTTCTGTTAATCTTTCAGTTAGGCCACTTCCCCACTTTTTGTACCCTGTTCCAAACTTGGTCCCATTCCTCTTCATTTAGTTGTACTTCCTCCCTTTCTATATTCTCCGAACCCTTGACTGAATCATTATACATTTTACTTCCTCAGGATCCTCATATATTAAACTTGTCCTTACATTCTAATGTCCCATTTCTGCTATGATGTTGCTCTCTATTGAGCTCTGTAAATGCTGTCTATGTGTTTTCTCCAACCTACTCCTCCTATACTTTTTACAGCATGGCAACAGCTATTCCTGTGTTATCACTTTATTTTTTCCATGAAGTTGTTCCATGTACCTTATTTTTTGAATTGTTTCTCTCCATAGCTGAACTTGTTGGGTAACTTGTCAGGGCAGTGCATATTCATGAACATTTAGGATCCTGCATCCTCCATACTGTACGGAAATGTGTGCTTTTACAGCAGAAAATCTACTACCTGTATTTTCCAATACGGCCTATTTTATTAGAGATTGTGGCGCCACAATATTTGGATAAAACACGGGAAATGTCAGGTTTTTTTTACTGTAAATAATGCATGTGCTAGCACCATCACCTTGATAGCCTTCATTCTCCCTGAAATAGTGTGAAAGATCACATTATTTTTCCCCCTATCCATCTTGAATCTTTCTGGTGAAAGGGAGAAATTCCTATCATTTGTTTCTATCCAGGTTTTACCCACCAAGATGCCTAAATACTTTGGAATATTTATCTTGTAACTTTGGAGGTGTCCATCTTCTAGTTGCTCTTCAGCCTTCATTATAATGAATTTATGGGCATTACATTGTAGTCCAGAATTCACCTGAAATTCCTGGAATATAGCTAATGTCCCCTACATTTTGTCTTTTATATCATTAATGCTCAACAAGCTGTCATTTTTAAATAAATAAATGAATGTTGGATGTGTATTTTCTGTATTTTCTCCTAAGAACCCCCCCCATTCTACATGCCAACTCTTCCACGATGAAATGAAACAATCTTTGAGACAATGGCCAATCCTGTGTAGTCCCCCTTTGTTATACACACCTTCTCTTTTAGCCCCAAATTATCCATACTCTGAAAATAGATTCTGTAAATAGTCATTACAGCCACTTAAAGTACCTACTCTAAAATCCTTTCTTTTAGTGTGCTAAACAAAAAAGATCCAATTAACAGAATTTGCTTTTCCCCTATTCACACCTTCTGTATCACCCCTTGTGCTTTTTGTGAGACCAGTATAAGATTAGTCTGCTACTTTGTTTCGACAGGTCTCTCGGGAATGTAAATTCCACCTTCATCTTGTGCATATATCTCCAACTATCACATCCTCCCCTTACTTCTAGCCAATAATTGAATGCCTGTTGTGTTTTTCTGTGAGGGAACCCTTTATTGTGAAGTCTGTCCAAAAATATAGCAAATTGGACAGCACTAGTCAACTGTCCCCATGCCTCAAGCATATTTTTAGAAAAAAAAAAGATTGGGTCTTCTCTGTTTGGTACATAGATATTCCCTATAACCCATCTTTGATTATTTATTATTCCCATACATAAGACCCACCTACATTCCCACTTATCTTAACCTCTCATCTATAACATTAAGTGACCTGTCTGAATAGCAGTACCAGCCACCAACCCCCCCCCCCACACACACACACACACATACTGGTTTATGGTCTACAAGCACTTTATTATACTGCTTTGATTTAAGATGCTACGTGTCTGAATTTTTTAACAACGTTTATTGCAGAGCATCCTGTCTCTGCATCTTTTGTAATATTTTCCTTCTCTTTATAGAATGTCCAGCTCCTCCTACATTCCAAGTGACTGCCTTACAATAAGTTGATGTCCTTTTCTGTCCTGATCCAGTTACCTTTATCTGTTGAAGATCATAGTACGCTGAGACATCTCCTTGGCTAGATAGCCCCCTCATACCTTGGTATCAATGCTCAGATTGACAAATACGGAGATGGCTTTAAGTGAAAGTTGGCCACATTGCCTTCTTCCCCTACCCTGCCACAGTGAATACCTGGAGTATTTTAAAACAATAGGTGGTCATTCTGGCTATCTGTTTTCCAACCACCTTCTTTGAAGAAAGTGCAGCTTTACTTTTCCCCTAGTGTGCTTCGTCTAGTAGTGGAGATTTGAGAAAGGAAAGACAACCGGACAGAACTATTTTATTTTGTCTTATTTTCCTTCCCCCCATTCCCACCTCATTTTCTTTGGATATCAAGTATATTAACATACATCATGCACTTATATTTTATAGTTACTGCATAGACAGGCACAGGGATGTATACACTCTATGCCCCATTTAAAAATATTGTGCACCATTGAGCATACTTGAAACACCATAGATTGACTTATTAAAGCCTGTTGTAAATCATAACAGAATTTAGGTTCATAGGCTGGTACTAGGCTAACTGCCTTTGCAGGCCATTTTAAGACTAGCCACTTACTCCATGTGAGAATCAAACCCTGCACCTTCTGCTTGTAAGGCAAGCACCTTAACCATTACGCCATCTTCCCACCCTAAAACAAATATGCCTTATAGATTAGTACTAGGCTAACTGCCCTTGTGAGCCATTTTAAGCCTATCCAATTACCCCTAGTGAGACTCGAACCCTGCACCGTGTGTTTGTAAGACAAGCACCTTAACCATTAGGCCACCCTCCCACTTATACAGCAGGGTAAGACATTGTACTCTCTTTTAGCCCACAGTGGTAGAACTGTACTCCATGCATAATGTATATATATATACCTCTTCTTCTTCCTGAATGAAAGTCATTCATAATGTTAACAACATCAGACATGTTGGCTAGTTCCAGCGGAGTAACTTAAGGGACTCCAGACATGTACATATGATGGTGCTGCACTCAGCAGTGCAGTAGCCCACCCCCAGCTAATGTACTGCTCAGCAGACCTAGTTGGGTAATGTAGCAGCACATTAAAGCATACTCTTCCTCATTCGGAAAAAATCTACTTTCAGTACACAAACCTACATCACGATGTTACTACCTCACACTGGTACTGGAGAACTCCCACTAGTGACATTGTACACAGGATCAAATTAACTCATTAACCTTTATAATGTCCCCTGGGCCATCTTCATGCCAGATGAGCAATTTATTTTTATGAATCAATATTAAACAGGATGACAGATTAGAATATAATGGAGAGTGTCATGTTATTTATCAGCCATGTTATACAAATTCAAGAAAACAGACTTTTTCTGAAATTACTTGCATAACGGTAAGCTATATTTAAAACAAGAAGCATCTGACCAATAGAGGTAGTACAGAACTATTTGTATATGTGGATTACACTTCAGAATGTCTGCTGATTGCTTTAAGAGTTTACACGGCCAAAGGTAGAGCAAAACATACTAGTGGTTTAGTATTTCCTAGTGTATCCTCCCACCCAAGCACAAGAAGGGAATAATAGACAGCCATACACTATGTGTTGCTCTGTACATCATTTGAAGGCATTGTATGCCCATGTTTAGTATTATGAGTCATGACTATGAATATTACTATTGAATGATGGAGTACCAATACTGTAGTGTCTGAAATGCTTTTACACCTCTGTGCACTATGTCTGTGAATACCAAGGTATATATCTTACACGTTAAGTAGAAGTGTTTGGAACATGAGATGTGTAACTACATAATTGATTTTAATCCTTGATTTGTTAAAATGGCATACCTGAGCATGTTTATGAGACACCATCAAGCTCTTTACCTGCAAGCACTAGCCACATGTTTATGAAATAGTGTGATTTTGAATTTGTTTATTTAATTAAAATAAAGCTGTGCTTTGTTGCATCTATATGAGTGCTATTTTTGCATGTCTGTCTAGTATTCCAGTTTGCATACACCACTTATAAATCTGAAGCTGGGTCATTTGTTTATACTTTTTAGAGAAAGTCTATTTCCCCCAGAAACCTTGTAATTTGCATTATTTTTTATTTTACAGACTGTCTGCTATATTTATTTTATCAATGTTTATTTTTGTACTAAGGCTTTTTAATTAACTTAAGGTTAAATGAAATGGTCTAACTTATATTTTCATCTACAACACAGAAAAAAGGACAAGCTTTAATAAGATATAAATAAAAAACAATGAAGACAGTAAACCAGCTTTTTTTCCTCTGGAATGTGAAAGGAAATTGGAGGAACTGAAACAAAAATAACAGAAAATATAAATAAGTAAAGAGATGTAAAGGCAGAAATCACATAGTTTTCCAGCACATTGTGGTATTTCGAGTAAGTGTCTTTGTCAAATATGAATAGCTCCTGGTCTGGAACACTATTATGTGTAAGCACTATATTTTCCTTTGTCTCTCACAGATAACATGGTCTGTAACCAAGGACTGCATGGATAATGCTAAAAGTACAGAAGAAATGGCTTATCTAAAAATTCTACAAGCTTACTGAGTATTCGCAATTTTTGTAACAAAATGACAAGTTCTGCAGATCTAGTGCTGGTGTGCTAGCAGCTTGGAACATACCTGCTCACTTCCACTTACTTAAAAAAGCAAGTGCTCGAACTCCATCTAGTGCAGTCAATGTGTTTCTACATAGCCCCCCCTCATGCCCTACCCTATAAAACTACATAGTCCATCCAGAACATATACTCCAACCCTAAAACTCTCACCTAGTTCCCATCCTGACTCCTCACTCCCTTACCCTAACCTTCCATACCCCATCCCTGACCCTAAGTACTCTGATTGCTCCCTAAATATAAAGCTCCAACTAGCCTCCCTAAACCTAAATTGCCTGATTAATCTGTAAACTTAAAACTCCACCTGCTCCGTAAACCTAAGTTCCCCTCCTGCTCCCTACCAAAACCTAAAATTCTCTTACCACTCCATAATCTTAAAACTCCCTTCCTTCTCTCTAAGCCTAAAATCCCCCTCCTGCCCCTTGCCGACCACAACTTCTGCATTAATTCATATCCAACTTTGAGCGTGTGCTACAAGGCCATCAAGTTCCTGGCTATGAGACAGTGGCTTTCAAGCACTTAGGACTCAAGTGTCTGTAGTGAATCCAAGTTCTGCTTGTGAATTCACAACAAAGAACATACCTCTCAACCTGGAAACATCAAAAATCTGGACAAGGCCCATGAAAAAGAGGTACAAATCTGTACACTGATTAACATAGAATATGTATACAGAATTATGTAACCCTGCCCACGCCAATGGAATTGTGGGATACAAACTTTCAAATGCAAACTGAAGAACAGACAACCAAAGTATGGCACCAGAGTCCAACTGCAGCCATTCCATTGTCCCATTACCTGCTATTTTGCCCCATTTACCATAAACCCTAACGTGCATATTGCTTTACTTCTACAGTGATTATTTGGAATTTATTTTTACATTTTATAGCACAATGCACAAACACTAATAGACATCTGCTAAACAAAGCAATACTGTCTCACAATGAAAATAGACAGCATTAAAACTTCTCTACCCTTGAAACTCACATTCATTGAAATAGCAATGAAACCCACACCACATCCAAAGAAAATGCATCTGGCTAGTGGTAAATAAAGATTACCTTTGGGCTGTTTTCAAATCATAGGCTCCTTGCACACAAAACAAGAAACTTACATGTGTACTTTATTAAATGATATTCCTTGTATAAAACAGCACACTTGTTACACTTAGAGTGCATTTTAAATGTATTGTTTGAACATTTTTACAGTAGGCAATAAAACAAAATGCATGAACCAATAATGACAAACCTGCCCAGTTCAGAACATCAGAACATTTCCATCATAAAAGTCTACTTACACACACACACACACACACACACACATATATATATATATATATATATATATATATATATATATATATAGATATATATATATATTTATATATATGTAACAAAAACGAATGACAGTAGTGTAAGCCATGGGCTCAGCTTCTCAAACTTATTTTCAATTTCATTTTTTTTTGCTTGACTTACTCTGATTTCTGTTATCAGCCCAACTCAATAGCTATAAATGCACAATAAAATAAATTAGGCAAACTGCATGTTTTAAGGCTTCCAATGTTTAGTCCAAGTACTGACAGACCCTCTACTACATTCATCCTGAAGCATCAGAACTATCATTGTAATCCAGGTGCTGTTAACTGACCACTCTTGCTTCTCCACTGTCTGTACTGGAAAATATGTTTTATCTTAAATGCTGGAAAATGTACTGTACTTGTTAAAAAATATTTTCTTATAATGCAGCACAGAACACAATAATTCTGATTTTCTGTTCCTGAATTTGGGTTAATGATATTTGTTGCTCTTTCCACTGAGGCACACATGCTCTTGTGCATGACATGTTCTCACCTCTGTTGTGTCTGTAGCTACACCCTTGACTTGTTCCACCCACCCCCTTTAAAAGTACAACAACACAGTATAGTAGCAGCAATGCATCTACATACTGTGGGAGTAGAAACCATTGCCTTCTGCATCAGAAGCAATGATGTAACCTGTTGTGCTATTAACAACACACACAGACTCAGCATAAGCAACATTAAACTCCTCTTCCCCTGAAGCTCTCAGCTCCTTGTAAAATCCACTTGACACTCAACTGTATCTGTCAGCTTTGCAGCACAAGAAATCTGGAAAAAGACAAAATTTATTGGGGGGGGGCAAAAGAACAAAAACTAGGGACACATTTTAAACATTGCTTGTATAATTTTGGAAAGTTGCTAGAATAAAATTTTGTGTTACTACCATGCGTTTCACTGCCAAGTCTTGGGCCTAGGACCCTGTGCACTACAGTCAGAGCAACATACCACTATGCCAAATCAGCAGGTTTCTGAAAGATAGGAAGTCTGAAACTTAAATGGCTATCATTTAGTGAATTCAGTTCTCACTTCTCACCACAGCTCTCAACCTCTTAGCACAAAAAAACATGGACAAAGCCAATAATGGGAGAATACAGAAATCAGCTCTCACTTCTCACCATAGCTCTCAATATCTTAGCACAATAAACCTGGACAAAGCCAATGATGGGAGAATACAGTCCCAAAAATAGGGACAAATTGCAAATACTGATCTTATAAACTTAGAAAATTGGTAGAATAAAAGGTTTTGTGCTACCATTTCTTTTCTGAAGAATATGAAGTCTGAAATTCAAATGCCTGTCATCATTTGGCGAATTTAATCCTTCAGTGATTTGCCACAAAAATCCAGAAAACCACAGATTTTATGAGGAACAAAACAAAAATATGAGGAAAACCTGGATATTCTGCAGCATTCTGGACTACTGAGAGGTATGGTTATAAGACCTTAGTAGCACTGGATTATCTATGAATCTATGAATAACCTCCATAAGGGATTAGTAGAACTTACTGACACAACCGAATAGTACGGTAAAGTAGGTTAATATGAGTGTGATGTAGTTTAACACCATTAAGTAGGCCATAGTTCACATTGGTAAATGAAATCTGAAATATCCTTGCACAATAATATTTTGAACATGGTTGATCACATTAAGGGACTGTTATATCATGGGACTTAGTATTTTATGCCCTGGTTCAACAAATCTTTAAAAAGGATTTCACCATAATGAGAACAGTCTGGCATACTGTAGCACTGAGATCGACAACTGTCTTATTACCAGTTTGCACAGCCTTAATTAGGACAATGACTGAGTATGGGGCATCATTTTGTATCTACTGTGAGAAGGCTAGTGAACAAAACTAGAATGCATATGGCATGCATTCGCTAGACATATATCTAGTTTACAATTAGTGATAATTATTTACATTTGCGGACATTATACCTCTTTTAACTTCTCTGTCTACTACAGATTGTTGGGGTGATCTAATTAAGCACTGATAAGGCTTTTTACAATAGTTCTAGATGAGGCAGCTTCAACTTGGCATATCAGGTTCACTCTCTAATACCCATAAGGACAGTATTTCATATTGACAACACCAGAAAGAAAATTAAGTTTAGGGCACTTTATGTTGCAACTACAAACATCTGGAAAAGTTGCCTGTGGCAATTAGATCTGCTACACCAGTCTCAGTATTCAAAGCAGTGTGGGATGACCATTCTGGTCCTTCAGGAGGTAATATAGACATAGTTACATTTAGGTTGTAGACTCTCATAATAGTCACCTGAGACTAGGGAGTCTATTAGGTGCCACAGAATACTGAATATCACATTATTAGAGTTTTTTTCTATATTTTCTCCTAGGAAAGACTTTTACATAGCTGAGTCTCCCAGTCACCAAAATACAGTAAATTAATAAGTGCTGTTTGGATTTTTTAACAGGGAGAACAGGCATCGAATGACTGCAACTA
The DNA here is from genome assembly GCF_019279795.1 of Protopterus annectens. Taxonomy (NCBI): domain Eukaryota; kingdom Metazoa; phylum Chordata; order Ceratodontiformes; family Protopteridae; genus Protopterus; species Protopterus annectens. The sequence goes on from NC_056725.1 coordinate 1,125,232,920, forward strand.
TTTTAAGCGCACATCAGCCAAATTGTTTTCCACTAGAGTAACGGTATCCCTATTTTCAAACTGCTAACATCCTACTAATTTACAAAAGTTGAAATTAAACTTACAGTAGTTTAGGATGTAGAAGATAATTAAAATTCAGTTATGTTTGTATATAGAAAAATTGTACCACATATTTGGAATGATGCCCGAGTATCATATGCATATCTTCTTGAACTTCATTTCTTCCTCTTGAGCATTGTTTGCTAGTTACTGGTGCTAAGGTACAGTACTGTATTTCCTCACTGCAAAGTGATCAAGAAGCAAACTTCATAATAGTGACCTCATCAAATGCGCATGTGCGTGTGCACACACGCACAATACACACACACACACACACACACACACACACACACACACACACACACACACACACACACACACACACACACATATGTTCAGACTAATATGCAATCACAGACATATTTACTCATGCATGCGCAGATACACACAAATATACAAATACATATATGCATTCAGAACATGTACACACACACACACACACACACACACACACACACACACACACACACACACACACACACACACACACCTTTCCTGCTTGCAGCTACCTAGAATGGCATAATAAAATACCAGCACCACCAGTTACATAGAACAGCATAATAAAATATCTCTGTAGTCTACAGAACGATGTCAGCACAGCGTAATAAACTCTGCAGTTCCAGTTCTGTTCGCGGAACTACCACCATTATTCCCGCTTGCTGGAGCACCATTATTCCATTCCCGCTTGGCTGGAGCTGCTGGAAATGCATGTACATGAGCCCTTGAGCTCAATTCCAACAGGCTGGCAGGCCATTTCACGAAGCTGACATCATGCATGGGATGACATCAGCTCAAAAAAAGCCGGAAAAAAAATTAAAATAAAAAGCTGGGAAAATCGGAAATTAAGGGGTGCCACTCGGTAATCATGGCACCCCATTATTTTGCCCCCAAAGCTCAGTAAAAACTGAGTAATTCAGTACAGCTGGGAAGTATGCCAAAGAAACAGCATATTCATTTGAACACCACATTTATTTTTGCTCCAAAATCAGTAGCATAGCTGGGGGATGGGGAAATGAAGGGGTAACTATCATGGTTGCAAAGTGTTGCTAGTGTGTGATCAGTTGATCTCAAATGCTCTTTAATGCTTTTATAAGATGGTATTGCATTTGCAGTCAAATCTGAGTGCTGTAGTCCACTGTGTGGTGTAAACTGCAGCAACTGCTTACTACATTTCTAGCAAACAATTTGCTATAGTTTAAGAGAGACAATGTTTCTTATTTAACTAAACCTTTGGATAGTTCGCTACAATTTAAAAGAAAATATGTTCCTTTTCTCTTTTTTTTTTGTAATAAACCCTGAGTGCTGTAGTGCTCCATATATAGTATAAACTGTAGCATTGATCAATTGCATGCTACATTTGTAACAAGCAGTTTGCTATAGTTTAAAATAGAGAAGTTTTTTTAACTAAACCCTGAGCAGTGTAGAGATCTGTGCAGTATAATAAAGATTTTCTTTTTTATACTGAAAATAATGAGTGGAAGGAAGGTCAGGACACAAAAATGGCAGCTAATTGGCTGTGGCAGGAGGAAGAGGTGTAATGCTGTGTATCTGGCCACCTGGTTACTGTGCCAGTAGAAGGATTGGACTTTTCTTTTGTTGTTTGTTTTTGCTATATACTTGAAGAGCTAAGGGTTAGGATGCTATTTTGTGGTACCACCACAGGGTGTTTCTTCTGTCCAGAACATTTGTAATGTGCAAAGCAGTATCATAAGTAACATACAGTAGAATATAATATATCCACACCTATGTATTCAATTTATTTCTGAATCATACAGTGCTCTGTTTTCTCCATTACATGGCATGTAAATGTTATCACATGCACGTAAGATCTATGCATGCCATGACTCTTTTCAATAAAATACTGTTTATGAACTATATAAAAATCTGTTTTCCATTAAATAGTATGATTGTATTGTATCTGTCTAAAAAATGTACATGCACTGTCATTTTTTAATACAATGTTATTATGAACATTATGATGGTTTATATTTTACAGTAAACTGCTTGTAAATCTATTGTTTACATTTGTAAAACATGGCTGCCCTAACTTGTCTTTAATAAAAATTCATGCTTTGCAATAACTGACAGGTGACTGTAACACTTATAATTTATACATGCCAGTGTAAAATGTGGCCGCATTCTCATGTGGCTTCTTTGTGGAAGACAGTTGTTGGGATTGTTCACTGTGTGGTTTCTTGGTTGTGAAAGTTTGTAGATCCTTGTGGTGAGGGTCAAAGGTGGCAATGAAAGGACAATGTATATATTACACTGTATCTATGTGTTACTTCTCTGTTGTAATATTTTGATATTTTGTGCAATTGTCCTGTTTTAAATGAGTAGCTTTTCTCCCCGGGCCTCTGCTGAAACAAACAACTGTATCCAGTCAGATTTTCCTTTTAAACAAATGTAAAATAAATAAAATAAAATAATATAATAAAATTTATATAGAATGTCAAACAAGTTAAGGGACAAAAGTTAGTAAATCCCAAAAACAAAACTGATGTAAGAATGGTAACCAAAGGAAAAAGTTGTACCCAGTCACTAATAGAGCTATTATTCACTCCACTTTCTATGAAAAGTAAGTTTAAGAGTCACATAATTTTTGCATATAAAGAACCCCAAGGTCATATACTGTTCAGTCGAACTGGTAGTTTCTAATCATAAAAAGAAATTTATAAAAAACACAACTGAATTGTAACAGCCAAGAGAAAATAGACTAAGAACAAAATATCGGTTCTCTGAATGAGTATCAAACTCGTATCTGGTGTTTTAGAAGGATTGTCATTAAATTACTTTGCAAAAAAAGTAGATAAGGACATGTGCATGAAATAGTGCAGTGTCTGTGAGTGTGCACGTGGAATGGGGAGTAGTGTTCGACTTTAAGTAGTATGATAACATACAATTTGGAAAGTATAGTTTCACATTTTGCGTATTCACAAGAAGGGCATGCTCCTCCCTTTGTGCAAGTGCAAACACTTAGGATATTTTGGATTCACAATCCCCAGGATTTACTAATCTTCCATGTAAGACTAGATTAGTCTTACATGGAAGCGCCAGTCTAAGAGTATGATGGCAGCATGCCATGCATATTAATGAGGGCACGCTGCCTCAATTCTAAAGCTTACACGGAGCGTGGACGAGTGTAGGGGGCTTGTCAGACTGCCAAGCAGTTCAAAAATCCACGCCCCTGCAATGAAGAAATGCAGCAATATCAAAATACATGAGTGAGTCTGCTCACATGTGCACAATGTAACACTACACTCCACCATATGTTAAACAACTGACAAAATTAAAAATAGAAATATTTTTTAATTTTTTTTTATTTCATCCGATATAGCTGCCCGTATTTGTGCGTGTTTGCATGGGTTTGCCCATTGCTTAGCAACAGTTAGCAGTTTAGACACCAAAAGAGGATAACAAGAAAAATATATGCAAATTAAGTGAGATAGCATAGTGGTTAGAGCCTTCGCCCAAAGAAAAGGCATTCACAGTTTGAGTTCCACTACTGCACATTCCATTTTCTGTTGGAAATCTGTATACAAAAATGTTTCCTGACATTTTTTATATATAAGTTTTGTAAAAAGCATTGAAAAGTTAAATGCAGTAGTGAACGAATTATATATATATGAAGGTGAAATGGTTATGTATTCTGAGGCATGAGTACCCTATTTTAAGCAATATAAAGTACTGCTAAGCACATTTTACCAGTATTGAGCATATTTAAATCCAATTGCTTGTAGCTGGGCACCACGTTAACTAGCGCAATGTCTGTGTGCGTAGCTGCGTACCGCACTAACAAGCGCAATCACAACATATTTGCACATAGCTGCACACTGCGCTAACCAGTACAATGTCGGGCAACGTCGAGCAACGTTGAGCAACGCTGGGCAAAGTCGGGCAAAGTTGAGCAAAGTCGGTTAAACACGGCCACACCTCCTTTACTGTACCTTAACCAGTCAGGTCTGCTCAGTAGGAAAATAAAAAGCAGTGACAGGGCTCGAACTCAGGATACTGAGCACTATAGTCACAGTGCTTAACCACTAAGCCATAACAGCATTTCATAAACATGCACTTTCAACAGACACATATCTGTCAAAGGAATTTTAAACATTACCAACATCAGCTAAGCAGGTGTGCCTACAGCTGAGTTTTTTCAAAACTGGCCAATCACAAATAAGTGTGGGAAATGAGGCATATTTAAGCTCCACAGGCGGGAATACTTGCTATAACTGGTTGTAGCTTCCTTCTGCAGTCAGCATGGCCGGTGTTGGAGAAGGCACTCGATTTAGAGTGCAACGCTGGGGCATTGAGGAGTCCAAAGTAATGGTTTGGCTTCTTGTCCACAATCATGAGGAAAGACTCCTGCAGGGCCAATACCATTGTACCCAATATAAAATGGAGGCCTGGAACAGTCTTGCTCGTGATCTCACCAGTGCCACTGGTGTTCCTCGGACTGGTGAGCAGGTCAGGCACCATTATTCTGACCAGAAGCAATGTAGGGAGGATCAACTGGAGCAGTGGATCCAGGAATCCCATGCGATGCCTAATGCCCCAGTACTGAGTAAGTAGCCATTGTATTAAGTAGTTAAGAATTGCTATGCTTGTCTATACTATGGATAGGTATGTCTCAAAATCACTGCATTTACCTCACAGCTGCAGGTGTCCGGGCTATGACTCACCAATCCCATGAATATAGGCTGCAAAGGCTGCATCATTAGGCAGGTTAGTAATTATTCTGCATGTACTTTATATAAAATAAATGAGAGAGCCTTCAAAAAGTCTTTTAACCCAATAAATAAAGGTGTAATAATCCTTTAATAAATGTATAATTCCTGGAGTGCGTCTGTGTCATTTTCTTTGATATGTTGTTGTACTGTTGCATTCTACAAATAGTAGTGTTGTATTAAGCAGTGTCAACCCACACTTGGGCAGGCCCATATAACATGGATGAAGGGAGTGCCAGTAGCTTTTATGCATATTTACAGCCCTCAACTGTTGGTTCATGCCCAGCATGTACAGGTTATTCTGGCAGATGAGTAGCTTGGTATTGCGTTCCCCAGAAATGTCAGTATGCTGCCAGAAATGTAGGGAGCTGTTAACATATAATTGATACTTTCACCTGAACATATCTAGATAATTATATGAAAGTAGAGCTGTCAGTGTACCATCTTAGCAGTAGTGTGTGTGAGCAACTCTCAAAATATGTAGCAGTAACATCTGCACCTTGGACAGTTTGTATGTATGATACAGCTCATGTATATAATGATCTAGCAAAATCCAACTGTACAATATAAGAACATTGGGTAGTGTAATAATACATGTAAGGGACCTATAACTGCAGTTAATAGGAATGTAGTGAAAACTAGAAGGATATATAAGTTGTTAATTGAGCTCTCTTTTTTCACCCTACTGTATGTGCATAAAAATGCAATTCCACACCTCAGTCGGTATGTCTAATTTCAAAACATTTGTTGGGACATATGTTCTATTGGTTTATAACTATTTGCATTTATTTCTATGCATGTGCCCTGTTAAAATACTACAATATCGGTGGCCTGTTGCCATCAATTCAACCTGCATGCTGTTGTAATGTCCACTATTGTTCTATATATGCATGTGTTATGCTTGCTTTTCAACTGTTGAAAATCTGGTGTGTTGGGTTAATGGGAATACTTCTGCATGCTGTTATAACAAATTGGCAATGCTGTTGACTGTTACTAACCCATATCTTTATTAAACTCTTCAAAACATAGTTTGTATGGGAAGGCCGGTCCCAGCGGACCCACCTGTCCCACCTCAGCTGGCCTTGGCACCTGGCACCAGCAGATCCGGTGCCCAGCCTGGGACCTCCTCCTCCATTGGCCCTATGCCACCTTTGGGTGGAAGTGCTGCAGGGGATGGAGCTCGGTCCCCCGTGCAAGCATGGGCAGAGGAGGGCCAACTATCACCCTTTGAATGATCCGGGCTGTGGTGCATAGAGAGATTGAATGTTCTGTTGCAGAATCTCTACTCCAGCTTAAGGCTTGAGTGATGCAACTCCCGGGCCAGCCTGCCCCTCCTATACAGCCCCCAGCAAAGCCACCCTCTGGGCGTGAAGGTGCAGTGGTGACTGCCCATGGGTGGAGACCTCAGTCCCACTGTTTCCATCTGGGGCCCACGGGCTTGCGATTTCCAAACATCCCTCCCCATCAAAGCTGTTCACCCACCACATGTGTCATATACCACCCCTGTATGCATCTTGTTTGTCTTGTCTGTTTACCTCCCCAACCAACCTCCCCAAATATACCTACTTCCCCTACCCCACATTCCACTCTCACCTGAAAAAAAAGGCAATCTGCTCCCAAAAAAAAATGCACCTCATACATAGCCACTGGACACATGAAATGTTACTTAATTGGCATTACAACATACTTTGTTGTCCTCACCCCCCTCTCAGGGGTTGAAGGTTTCATATCTACCTCCAAATTTATTGCATATGCACAGCTGTTGCTGTTGAAGAAATGGGCAGCTATGGACCTTCCCTACACCTGTCCTGCACATCCCAAGCTATTTTCCATACTGTCTTTCTCTCTTTGTGCCCCTTTTTCACCACTTTCCTATCTCCCCATTTTTCATTTCTTTCAAAGAAATGAGTGCGGGGGTTAGCGGGAGTAAGCACTATTAAGTAGTAGTTAGTGGGTTTGTGCTTTGCTAAGCAATGCACAGCAATGTGCAAACCCGCTTACAACTGCTTAAAAGTGCCTTAGTCACTCTGTATGTCAGGGCCCTTCTTCTGCTCAGGAGCAAAATAAAACACCTCTGTCAGTCTCAAACCCCAGACCTTGCACACACTACACAACATGAAGTACCAATAAACCACAGCAGATATACATCAAGCTGGTGCTTAAATAAATATATCATGCATCAGAATGAGTGAATGTAAAGGAAAAATAGGAATACCAACTTGTTCTGTGGATGTTGACCAACAGCTGTTGTGGGATTACATTACATGACTGTGATAAGAGAAGCAGCCATTCTAGCAGGAAATAATGTTACACCATCACTTTACAACCCCACACAGTATCACAGCAGGACAAACACTGGCATATCATATCTGTTTAGGGCAGAAGCCATACCTCCCAACTGTTCCTAATTTTCAGGGATGTCCCTGATTTTGAAACAAATTTTAGCTCTGTTCTCTGAATCTCTCTGAATACTACTGACTTTGGCCAGAAAGGTGGTGAATTACACTTAATGACTAATGACAATAATTTTTACTTCAGAAAAAGTGTATTAATTCATATGCTCTGATTCTCTCACTGTCTCAACTTAATGGCACTAATATTTTAAAGGTGTCCCTGATTGTCCTTGACTTTTTCTTGACTTTTCCCTGAGTCTGTTCAAATATGTACCTGAGTGGTTGAGAGGTCTGGCAGAGGCAGAAACACAGAGGCATATCAGCCTTTCTGCTGTTACACACTGTGCAAATAGCTTTGGAAGGAGTTTCGGAAGCATACCCTTATGTAGGAATACAACACTGAAATATAAATGGATGTAGCCATATACTGGTAGCAACCAACTGTAACAATGCCATTGCTCTAGTGCGGAAAAGACCTGTGTGGTGCACAGACAAAGAATAACAGGCTAATCTCTGTCTACCATGTGGATAGGTCCACAGTTGGGAGTTACGCAGACAGACTACTTGCCTTGATAAACTAACATGCACACAGCAACCCTGTAGGTCCAGCAAGATAAAATCCACACAATACTACTTACGCTCTCTGTACTTCTGCAACCCCACCCAAATGTAGAATATACCTGTGTGCAGGGTCTACCAAGGATGTAGGTAAGCATACTCACTGTACTGAAATGTGTCCAGTTTTTCTGAGCAGTTTGTGCTAATGTCAACACTAAAAAAGCACAAACTGTTTAGAACTAAGTAAATGAGCATTCACAGTATATCAGTTCTCAAACAATTCTTGTGCCAAAGGAATACATCTCAATAACTAGCTTTGTATGACAGTTAATTGTAACAGTTGAAAAGAAAGTACATCTTTCCATGTATCTTGGGGTAGCATTTTGAGGGGTGAGTACATTTCTACACTGACAAGTGGGTACTGGAAGCAGCAACATTAGATCTGAGTACAAAATATAAATCTCTGGCTACACCCCTGGCTTCTGATATAAGAACTATACCAATCTTCTGTCTTAAACAATGATGTCCACAGCAAACAAGGATGATCTCCATCTTGGAAAGCTGAAAGGTCCATGCCTACATGAGTCAGCAATTTATAGTACTGGGTTGCTATGACAGTGATTACTGCAATTACAACACAGCAGGCTGCATGCAATTAGCAAATGGTGGCCCCTAATTGGTGCACAGGCCATCACATGCTCATGTGCAAATTCCTACAAAAGCAGGCTGCAATCTCTGCGAATAAACTCAATCACTCTATTGCAGAGACTGACAGATAGAGAGACAGAGAGAGAGAGAGACAGAGAAAAGGAAAAATAAATATTACCAAATCATACAAAGGAAAGGTATGTGACACATATGTATTTACTGGCATGTAGTAGATGTTATTGAAGAATAGTCTAAATAATGTGAACCATTCATATGTGGCAGCAGTACTTCTTTATGCACAGATGTTCTGCTTAACTACTGCTATGGACAATACTGTGTGTACCTGTGGGCAGTGGGACATACCTGTGAAATGTGTAGCTCAGCAATAAATGTCAAAGATCTGATCCATGTTATCTGTGTTCTGTACAGTAGTGTGGCCAATGGCTGTTGGGGGGATTACCGCTGACATTATATAAACATGGGTGTGACAGAACACATGCATGATAGTCATATTAAAGTGTAGCTTAGCATTGGCAAGTGCTGTAGCAGTCTAGTATGCTTATCTAGCATCTGTTGCCATATATACCCCCCAGTGTTAGTGTGTGTTCATATGTGATACCTGTTTGTGTTGCAGCAAGGCCCAACAATTCAGCTGTGAGGTTCAGGGACTTACAACAGTGTGGCCTAGTGTGTGTATGCCACACACATACAGAGAAATATATGTGTCAGATATATTCACATCTGTATATGTGCATAAAGCAGGGGACATATTGCAACTGTTTGCGAAGGGGGGAGATATATATTTTGGTGAAGGTTAGTATGAGCATATTTGTATGTAGGTTTTAGTGTGTGACAAACAAGACAGCATACAGTGCTGGTATATGATATGTGGTGGTTAAACACTGTGGGTGGTTTGTTCAGTTTGCAATGTTGAAGCCAGTAAGGCCTGCTAAAGCTATCTGGGCTGTGAACATCTTCAATACATTTATCCCAAGACTGCAGTTTTATTACATTACTGTACACCTTACATCCTTTGTATAATTGATATTCTCCTTATGAAAGGTGAAATGTATATGTAGACCAATGGATGTGTATATGTGTATAAATATATATATATATATATATATATATATATATATATATATATATATATATATGGGTCTACTTCTTTTGACCTAACTTTCATTTGCCTGACACTCATTTACCTGAGACCAAATGACTGAAATTTCATTTGCCTGACACTTCATTTGCCTGACACTTCATTTGCCCGACAAGTATTATTAGCAAGAAAATGGAATATGCCCCCTTCCCCACTGCAGTGCGACCCTGGAGTTAGAATATATAGTTAGGGGAGGGGTGGGGGTGAAGCCCCCCACTTACTTTTCTATTACTAAGCAATATTACATCAAAAGTTAACAATATCATATGAAATGAACCTCGTTGTGGGGTGCTGTGCCCCCACATCCCCCCTAACTATATATTCTAACTCCAGGGTCGCACTGCAGTGGGGAAGGGGGCATATTCCATTTTCTTGCTAATAATACTTGTCGGTCAAATGAAGTGTCAGGCAAATGAAGTGTCAGGCAAATGAAATTTCAGTCAAATGGGGTCAGGAAAATGAATGTCAGGCAAATGAAAGTTAGGTCAAAAGAAGTAGACCCATATATATTATATATATATATATATATATATATATATATATATATATATATATATAGTTATATATACTCATACACACCTACATCTACTTGTTGCAATAGATTCTCTGTACTGTTGACTGACTGTGATGGTCAATATGTTTGTGAATACATCAAAGATATGTATTTGTGGGATAGCTTAGTGGGAAACTGTTTATGTCATGGTATTATGGGTCCTTGCTTTGATCCTAGCAAAAGCTGTGTATTCTATTGCTAGGCAGAACAAGTGCTATTGCATACAGTGTGATTAAGTCCCTTGGTTTAAACTAAGATGTGTCATTGGAAGCTAAAGCACTGCATCTATGATTATTGATTGGTACCGATGTTGATTGCAAATCCTGTGTGTACTGTAGTACTACTTGAAGCTCTGGGCCTGTACAGCAAAGTATGGTGTATGTCCACATTGCTTGCATCCACTGTTTTGTGTGGTCCCTGTATTCATCACAGATTACATTTCTCAAGTTTAAGGTTGTGTAAGTACTGACAAACAATACTATATAGTACACACTGAAAGCTTATCTGGGTTGTCATATCTTTGTGTCCTGTAATTATGTCTGATGTGTGTGTGGGTATGTCTGTAACATGTCCTTTAACATATGTGTGGTAAAACATGTAACTGCATATCTAGCAACATTCATAGTGTACTACAGCAGTATGCGACCTATATTCCCAATTGTGCACATATTTTGGCCACGGGTTTGTCATTAACAAGTTGTGTGGTATAACAGTAATACATTTGCTGGACCTTACACTGATTGTGATGGATGATAAATTTCTTTACATATCAGCTTGATGTATATCTGCTGTGGCTAGGTGGTGCATCATGTTGCATACAGTGTGCCAGGTACTCTTGTATAGTCTTATATAGTGATTTTATTTTGTTGCTGTGCAGAACATGGTTCATTAGATAGAGAGTGAGCAAGGCACTTTCAAGCAGTTGTGGGGTGAGCAGTGATAAGTGGCAGTTACAGTGTTGCACTCTCGGTTAGCTTATAGGTTGCTATATATGGCAGTTCAGTGATATCTGTACTGTATAATGTTAAATGTGCCATATGACTTGCTCAGACATATTTTTGTATTTATGTCTTCCAGGGATCATGGCCCATCGCAGGAAACCATGTTACAGTAGTGCTGAAGATGATATACTAGCAGTGTGATTCAGCACTACCGTCTCATGTTCTCACAAACCAGCCAGGGCCAGCAGGAGTGTACTACAATGTGGCAAGATGTTGTACACAGGGTAAATGAAGGAGGCCTGTATAACTGGACATATGAGCAGGTACGCCACCACTGCTGTGATCTTCTCAGACATGTCCATCAGCATGCTGCTGATGTGTGTAGACAACAGCTTGCAACAGGTGGTGGTGTTAATATCCATCCCCCCTCACCAGAGTGGAGGACCTGCTCCTGAGCCTGGTGGCACCTGCCCAACAACAGCAGCAGCAGACATACACCATGATGGAGGTTGGAGCCACCCAGTAAGCACACATGGTGCATGCAGGTAACATAGCATATCTGTAGACTACTGTTATCTGTATTGGTAGATCATGCATATGTGAGATGTGGAGTGTGTCGTTCAAAGATGTGGAGCCTGTTGTTGTGCAATACTGATCATTTGGAACATAATCTGTAGCCCTGTGAATGTAAACTGTTGTTGTACTGAAAGATTGCAAACACATAGTAGCAATGCCACAGTTGTGGCCACTGACAAACTGTCTCATCTCTATGTAGGTCCCTCTGGGGTGACATCAAGGTAGCGGACAGATGCTGGTGAGGATGTTCTACATTTATTATTGTAAATAAAAAGTGCATGTCATAGTTAAGGTGTAGGCCATATACACATGTAACCAACCTACCCATAATGCATGCTGTGCATGTTTGGTGTAAGAGCATGCACATCTCACTAATGTGATTAGCTGCCTCAAACACATGCAATACCCAGACCATCTCAAACAAATGTGGCTAGACTGTAGTGACCATTGAATAGGCACAGTTGATACTCAACATGCACATAACATACACATCTATGTCATACACAGAGCATTTTAACATGCTACAGATAAAGGATTTCCAAACCCTCTGTAAAGACACACTCCAGTATCCAAAATCCTATCCACACATTACAGATAATAGACCTGAGGGGTAGAGGCCTATCATGGGGCATTTAAACACTCTGCAACACACAACACATTCATGTCAAGGAATGCTCCTTATTGGCCTCCTTACAAACTCATGTAACAACTGGTTGTGAAATCGTGAATGTAGCCAAGGTAGTACAGTTCTGGCACAGCATGATTAGTGCTGGTTTGGGAAACATTTGTAGCCTTGAGTGACCACATGATGCTTCATGATGATGGCCTATGATACTATACCCCATCCAGTTATTGTAACCACAGTACTACACATAGCTTTCATTGCTATACACCTTAATGTTGTGTGTGTGCACACATATGCACCTCTAAACAATATGCATACCAATCACCATTTGCACAACTGACACATATATGTCTTGTGATGCTATTGAGTGGCTAGGTCATATGACACACATTGGGTATGTGTACTGTTTAAATATGCAGTTGCGTTTTAGCATGCCATGTCATGGATGAGACTGGCGTGTCCGCAATAGGATCTACACTCACCATAAGTACCGTACATTGGGTATGTGGTCGAATGGTATTCCATCAATTATCCATGTACCACTGATGATGTTGTGTGAATACTCATCATGCATGTGCTAAAAATGTGTCCACAATTATTTGCTAAAGACACAGAGGTTGTAATCAGCATTGGATACCTATCTGACACACAGATACGCATCCAGCAATGGTATGTACACCTGTGAGTTATGGTGCACAGTACATTACAGGGTTATGAATACCTGCACAGCAATGTTGTATCCATGTATGCATTGTGTTCTAGGGGGAGGCCCATCACCTAATAACAAAACACATGCATCAAAGCCATGTATACTGCTAGTAACAAGGACTATCTACACTTGCATTGCATGCTGTTGAGCAACACATTTCTTGCATGCTGACATGTGTGATATGACTGTTTTGCTTGTGATACTGTACCCCACCATCACCTGCTATTGTGTATGTTCTGAGATTGCTGGTCTTGTGTGTGTCTGCTTTAGGGAAGAGTGTATTTTTGTGCATGTGCATGTGCGCATGTGTGCATGTGTGCATGTGCACATGTGCACATGTGCATGTGTGCATGTGTGCATGTGTGCATGTGCGCATATGCGCATATGGTCTGAAGTCATGTTCAGGTCTTAAAGTGTGTTTCCTGTTTTCCTCTCACAGGTGCCGAGGTGGGGCTGGTTCAGTACAGCAGGGAACCTGATGTCACTGAGACAGACAGTGATCATGAGGATAGGTGTGTTGAGGCACAGGCAGGTTTGTCAGGGTCTGTTGTTGGGCCACCAATTGACAGTACACAAGTCTCCACCCCATCCATGCACACAGTCATACTGTCTGTACATCCATCATCACCATTGCCCTTAGCTGAGGAACAGTGTATGGTTGGCACTGGCCAGGACAGTGTGGTATCTATGGCACATGTATCAGGACACAGCAGCCATAGACAGATGTCTGGAATGGTACCACATAGGCAGATGCCCAGGGGTTCTCGACAAAGCACTGCTGGTCATCATGCCTCTGGCAGATGTGCCACACCTCTTTCTACCACATGCATGTTCCAGGCAGTCATGGAGGCACAGACACAAATGGAGCGGTAAGCCAGACAGGGACTAAGGGCACAGAGGGTTCATAACACCTCTGTAAATGACAGTCTCCGTGACCTAGCAGGTGCCATACATAACTACACTGAGGTCATTGATAGACATTGGGGTGAGACATTGGATGTCCTCCACAATGTCATGTCCATGTGTCAGGACAGTGCAGGATGGTTGAGACGTCGATGTATGCCAGCAACATCAGCAGCTGGAGGTCGCTGTGGACGTCCAGCAAGACACCCACTCCCGTAGTGCCAGTAACAGCCCCAGCAATGTTGGGGGGTGTCCATAGACCGTCCTAGCAAACCACATGCATTTGGCTCTGGCCAGTTCCAGCAGGGACCTGGATCCAGTGGACATATGTCAACCTCTTCGGATAGTACCCAATCTGGATTAGTACCTGATACTGTCTGTAGCACCTCTGCCAGGCATAGGTTCCATATCCATGGACAGAGATGGTGACCTGTAAAGCCTGCCAGGTACAGTCTGTAGCTGTCTCACAAATCCCCGTATATGGAAATCACATGGTGGAACTGTGTGCATGCAGACACACACACATAAACCAGAAAGCTAGGGCAGACACATACCCGCACACATTACATCAATGTTGGCCCATAACAGTGCTCATGGCCCTCAAACACACACTCACACATACATGTCGATTGTATGGCTCAGTGTAGACCTTTGGCAAACCAACAACACACCCTTTGCATATGATGAAACCTGTGCCACTCTTGTCATCTGTAACATTGATGCAGGAACAGGCTAACATGGTGCTGATGCACAGGGTGACTTTAATAAAGTATAGCAAGGGTTGGATGTGTAGCATGTTGTCAGCAGTAAAGTGTAATGATATCCTTGAAGGTGTAGCTGAGCAGGCATGATGCATTAAAGCTGCAATTAGCAATGTTGTATTGTTTTCACCAGTGTTTATTTCAATTGTGTTTTGTTTGCCCATGTGCCACATGGCTGATGAGTGTAGTTGTGTCAGCATGCGTTATACAGTGGACAGTAAGTGTGGGGTGTGTGCAACACAGGTTTACAGATGTCCATTTGTGAACATGGTGGAGATGCACTGTCTGCATGTACATGCATATTGGACACATGGGCAGGGTGACGTGCCCTGTATTGGCCAGTGTTAACATTGTACTACACACATTTTGGAACTTGAGTACGCATGTGTGTGTATGACATGGGTTGACACTGTGCTGTGGGTGATGCTGTTTTTGTTATCTGTCATTGGTTTGCATTACTAAGGTTAACACTGTCCCAGCTGCATAATCCTTTAGTAATGCACACTTTTCACCTACAGGGTTGCATGGACCGTGCTATCACAAACACAATAAATTCTCACTTATACAGTAAAAGTGCATTAGTCTCATGGACCCCTGCCATAAACTAAATATATAATAGAAGGTGTGAAGTTGTACCAAAAAAGAGTTACATGCCAAGAAGGGATAATCTCTCTGTTCAGTATCACTGGGAAAATACAATCCCTCAATAAACATACAAGGCAAGCTTCAAAATACAAAATGGCAAGGATTCCAAAGACAACACTAACGCTTTCTTTAGTGTTGTTTATAATCTACAGGGGAAATTTCAGATCGGGTCACAGTTAATGTAAATGGTCACAAAGTAAACTTATCTGACTGACATTACCAATTCCTTGTCAGACAGTTTGAATGTGGATTTCACCACCCTGTCGTTACACAAGGGCCACATTTCCAGACCTGAAGAATGTAAAACCTGATGATTCACAGACACTCTAGTTAAAACATCTCTTTACCAAAGTCCAAACCACAGTGGCAATGGTACTGGGCAGTGTCCCTGGCTGTGTCATACACAGGCTGACATATGAAGTCACCGCTCACCTAAACACTCTGTCCAGATGCAGCCTTTATACAGGTTACATACTTGTGGAATGACGCACGGTAATGGTGTTCACAGTCCACAAGGGTTGAGCTACAACTTCTTCTTCTTCTTCTTTTCCTTTCGGATGCTGCCATTAGGGGACGCCACAGTAGATCATCTGTTTCCATTTCTTCCTGCCCTCTGCATGTTGCACTGTCACACCATCCACCTGCATGTCCTCTCTCACCACAGCCATAAACCTCATCTTAGGCATTCCTCTTTTCATGTTACCTGTCGGCTTCATCCTTAGCATCTATTTCACAGTATACTCTGCATCCCTCCTCAGCACATCTACAAACCAACTTAATCCTGCCTATCTGGCTTGGTCTATTAACTTTCAAACCTGGTCTGACCTTCTAATATAATTATTCTTAAACCTGTCCACCCTCGGCACACCCAGTGCAAATGTTAACATAAATTGATTAAGGGTAGAACTACAACAGATCCTGGAAACTCTCACCCTATAAGCCAGACAAATGTTATCTGGAAGGCTATGGAGCACAGCATTATGGAACTCATTAACAGAGACATTATGAACCTGCAAACACTGCACCATACCCACTTAGGTTCTCTAAAGGCCAGATCATGGTTCCTACACCTAGTAGACTTCAAGCCAGTTAACAAGGCTATAGGTGAGGGAGGGGAGGTCAACACAGCCAAGCTATAGCTCACCAGCAATTCATACCCATCCCACATTCTGGCATTATACATAACCTCAACAGACTGACCATAAACAATTGTTAGATGATGGCTTGACAACTGACACACAGATGTAGGACACACAGTAACATTTGCAGCCTCCATGTACTATTCTATGCCAGTAACAGGTGGTATTCACCTGCACTCAGTCCTGGGACCACTCATGTTTGGCATATAGCTTTCTTAGGTACAAGCAAACACAGTAGAGATATGTCTGCCCACGTTTGATGAAAATGCATACTGTGGGCTATACTTTATTCTTCAGATGACACACACATCCTCCAAAAGGGTATAATAGAGACAGATACCTGGTGTCAAACTCATGCTGTAAAGCTATAAGCCAAAGAAAGCATAGTTATCCACTTTTAGAAAACAAAGTATCCCCAGAGTACCACATAGGTAGTAGCCCCCAAAATGTAGAACAGGTACTAATGTATACATAGAGCCATGTGTTTAGTCATCTTCCCTTTGATAATCACATTACCAAAGGGTTTTGGAAATCCCTATGTGGAGCACATAAGCAATAGACGGTTTGCATGCAGATCCACAGAGGTTGTTGCACACCTATAATGATTAGTCATCTTTGCCAGACTTTGCTTGCTTTGGAACAGGTTTCAAATATACCTCAAGCATAAACCCTCACTCACACTCTTCAATAACAACCGTGATGAGTGGATGTGAAACAGAAGACATAGCCCAGGGATCACTGCAGTGGCTAAGCTTGTCACAAGCATACAGAAGTGACCTAAGGTCTGGAGAGCGCCAGCACGCTCTGGCAAAGATAACAGATGCATTCATGGAGAAAGCAGAGTACCCACCTATGAAATAGTTGAGGTCACATGTATATATATGGATTTGCCCCACAGCTTCCTTACATGTGTAATGCACATACAGTTGTCATTGTGATATGTCATACACTAGAAAAATCAAAACCCACTCCACATTGACCAACGGTGTCACACACCTGGAGCACACACAGTCAGCAAGTGTGAGATTCAAACTCCATCCCAACTACATTATGATACTACAGCAGTATGCATTTACATGACACACTATACACATCATTGAGTTTTCACCTTTCCACAGATATATTTGTAGGATGGTGACATCATCTTACTTAACAAAGATGAGTATACCAATTTTAAGGGGTGTGAGTAGTCTCCAAAAAGGTTGCTTTTTCCCAGAGAAACACACAAAGTTGGCAAGTGCAGGATTCAAACCCCTATTTAATTACATTATGATATTATAGCAGTACACATTTACATGACATGCCATCCACATTATTGGGATTACTTTTTTCCACAGGTATATTTGTAGGATGGTGACATCATCAAACTTGACAAGATGAGTATACCACTTTTAAGGGGTGTGAGTAGTCTACAAAAACATTGCTTCTCCCCGGGGAGACACAGACACTCACTCCATTGGCAAGTGCATGATCTAAACCCCCTATTTAATTACATTATGATACTACAGCAGTATACATTTGCACAAAGCACTATACACATTACTGGGATTGCTTCTTTCCACAGGTATATTTGAAGGATGGTGACATCATCATACTTGACAAAAATGAGTATACCACTTTTAAGGGGTGTGAGTAGTCTCCAAAAAGGTTGCTCTTCCCCTGGGAGACACACACACAGTTGGCAAGTGCAGGATTTGAAACCCTACCTAACTACATTATGATACGACAGCAGTATGCATTCACACGACATGCTATACACATTACTGGGATTTCACATTTCCACTGGTGTATTTGTAGGATAGTGACATCATCAGACTTGACAAAGATGAGTACACCACTTTTAAGGGGTGTGAGTAGTCTCCAAAAAGGTTGCTCTCTCCCTAGGGAGAGACAGGCACACACACACACACACACATACACACACACACACACACACACACACACACACACACACACACACACACACACACACACACACACACACAGTTGGCAATTGCGGTGTTCTTAATCCAAACTAAGTACGTCTTTACACTTCAGCAAGCAATATGGAGTTACAGGGTGCAATACAAACATTACTTGCTGACAGTTTGCCCAAAGGTTTTTTTTCACATTTGCTAACCTCAGCAGACTTATCATACTAAGTGTATTGTGAGTGTATTGTATGCATAGGCCATGACCATATCATATATGGGTTGATGCACCACATGCTGGCACACACAGCGTCAAACCGGTGGCTAAGCTCTGTCAACCCAATACTGGACAATACAGTCAGGAGGAGTAGGGTCATACAACCACAACACCGTCTCACATAGACCTACAATATAAGCACCAGCAAAACACACACATAAATACACATTACCATACTCAGAGAATACAAATATTAATCTGAAAAAGAGAGAGTGTCCTCCTAAGCAGACAAGCAAGCAACATGCACCTCCAAGCACACGCCAGAAAACACATAATACATGAAAGCAGTGTGCCTCACAACAGGCCCTAAGGCAAAACAACATACCCAACACACTAGTAATATGTGACTTCGTAGTCAGGCACACAGATGTTCCACTCACTCGGCTGGACAAGGGGAAGGTTACTGTCAGTTGTCTGTCAGGTGCTATGATCCACCACATAACACAGGCACTTACATCACTCTAGAACAGGAACATATATGACGTGTTCTTTGTACATGTCAGTATGAATGATCTGAGACATATCTCCCAAGACAACATGACAAGAGATATATATTACCTCTATGATCATGTAGCCCAGGCTAGTATGACCCTGACCTTGAGTAGCATCTTACCTGCCTACATGATACTGCAATATAACAGAAAGACGATAAACTTCAACAATTGGCTGAGCTTCTGGTGTCATTCAAAGGGGATCCAGTCTCTGTCTGTCTGTGATGACATGATAGACAAGCCTCGTTGCTTCGCTATAGATGGTTTGCACCTGTCGCCCCTATGTTTCTGAATACTGGTCAAGGCTCTTGCGGTCCCCATATTACCTTTTTTAGGCAAGGCTCAAAGGTTCATAGGTTCATCGGTTCATAGGTAAGTACTAGCCTATCGGCCCTGAAGCCTATACAAGCCCAGCCAAAAAGGTACCCTGGCTTTTGCCACCCAAGAAATGTATTTTCCTGTGCCACTGTCAAGGAGAGACACAGAAGTCATCCCCAGGCTGAATTTCCTATTTTCCATCCAATCATCAAGATTTTTCTTGAAGAGTGCTAATGAGGAGCTTTGTTTGATATAAATAGGTAGTTTATTCCGGAGTATGAGAAGTCTCTGGGACAGGAATCTATCCCTCCAGCATGTCCTGTTTATTGCTGTGCTGAGGCTTAATTCACTGGAGCATGTGGATCTAAGAGATTTGGTTTTCTTGAGGTGGAGCATGTCCATTAATTCCAGGTTGGACATGGCCTTATATGTCAGGCATAGATCTCCTCTGAGTAGGCAGTAAGCAACCGAGTAGAGCTGGAGTTTCTTTAGTCGAGCTGCATAGGGCATCTCTTTGAGGCCCGTGATCCTCTTGGTGAGGTACTTCTGTGGTCTTACCAGCTGTTACATATGCCGATTAAGGTACATACCAAATGGGGTATTGTACTCTATTATGGGCCTAATGAGTGATGAGTAGAAGGGCACAATGACGTCTCTTGATCTAGAGGTGAACTCTTTCGTGATTAGCTGGGCTACATAGAAGGAATTTCTAACTACTTTGGCAATGTGATTATTCCTAATTACATTTTCCGTACCTAGTGGATTACCACCTATGTGGTAATTCACGGGCACTTTGTTTTTTCCAGAGGGGATGACTATGCATTTTTTGGCATTCAGCTTGAGGCCACGGTTTTGACACCAGGTATCTGTCTCTGTAAGACCCTTCTGGAGGATGTCTGTGTCAGCCAAAGAGTCGATTATGGCCCCCAGTTTGCAGTCAGCTGCAAACTTGGTCAGCCATAGTCCCCCCATGCTTGCTTGTACCTCAGAGAAGTATATACTGAACAGGAGGGGTCCCAGGATCAAGCCCTGTGGGACGCCACTTGTGACTGGTTTAGAGTCGAACATGGCACCCGCAACTCTGACCATTTGGGTTCTATCCATGAGCCAGTTGGCCACCCATCTCGTGACATAGGGGTTAATGTTCAAGCTGGTAAGCTTGTCTATGATGCCAGAGTGGGGAATGGTGTTGAAGGCCTTAGTGAGGTCCAGGTAGGCTGTGTGGACTACCTTCCCTTCATCTATGGCCTTGGTAACTGTTTCAAAGATGTCAACTAGGTTTAGGAGGCAGGATCTGCCTTTAACAAAGCTGAATTGGGTAGGGTCCAGTGTCTGGAGGTTCCCAATGTCTCTGTTTATGAGTTCCATGATAATTCACTCCATAGCTTTGCAGACCAGGCTGGTCAGGCTTATAGGGCGATAGTGCCCAGGTTCTGTTGTGGCACCACCTTTGTGGAGCGGGATGACTGTTGCTGAATGCCATTCTTTGGGTACATAGCCTGTGGTAAGGCTGAGTCTGAACAGTGAATTTAGGTGAGGGTTTAGTTCCTTTTGGAGCTCGTGTAAGACGCAGCCTGGAACACCATCCATTGATGCTGTGTTCTTAGCTTTGGAGAGGGCTGTTTTTACCTGCATGTATGTGATGTCTGGGGCTCTGCATTCTTCTGGGATGGACATGGGCCCTTTTGGGGGTGAGAGGTTGGTGAAGTTTGCACTGAACTTGTCCACCAGGATGTTGGCAATGCCAGTTGGTTCAGTGTCTTTTTTTCCATTTTGCAGTAGCTCAGAGCATATCTGAGAGTTGCCACCTAAATGTTTGATATAGCTAAAGAAGACTTTGTGGTTATCTTTAGATTCCTTGACAATTTTTCTTTAGAAACTGGCCTTGGATGATTTTATGAGCAATCATAGTTTCTTGCTAATAATGATCACTGATGCCTTTCCTTTTTGGAATTTTGCTCTATCATGTAGTAGTTTCCTCCTTCTGTTGTATAGCTTATTTATGGCCAAGGACCACCAGACTGGTTTCTTCTTTTTGGAGGAGTGAGTCTTGGTTTCACTTGGGATGTCTCGATCCATGCATCCTTGTAGATGCTCATAGAATGCACTTGTAAAGGATTCTGCGGATTGGATAGCATTATCCTGTAGCAAGAGGGCTTTGAAACTTTCCACTTCAGTCTTGAGAAGTGTGAAGTTTGCTTTTGAAAAGTTTTTCACAGTGGTTTCCTTGACTGGGGGTGGAGTCGGGATGTGGATATCCAGTGTGATTACATTATGATCTGAGCATACCAGCGAGGGGTTTACCGCTGGTGTGGAACACTGATCCCCCATGTTGATGATGATCAGGTCCAGTATGTTGACACCTCTAGTGGGCATGGTGACCAGCTGTTCCAGGGCGTTTGAGTTTATAAACTCTAGGAAGCATTGGGCAAAGGAGTTTGTACTTGAGTAATTCTCCCAGTCAATGTTTGGGTAGTTGAAATCTCCTAATATCATGGTGTTTGGTAGGACCTTTATATTTTCCAGTGTTCTCAGGAATGCTGAGTGAAGCTCCTGAGACAAGGTAGGTGATCTGTAGCAGGCTATGATCTGATAAGCAGCTTTGCCTACTGTTAGTTGCACTTGGATGGTCTCCGAGGCCTTGTGCTGTGCCACTAACGTGGAGGTGTGGGTATCCTTTATGAAAATGGATACGCCCCCCTCCTTTTGTATTTTGGTCCAGGTTTTGGGGCTGAAGCTCGGAGGGATTGGGATTTCTTTAAGTGGAGCATGTCCAACAGCTATGTGTTTGACATAGCTTTGTGTGTTAGGCAGAGATCACCTCTGAGAAGGCGATATGTGACAGAGTAAAGCTGGAGTGTTTTGAGACGGTCTGTGTAGGGCATGTATTTGAGGCTGCTAATCCTCTTTGTGAGGTATTTCTGCGAGCTTTCCAGTTGTTGTAGATGTCTTGTGAGGTACATACCAAAATGGGCATTGTACTCTATAATGGATCTAATGAGTGATGAGTAGAGGGGAACAATGACCTCTTTTTTTCTGCATGAGAAACCTTTTGTGATGAGGTGTGCCACATAGAAGGATTTCCTGACTACTGTGGTGATGTGATTATCAAAGGAGAGACTACTGTCCACCTGTGTCCCAAGGTCTCTTACCACACTTTCAGTGTTAAGTATACTACCGCCTATGTTGCAGTTCATGGGTACAGAGTTTTTACCAAAGGGGATGACAATGCACTTTTTGGCATTGAGCTTGTGGCCATGGCTTTGACACCAGGCATCTGTCTCAGTGAGGCCCTTTTGTAGGATGTCCACATCGTTAGTAGTTTTGATTATGGCTCCTAGTTTGCAGTCATCTGGGAACTTCATTAGCCAAAGACCTTCTGTGTTAGCCTGTACTTCAGGGAAGTAGATACCAAACAGGACAGGACACAGGACTGAACCCTGTGATACTCCACTTGTCACTGGTCTGAAGTTGGATTTGGAGTCTGCTACTTTCACAGTGTGGGTTCTGTCAGTGAACCAGTTGGCAACCCATCTTGTGACATAGGGATTTATACCTAGTTTAGTAAGTTTATCTATAATTCCAGAGTGGGGGATGGTGTTGAAAGTCTTGGCAAGATCTAGATAGGCTGTGTGAACCACCTTACCCTTGTCTACAGCTTTGGTGACTGCTTCAAAGAAGTCTATCAGGTTTACGAGACATGATCTGCCTTTTACAAACCCAAACTGGTTGTGGTCCAGAGTTTGGAGATTACCAATGTCTTTGTTTATAAGTTCCATGATGATACGTTCCATGGCCTTGCAGAACAGGCTCATCAGGCTAATGGGGCGCTAGTTACAAGGGTCCGTGGTGGCTCCCCCTTGTGTAGTGAGATAACCATCGCTGTGCACCATTCAGCAGGCAAAAAGCCTGAGGTGAGGCTATGATTGAACATGGTACTTAGGTGTGGTGCCAGTTCATTCTGTAGTTCATGTAGGAACGCAGACTGGGATGTTATCTGGTCCCATGGATGCTGTGTTCTTGGCTTTGGAAAGTGGTTTTTACCTGTGCAGCCATGATGATAGCAAGTTCCCATTCTTCTGGCATAGAGATGGGATCTTTCATGGGTGAGAGGGGGGTAAAGTTAGCACTGATCCTATCTGCCAGGATGTTGGCAATATCAGTTGGGTCTGTATATTTAGTGCCATTGTGCTGTAACTCAGAGCAGATCTGAGTGTTGCCATTGAGATTCTTGACATAGCTATAGAATGCTTTGTGGTTGTCTTTAGAATCAGTGGTGATTTTGTTTTCGTAACTAGCTTTCGAAGATTTTATCAGGGATCGCAGCTTCTTACTGAGGCTGACCAGGGAGCGCCTCCACTCATGGGATTTTACCCCCTTTTGCAACAGTTTCTTCCTTCTGTTGTGCAGTTTGTTTATGGCAGGGGACCACCAGATTGGCTTCCTTTTCTTTGAGGATAGCGTCTTGGTTCTGTTTGGGAAAGCACGATCCATGCACTCATGTAAGTGCTTATAAAGTGCAATTGTGTAGGATTCAGTAGTCGTAACTGTATTGTCCATCTGCATGGGTGTCCTGCAGTTCACCACTTCTGTCTTAAGAAGCATGAAGTTGGCTTTGGAGAAATTTTTTAACATGGTTTCCTTAATGGGGGTGGAGGCAGAATGTGGATATGTAGGGTAATTAGCTTATGGTCAGATCGGACCAATGAGGCATTGACTTCAGGTGTGGAACACCATTCACTCAGGACAAACCAAACCCTGTAACCAACACAAATAACCACAAAGTGAGTTAAATACTACTCATTGCCAGAAGTCTCAGCCTCCAAATGCACACACTCGAGGCACTTCTCAGTATGGAGGATATTGATATCTGTGCAGTAACAGAAACCTAGTTCAAGGCTCCAGAAAGCACACCAGCACTACCAGGATACTACTCATTCCATATCTTCCAGCATCAGAACCTGGATCATAGCACATAGGGTGGGGATGTATCCATATTCATCAAGGATACCTACACCTCTCTCTACATCCTCTCTACAGGATATGTACCCATAGAATGTTGCACAGCAACGTTCTTCCCACTCCACAGGGGTGGGGGCAGAAAAGACCCTTGGCATTCACGCTGTATGAGCCTGACGAGTCTGATCTGCAAGGCAATGGAGCCAATCATAATGGAAGTCAACAATAAAGACATTGGGAACCTTCACACAGTTGAGCACATCCAGTTTGGCTTCGTCAAATGCAGATCACACCTCCTGAACTGGGTGGATTTCTTTGAGACAGTTACCCAGGCTACAGATGATTGAAATGAGCTCCACACAGCCTACCTATACCTTGCTAAGGCCTTTGACACCATTCCCCAGTCAGGTATCATAGATGAACTCACCAACCTGGGCATGAATCCATACATCACAAGATGGATTGCAAACTGGCTAACAGATAGATCCCACAAATTAAGAGTTGCTGGCTACATGTCAGACTCTACACCAATAACAACTGGTGTCACCCAGGGTTCAGTCCTGGGGTCCCTCCTGTTTAGTATAGACTTTGCAGATGTACATGCCAACACAGGAGGGTTGTGTTTGACTAAGTTTGCTGGGAACTGTAAAGTGTTTGCCATAATAGATTCCCCGGATGACACAAATATTCTTCAGAAGGGACTTTATGAGACAGATGTGTGGTGTCAGAATCATGGCCTCAAGCTCAATGTGGAAGACTGCAAAGTAATCCCCTTTGATGAAAACAAAGTACCCACAAGCTACCACATAGATGTTACCCCCTAAAAACTGACAAGGTAATAAGGGATCTGGGGACACAAGTAGATAGTCATCTTTCCTTTGACAACCATGTTGCCAAAGTGATTAGGAAATCCTATGTGGCCCATCTAATCAACAAAGGGTTTGCATCAGGATCAAAGGAGGTAGTGGTGGCCCTCTACTCTTAAGTCATCAGACCCATCATTGAGTATAATGCACCATTTTGGATGTACTTGACTAAGCATATCCAGCAGCTGTAGAGACCACAGAGGTACCTCACCAAGACAATTACTGGCCTCAAACAGTTGTGTTATGCAACACAACTGGTAAAACTAAATCTGTTCTCCATTGCATAACGCCTACTCAAAGGCACACTCTGCCTAACATACAGAGCCATGTCCAACAAATAAATGTTGAACATGCTCCATCTACGGATAACATATTTGAGTCACAACTACACACTCCAGGAATATGAACCTCATCACAAAAATGAATACAACATGTTGGTGGGATAGAGTACCATCCCAGACACTTGCCTTACTGTGGAACAGAGTCCCAATGTACATCAGACAGAGCCTCTCGCTGACACTCTTCAATAGGAACCTTGATGAGTGGATGGGAAACAGAAAATTCACGCCAGGCATCACATCAGCAGCCCCACTAGAAAAGGGCTTAGGGTACTAACTATTAGAACTAGGGCTTAGGAGTCTACCCAATGGGGTGGTGAAAGCTACACAACTTGCCTAGGCTAATATATGCCTTTGTGAAGATAGTCTACTACATACCTATGAACCTATGTGACAGGTACATTTCTACAGATAGTAGATGTGTACTTCATTGTACAGTCATGTTGTACAGCAGGCACATGAACCATATACACTGACCATATACACTGTAATGCTTACAGATACTGGTGGCTGTTATGTACAGTGGGTGAGATATGCACGTCATGTCTTTTGTGCCATTGGGATGTGTGCTGGGTGGGACAGTCCTGGATGGCTCCCTCTCATGGTCACCCTCTTACACACATCTCTGCCCATCCATCTTTTGCTTATTATACTGTGTTCCCCCTACATATATATATAGGTACATAGGTAGGTAATAGGCTATCTGCCTGAAGGCATATATTAGTATGGCCAGAGTGTGCAGCTATCACCACACATGGGGTTAGTTCCCTAGGCCTCTGTGTAGTACAGCTGATGAAGTGATCCATGGTGCAACAGTTAAGTTTCACATACACTCATCAAGGCTCCTCTGGAAGAGTGTCAGTGAGGGACTCAGCTTAATGTAGGTTGGGAGCCTGTTCCAAAGCAAGGGAAGTCCGTGAGTTAGTAATGTATCCCTCCAACATGTTCTGTTTATTGTTGTGATGATGATATCCCTAGAGCATGTGGCACAGTGAGCTTGAGTTTACTTCAGATAGCACATGTACATCAGTTCTGCATTGGACACAGACCTGTCTGTTGAGCCGAGATTGCCTGAGTAGACAGTATGCAACAGAGTACAGATTGAGTTAACTTCAGTCTTGTTGCATGGGCAACTGTCTGAGGCCAGTAATCCTCTTGTTGAGGTACTTCATTGGTCTTTCCAGCTACTGAAGGTGCCTAGTCAGATTCATCACAAGTGTGCTGTGATACTCTCTGATGGGTCTGATGACTGATGAGTAGAGGGAACCTCCTTTGACCTACATGCAAAGACTTTGACAATTTGTGGGAACACATAGCATGATTTTCTAACCACTTTGTGAATGTGTTTCTGGAAGTAGAGATGACTATCCTCATGTGTCCATAGATCCCTTATTATTACCTCCATATTTAGGGTGTTGGCACCTATGTGGTATTTGTATGACTGTAGCTCAAGGCCATAATTTTGACACTACATCTGTCTGACTGAGACCCTTTTTAAGGATGTCTCTGTCATCCCAAACATCGATTATGACAACCTTTTTGCAAGTCATCCACAAACGTTGCTATCCATAGCCCTCGTGTGTTTGACTGTATTTCTGAAAAGTATACACCAGACAGGAGGGGTCCTAGGACTGAGCCATGGGGGACAGCAGTTGTTACCAGCTTACAGTCCAACAGGGAGACCACAATTCTTACCTTGTGGGATCTATCTGTGTCCCAGTTGGCAATCCATCAGATGACATGCTTGTTTATGCACAGGTTGTTGATTTTGTAGATACGATATGTGTGTGGGATGTTGGAAAAGGGCTTTTCAAGGTCTCTGTAGGCCGTGTGCAGCTCATTTCATTGATGTATGTCCTGGGTGACTGCCTTGAAAACTGTCTAGCAAGTTTAGGAACCATGATCTGCTCCTCACCAAACCAAAATGAGTAGGGTTGGGTGTTTGTAGGCTCCCAATAGCTCTGTTTATGAGTTCCATAATGATGGACTCCATGGCCTTGCAGATCAGGCTTACAAGACAACAGTTCCCATGGTCTGTTGTGCACCAACACTTGTGGAGTGTGCCAAACATTGCTGTAACCCATTCAACAGTTTCATATCCTGTACAGAGGGTGAGTCTCAACAGACTGTTCAGGTGCAGGATCTGTTTGTTTTGGAGTTCACATATGACACAGCCAGGGAAACCATGTCATCCCATAGACGCCGTGTTTTTAGGTTTGGATAGAGCTGTTTAACCATTGTATATGTGATTTCTGGGTTTTCACAATCTCCAGGTATGGTAATGGGCCCTTTTGTCAGTGAGAGGGGGGTAAATATGTATGAACCTGTCTGACAAGATTTTGGCAATGTCAGTCATGTACATGTATTCATTTACACTTTGCACTGACTCAGAACATATATGAGTTTACATTGATATTTATGACATAGCGAAAGAAAGCTTCATGGTTCTCTGTGGACTCTTTGGCAATATTTTTGCCAGAACATGGCTTGGATAATGTTAGGAGTGCTCATTGTTTCTTTATGATATTGATCGGAGATTTATTGAACTTCTTTGGATTTTCACTTTCTTTGAACAACTTAAGTACTTGTAGTACATAGTTTGATTATGACAGGGGTCCAATTTATTATATGGGTCTGTTTTCATATCACTGTGTGTGCAAGGCAGGATTGGTGAATAGTGACAAGTGTTTGGAGTAAGAACTGCAACTGCCAGATATGTGTGGTCCACTGCTGTACTCAGACATGGCCTAAGTGTGTGAGCATGCCCAGTATGACCTTTCAGTATGTTGACTGACATTTGCTTCATTTGTTTGTGTGTGAGCATGCCCAGTATGACCTTTCAGTATGTTGCTGACTGAAATTTGCTAAATTTGTTTGTGTGTGAGCATGCCCACTATGGGCATATATACCATATGTGTGTGAAAAATCAAGTTGGTTTTAACTTCAGGGCTCACCTTTGTGTTGTACATCAACAGGAAGCACGCTGTGCCTGCAGGGCTTTCATGAGTCAATTTGCATAGACTTATCAACATTTCTACGTACAGGGGGGACAGCTATTATTCATACATTTCTACCTGGGGGGCACACTTGATTGTTACTGTGGGTGTACATAGGATGAGGGGTACACCTGACACTTATAAACATTTGCTAGGCCTGCACTGCTATGTCAGGTACTCCATTTCAGTCTGTACTGTTGTCTATCATACTGGCTTGAGGCATACCACTGTACTACAGACCTAAACTTCCAATTACATGCATATTAGTTTGTGACTTCATAGCCTACCCAACCCACATCACACAACCTGGCCTGCTATTATCTGTCTGCATAGGCCTGGGGGGAGGTTACTCATATGCCTCTTCAGAGGGCATGATACAGCATTTGTTTGTGTTTGCGTTTGTCTACAATTGACCTGCTGGCTGTGACTGTTAGGTATGTGACCCCCCAACTGGTATGTGTGAGTGACTTAAGTTGCAGTGGTGCCAGTGAAATGCTGTCATGGCTTAGTGGTTCAGTACTGTGACTACAGTGCACAGTATCCTGAGTTCAAACCCTGTCACTGCTTTTTATTTTCCTGCTGGGCAGACCTGACTGGTTAAGGAACAGTAAAGCAGGTGTGAGAGTGTTTACCCAACTTTGCTCAACTTTGCCCAACATTGCTCAACTTTGCCCAACGTTGCCCAACATTGCTCAACATTGCCCGACGTTCCCCAACATTGCCCAATGTTGCGCTGGCTAGGGCGGTACGCAGCTATGAGCAATTGGATTTTAATATGCTCAATACTGGTAAAACGTGCTTAGCAGTGCTTTATATTGCTTAAAATAGGGCACTCATGCCTCAGGTGGTGCTGCAGGGCTGCCTAGGTCGGATGCACATAGTACACTCCCTATACATGTTTGAAAACAGGTAGTGTCAAGTTAGGCATCCCTATTACTGTATGTGCGAGTCAGAGAGAGGTGTCATTTCCAGGGTTCCTACTGAGTCAGTGTATGTGCTATGCGTTGCCTCTTTGCCAAGGCCAGGGCATATTGGGCATGCCTCCTTCTGCCTACTGGGGCAGGCTCAGGTTTTCCTCCTCTGAGTCACGCTGTGCCTGTGCAGGCCTTGGCAATGGTGGGGGGCTGTTTGGCCCTGCCCCATGCTGTTCCTGCTGCAGCTGTTTCTGCAGGATCATATTGTGTAGCATGGCACACACCATAACAATTTGGGTACATGTTGTTGGTGAGTACAGCAAGGCTCCACCAGATGTGTCCAGGCACCAGAACCATAACTTCAGCATCCCAAACACACACTCAATTATGTTTCTTGTTTGTGCGTGTGCCTCATTATGGAGTTCTTGTTCAGGTGTGTGTGCATTTCTGATGTATGTCACCAGCCACGGCTCCAGTGCGTATCCAGCATCCTCCACTAGGTGACCATCAGGGATGTCCCCATTGGCAAATCTCTGGTACAGCTGCGTCAGATGTGGGAATCGTGATAGCTTCCAGGGCAGCCAGCACACACATTCATTATTATGCCCTGGGCATCGCACACGACCAGGCAGTTGATGGGAGGGGAGCCCTTGCGGTTGATGTAGACCCTACCCTGCTCACCGGGTGGTGCTTTGATGCATATGTGCGTGCAGTCTATTGCACCCACTACCTCAGGGTATTCTGCTATTTGGTAGAAAAGCCGCATATTGCTGGCCCATGCCTCACGGGATTTGGGGAAATATACGTGGTCACCGACATGTGCTGACATGGCATCCAGGCACTGGTGGAGTACCCTGGATGCTGATGCCTGTGAAATCCCCATCATATCACCAGTTGGTCTCTGGAAGGTACCTGTTTCCTCCTAGAGCAGTGCCGTGCAAACACGCGCACATGAGCACACAAGAGCACACACGCTGTGTGCATGTTTGCAAGAAATTTCCAAACTTTTAACAGTGTGCACCTTTGGTTTCTGGTTTTCAAATAGGATAACTGTAGACACACCTCTTGCAATCCTGAGCAAGTCAGGGCAAACACAAACCACAGTGCTCCAATTAGCTTACAGTCTTTCTGACATACCCCCTCATGATGTCACCTATATTCTACTCTACTACTCACCTACTCCTACATATACACTCTTGGGGCATGGCTCACATGCTGGGGAAAATTGGGATTCACTATTCTTATCCTCATTTGCATAGGATTGCCTACTAATGCATGGTTACATCTCTCACACTGAGCTTCCCCCCTTAGCAACCACCACTCAATGGCCATGTTGTCTTCAGCCTGCCATTCACCTGCATGGCAGGATAAGCTTTTTAGTGAAAATACCTATTTTTGGCTATTTTTAAATTATTTTCTTGTTTTTTAAAGCACTGCACATTTGCGTGGTGCTGCGCTATGCGCTTAAACATCGGAGATCTGGGAAAACAAAGTTCGATTTTAATAATTATAAACATTTATAAATGCCAGTGGCCTTATATTTGGCCACTGGCATGCTTCTTCAACTGTATGCATCCTTTATTTGGAGCTGTCATAGCTCAGTTTAGCTATTTGCAGAACGGTACTCCATTACCAACGGAGTACATTTCTGCAGATAACACTAATCTTCCATGGACAGGTTAGTGCTTCCTGGATTGCAAATTTACCTCATTTGCATAGCTTTCAGCAGCAAATGAGGTAAATTCCATACCATGACGCTGTCTGTGCAAGAGTAGCTTTAGCAGCTCTTGTGCACGCCCCTGCCGGCTGTACCTGGATCGCACAGCAGACAAATTGTCGCTGTGAGCTCCTACACTCTTCTTGCACTCCGTGCAAGCTTTCATAAATCCAGCTGAATATCTTTCACCATCTGGGGAAATGTAGTATCTTTTATGTATTGATAAATTAAGAAATTATCCTAGATGACTAGGAAATATGTAGAAGGATGCAGAAAGATCCGTAAAAGGCCACATTTCCCCTTAGGAAACCTTATATTCTAAGAGCTCAAGCTCAGTTCTCTCCGAGAAGTAGAATGTGATATTCTAAAGCAATAACATGTTATTGCATATTTCATTTCTTTATATCATCTGTAAAGTAGTTTCTTGTCAAAGGTACTATGTTTTTTGGCTATTCTATGGTATTTCTTACCTTTGCTTTATTTCCCAGCCCAAACTTCCATTGAAAATGGACACCTGCCAGTGGGACTATCCTTGTTAACAGATGAAAATAGATAGATGATAGATAGATATCTGCTTTATTTTCTGAAAAAAAAATACTTGTTTCCCACCTTTCTAAGCTAGTATAGTCCAGTTTTCAGGTTAAGTGCTGAATTCAGGGCTGTGTTACAAATCTCTGTGTTTGCCCATACCTTACTTGGATAGAAGGAAGTTTCTCTGTTTACCTGTGAGAGAGGGGAGCTTTGAGCAACTTATCTGTCCCTGGAGGAGTGGTTTCAGCCCAGAAATTAGTAGTTTATTGGCCATTTTGGGCTAATTTCTACGCTTTCATTTCCCTGCTATAAATACTGCATTTGCCCAGTTTTGCATGCCGGGCAGCGCCTGTTAGCTAGGGTATAACTATTCCCGGCTCCACAAAGTCTCCTCTTCAATTTTTCCCTTGGAACTAGACAAACTTTCAACTTAAGCACTCAAGCCATTCATTTCTTAGCCTGGCACTTGCTCAAAATTCATAGCAAGCACTTATAAACCATAGCACTAGACCCACCTATACTGAACAGAAGGACAAGGCTCTCTATTTCACCTTACCAGCCATTCAGTAAAACAGTTCACTGTACCTATCCAGGCATGTCCAAAGGGAAGTTTCAGGTGTACTCTCCAGTCCAACTGGTGAATCTGGGCATATTGAGACAATGTTACAACTGTCTCATGTACACAGACAACCCTCTCCTCTTACCACCAAACACTAATACATTTGAGAGATGCAATTATACAGCCAAACTGGAAGGTAAGCTCTCTCAAACCAAGGCTGGATCAGACAGTCAAGAGGAGAAGGGAAATACTTGCATCACACTACCAGTCTCACATAGGCCCATTAAACCAGCCACAGCAAAAAACACACATAAATACATGAAAACATACTCGGAGGCTCTAAATAAAAATCTGAAAAAGCAACAGAGACCTCCAAAGCAGACATCCAAGCAACCTCCATCCCCCAACACAAATCATGAAACACATACTTCACAAAACCAGTGGGGTATGCAATCACAGCCCTTAGGGCAAAATAACATACCCAACATACTAGTAATAGGTGACTCTATAGTCAGGCACACTGACGTCCGACTCACTAGGCTGAATAAGGAGATGTTTACTGTTAGCTGTCTGTCAGGTGCCAGGATCCGCCACATAACACAAGCACTCAGGTCACTCCAGAACAAGTACAAATACGACTCTGTCATTGTCCATGTTGGTGTGAATGACCTGAGCCGTACCTCCCTAGACTACATGAAAAGAGACATGGAAGAGCTCTCCGATCATGTAGCCCAGGCCGGTATGACCCTGACCCTGAGTAGCATCCTGCCCTCACCAAGAATGATACCACAGTATAAAGAAAATAATTATCAATTTCAACAATTGGCTAAGTTACTGGTGTCATTCAAAGGGGATCCAGTGTCTGTCCACCTGGGATGACATGCTCAACAAGCCACGCTGCTTCACTAGAGACAGCTTGCACTTGTCACCCTTAGGCTTTCGAATACTGGCCAAGGCTCTTGCCACCCCCATAGTGCCTTTTTTAGGCAAGGCTCAAAAGACAAACCCACTGCCATAAATAGCACAAGTAACAAAAAACTGAGGGTAATGCTACTCAGTGCCAGAAGTCTAATCCTCAAAATGCATGCACTCGAGGCACTTCTCAGTATGGTGAAAAATCGATATATGTGCAGTAACAGAAACCTGGTTTAAGGCTCCAGAGAGCACCCCAGCACTACCAGGCTACAACTCATACCATACATTTCGACCACAGAACCCAGACCGAAATATAAAAGGTGGGGGCATATCCTTATTCATCAAGGATACCCACATCTCCAGTTTAGTGGCACAGCACAATGCTTCAGAGATCATCCATGTGCAACTAACAATGAGCAAAACTGCAATTCAAATTGTAGCTTGCTACAGATCACCCACCATGTCCCAGGACCCCCATTCCGCATTTCTGGAAACACTGGGAAATATAAAGGTCCTACCAAACACCCTAATATTGGGTGATTTCAATTACCCAAACATTAACTGGGAGAACTACTCAAGTACTAACTTCCTTGCCCAACATTTCCTAATATTTATAAACTTAAATGCCCTGGATCAACTGGTCAACACCCCCACTAGAGGTGACAACATATTGGACCTGGTCATCACCAACATGGGTGACCAGTGCTCCAAACTGGAGGTAAACTGCTCGCTGGTTAGATATGACCATAAACAAATCACTTTGGATATCCACATTCCACCCCCACCCCCAGACAAGGAAACCACTGTGAAAAACTTTTCAAAAGCAAAATTCACATTACTTAAGACTGAGGTGGAAAGTTCAAAGCCCCCATGCTAAAGGATAACACTGTCCAAGCTGCAAAATCCTTTACTAATGCATTCTACGGGCACCTACAAGAAATCATGGATCGTGCTATCCCAAGCAAAACCAAGACTCACTCCTCCAAGAAAAGGAAACCAGTCGGGTGGACTCCTGTCTTAAACAAGCTATACAATAGAAGGAGGAAACTAGTACAGAAAAGAGTAAAATCTCAAGAAGGGAAGACATCCCTGATCAGTATCAGCAAGAAACTACGATCCCTCATAAAATCATCCAAGGCGAGCTTCAAAAGAAAAATTGCCAAGGACTCCAAGATAACCACAAGGCATTCTTTAGCTATGTCAATAATCTAAGTGGCAATGTTCAGATCTGCTCAGAGTTAGTGCAGAATGGTACAAAATACACTGAACCGACCAATATCACCAACATGCTGGCAGACAGGTTCAGTGCAAACTTCACCCCCCCTCTCACCCCTAAAGGGGCTCATAACCATACGAGAAGAATGTAGAGCCCCTGAAATCACAGACACTCAGGTTAAAACAGCCCTCTCCAAAGCCAAAAACACAGCATCAATGGGACTGGACGGTGTCCTAGGCTGTGTCCTACATGAGCTCAAAGACAAACTAACCCCTCACCTAAACACACTGTTCAAACTCAGCCTCTCCACAGGTTACGTACCCATAGAGTGTCGCACAGCAACGGTCATTCCACTTCCCAAAGGTGGAGCCACAACAGACCCCGGGAACTATTGCCCTATAAGCCTGACCAGCTTGGTCTTCAAGGCTATGGAGCGCATCATCATGGAACTTATTAATGGAGACATTGGGAACCTCCAAATACTGGACCCTTACCCAGTTTGGCTTTGTTAAGGGTAAATCATGCCTCCTAAACCTGGTGGATTTCTTTGAGACAGTTACCAAGGCTATAGATGAGGGAAAGGTAGTACACACAGCCTGCCTAGACCTCACAAAGGTCTTTAACACCATTCCCCATTCTGGTATTATAGAAAAGCTCACCAGCCTGAAGATGAACCCTTACGTCACAAGATGGGTTGCCAACTGACTCATGGACAGAACCCACATAGCAAGAGTTGTGGGAGCTAGGTCTGATTCTAAACCAGTTACAAGTGGCGATCCCCAGGGCTCAGTCCTAGGACCCTTCCTCTTCAGCATATACTTCTCAGAGGTACAGGCAAGCACAGGAGGACTATGGCTGACCAAGTTGCAGACGACTGCAAACTAGGGACTATAATTGACTCTCCGGCTGAGACAGACATCCTCCAAAAGGGTCTCACTGAGACGGATACCTGGTGTTAAAATCATGGCCTCAAGCTAAATGCCAAAAAGTGCATAGTCATCCCCTGTGGAAAAAACAAAGTACCCATAAACAACCACATAGGTGGTAGTCCCCCTAAATACGGAAGACGTAATAAGGGATCTGGGAACCCAAGTAGATAGTAATCTCTCCTTTGATAATCACATTGCCAAAGTGGTTAGAAAATCCTTCTACATGGCCCACCTTATCACAAAAGGGTTTGCATCCAGATCAAAAGAGGTCATTGTGCCCTCTACTCATCACTCATCAGACTCATCATAGAGTACAATACTCAATTTGGGATGTACCTTACAAGACACCTGCAACAGCTGAAAAGACCACAGAAGTACCTCACCAAGAGGATCACTGGCCTCAAACAGATGCCCTATGCAGCTCGACTGAAGAAACTCCAGCTGTACTTAGTTGCATACTGCCTACTCAGAGGTGATCTCTGCCTGACATACAAGGCCGTGTCCAACCCAGAATTGATGGACATGCTCCACCTAAAGAAAACCTTATCCCCTCGAACCACATGCTCCAAGGATCTAAACCTCACCACAAAAATAAATAGGACATGCTGGAGGGATAGATTCCTGTCCCAGAGACTTCCCATGCTTTGGAACAAGATTCCAATCTACATTAGGCAGAGCTCCTCGCTAACACTCTTCAAGAGAAACCTTGATGAGTGGATGGAAAGCAGAAAGTTTACCCTGGGGGTCACTTCAGTGGCTCTGCTGGACAGAGGCACAGGGAACTAATCTAAGGGGGTGGCGAAAGCCAACACATTCTGGCTAGGCTTATAAATGCCTCTGAGCAGATACCCTAGTACCTACTTATGAACCTATGAACCTATGATAGATAGAAAGATATTTAGAAGATAGATAGATAGATAGATAGATAGATAGATAGATAGATAGATAGATAGATAGATAGATAGATAGATAGATAGATGGATAGATATATGGATGGATAGATAGGTAGATAGATAGATGGGACAGAACCACTATCATTCTTCAAATAATATTAATACTAGTATAATATTAAACAGTGCCATGATAGTTTAATTGGATATATGACACATGTTCACTTATCTCTGCATTGACTTGGAGTCCTTCTCCCAATTAATTAAATCATCTTGAAGGAACTATGAAATTACATAATGTTTCCAAGTTCCTCAATGATTGCTTAAAAGTCAGGTTATTTTGAAATTTACTCTGTGACTCACAATTTAAAGAATATAAAGAAACATCTGTAATTAGAATATTACTCATGATTATCAAGTCCTTGGTTCATACACTGCAGTAAAAAATGGAGAAAAGTCCTATCAGGCATTCTTTTATCAGGCATATCCAACAATTGGAATGTCCACAGAGGTTCCTCATTAAAAGAATACAAGGTATAAGTTAAAGGTCCTATGCAGACCACCTCAAGGCCCTATCCCTGCATTCTGTCTGCTACAGGCTTTTGAGAGGAGATCTATGCCTGGCATACAGGGCATTGTCAGACCCACTCTGATGGAGCTCCTGCATATTCGCTAAACAAACAGCACCATAATTACCTGTTCTAAAGGCATAAGCCTTGCCTCTGATATAAATAGGACCTGCTGGAGATATAGGTATGTATCCCAGAGACTACCCTGTCTATGGAACAGGCTCCCCAACCACGTGAAGCAGAGTTCCTCCCTAACCCAATTCAAGTGCAACTTGGACAATTGGATGGGAAAACAGAAATTCATCCCTAGTTTGGCAGCTATGTCTCTAATTGACACAAGCAACCTGTAAATGGTTCATTTCCCAGGCCCATGCTTACACTTAACAAGGGTATCAGAACTTGTCAGAGATTTGGGATGCATGGCTAGGCTTAAAAAGCCCTTGTGGTCATTAGCCTAGTAAACACCTATAAACCTATGATTCTGAATAGACTGTTATGCTTCACTGTTAATGACTATGTAAACTTCTTTCAATATGAAACACCCATCTAGAAATATCCAGGTAACCTACTTCACAATTCTAGATGGCAGCTGAATTAGCTGCCTTCGACTCTGTTGTCAACAAATGAACCACTGAACATGCTGAGTGTTGCTCCAAGTTACATAAAATCTACATGAATTATCTCTGTCTTTGATTTAATCACAGTGAAACTCTGAGTAAACTTTTGAAAAATAAACCTAAAAGACCTGTGGGATTCTGTCACCTCCATGTTGCAGAGGAATAGAGCCCATACTGCTGTCCCAGTGCTTCAAGTTTGTACTATGAGCCTTGGTGCTGGTACAGACAGTTGGTAGAATATAGAATGAGCATTCAACACCATTGCTCCCGTTACAGGTAGGATCAGCATTAGATGCTGATAATATTGTGTCTCCCAGTGATATATACATACCAAATGAAGTGCAGACTGAATAAGGGGTGGCCATATGGTCTATGAGGCAATACTTGGTACTGTAACTGTGTTATTGCTATGTGTTTAGAAATTATAGAGGAAAAGATGCAATAGCAAATTTCACCTGCTTGCTCAAGATAATGCCTCTTAGGACTACCCTGACTTCCCTGATCTATGCAGTTAAAGGCTAAACTTCTATGGTTCAACTCAGCCAGAGCCAGAAGCATTCTCAGTCTGGGGCTAAGCTGGATTTCTGGACTGTAAGGAAAAATGGGAATTGGGGGACAAGGCTGATAATCACTGTGAGACTGTAAATACAGGTAAAAAAAGACTAGTGGAACCCCCCCAAAATAGATTATTTCAATGAAAATCAAAAAAACATTGATTCTTTTTGCATAAACTTGCCAAAGGAAACTTTCTGGTCTACATATCCCGTGCATGTATAGTGGATGTTGCCACTAAAGAGACTGCAAGCACAGCTTCTAATTATTAATTAAAAATTGAGACTAATGACTCACTTATTACCCTTTTAAAAGACAGACAATTCTTCTAAAAACAAATTTACTTCCTAACAAATCATATTCAAGAATTTCCAGCACAGGAGTAATAAAAGTGCTTTGAAATACATGGCTTTATTGTAAAGGCTTACATCTCTAATAAGCTGCTGTATATAATTCTCAGCATTTCTTCTTTACTTTGCAGCTATGAACTTGGTTGTTATATATTTTCAGAAAAAAGAACACATTTGAATTCCTACCCAACATACCACACAAGGTGAATATCAATCCTGAACATAAACTGTTGCAATTCTGCCTTCGAGACCTGTAAAATGAAGCAGTTTCCATCTCATTCAGCTTAAAATCTCTTTAAAACTATGTAAAGGCACTTCTTTGACAGAATGATAGCATACTATTTTTGTATAGGTTCATTAATTTAAATGAATTTTAGGTAGGGTATTCATGAGTAGAATTCATTTATTCAGTTAATAAAGAGCATGAATACAATATTTTTATGTATCACAGCAACCAGTGATTGAATTATTGCCCAGAATTATGTGATCAGACTTTGCCAAATGAATTGCATTGTGCTGATATCTTTCTCCCAGCAAATGGAATACATTAATATGATTTGGACAAGAAATGCAAGATTACATCATAATGTGAAATTACTCACATGTTTTCCAGTAATGAAGACATAAAGCCAGTTACTACATTCAAAATGACAAAACACTGCTGTACATTTGTAGTTAACCACCTGGTATTATTCGACTATGAGATTTGTTAAGTCTTTAACTATTTGAAATTAAGTTCAGTATGCTATAATTTATATACAGCTTACAACACGATGCACTTAGTTTAATTTAATTAATTAAACAAAAGATAAGGATTTTATGTTGCAGGACAGAGAACAGCGGTCATCTCACCCAAATTGCACAACATAGCTTGCTTGTCTTATCTTTGCAGGTTTATTTTAAGAGGCCAAAAGGTGGAAGTTCAATTAATTTTGATTAAAAGGACACACACCCACACACACACACACACACACACACACACACACACACACACAAAGACACACACATGCACACACACACACACACACACACACACACACACACACGTGAACGCATGCATGCATGCAAACACATAAGCTCGTACACCTGCGTGCTCACAGAAACACACATGCACATACACACACAGCCCCCTCCCCACCCAGTCACACTCACAAACATACTCACAGACACACTCATCTATTTACCCATGCTTACACACACACACACACACACACACACTGTATGAGCACACACACAGACACACACACACACACACACACACACACACACACACACACACACACACACACACCACACACACATATGCACATACACATGTATACACACACACACACACACACACACACACACACACACACACACACACACACACACACACACACACACACACACACACACACACACACACACACACACACACACACACACGCACACACCTATTTAACATACCCCCTCGCTAACTCCTCCTACTACTACCTCCCAGTCAGGCACACACTCACACATACACTGACACATGTAGACCATCACATAGACTCATGCAGACACCCCCTACCTGACCACCAAACACCACAGCATTTACCTCTTCCACGATGGATAAACATGATCTTTTTTGCTGTGTTCATTACTGTGAGTGCTAAGGAGCAGCTCTATTAATTTAAAGAATCGTTCCACTGTGTAAATGCCTTACTGCATGCAGTTCTGAGGGGAGCGCACATGGCTAATTAGCATATGTCTCTCCAGTAGACTGCCTCATTAGCTTTTTGCATAGCTGTTGAGATAGCCCATTGAGTTGCTGTTCATCTTTGTGCTCAGCATTGTGGCAGTCTATCTCTGAATCAAAAATGATTACTGTGAGGTTTATACCTCAGCTACACCTCACAGTAACCTTTCTGAATTGTGTCCTATATGTATTTAGTTTCTTATTTATTTCTGTTTGTTTCCCAGGGTTGAATACTGATAAAAAATGTTCTTGTTTCAGGCCAAGAGTGGGTTGCATTTAAAAAACTAGTATTCAGGTCGCATAACAAAAAGAAAAAAATGACATAAAACATATAAGAGGCTGATATAGAAGTAAGCAAAATCTAAATAAAATGTTTGTAAACAACAATGTGTGAGTTAAGATGTAACATGTTAATACAGTTTGTAGTTAGTAATAATAATAATAAGTAAGATAAGAACAAAAGATAATAAAGATAAAACATAATAAAGAAAGGTATGTACACTTATGCAGACATGTGACCAAGCTGTCATTAGTGAGCCAATACTAACAGGTAGAGAATTGGAGGAGAGATTAGATGGAGTTAAATTAGGTGATCTGATGCAAGACATTTGTCCTGGCTTTACTTCATCATTATTTTTTTAAGTTAAGGTCTGAATTTGGTTATGAAGGGGAGACCTTTTAAGTGGGATGCTTAGCCCTTGTCAGAGTTTGAGATTTGTAAGAGTGAAGCTGTGATTGTAGCACTGATGTTTTCTGTAGGTGTTTGGAGAGCTGGCTGTGACAGCTAAAGGCTTCTGAGGCTGTATGAGGGTGTGACTGGGATGAGGTTAACAGAAACGGGGTTGAGAATGTCCTGATGTAATAATTTCAATACTAGGGAGTCAAGTAACATCATCCGTGTGTCTGATAAATAGCCAGCAGACCTTTTTGATTGAGAGATAGTAGCATTCTTGGTTTAATTTCTCCAAGTCGTTTTGGTTTTTAATACCATGACGGGAAATACTCTATTCCTAAATCGAAGTATGATTAAAGTTCATGAAATTAGTAGTCTTTCAATCTTTGATGTTAGCCAGAAGTACTCTTTGCAGCACCTACAATGTGCTCAGAATCTACTCCTTCTCTCATTCATATGGAGTTACATGTATCGGT
The DNA here is from genome assembly GCF_019279795.1 of Protopterus annectens. Lineage (NCBI taxonomy): Eukaryota > Metazoa > Chordata > Ceratodontiformes > Protopteridae > Protopterus > Protopterus annectens. The sequence goes on from NC_056725.1 coordinate 1,125,274,136, forward strand.
AACATATCTATGTACAACTGTAAATGTTTTTATAAGACTCATTGCTCCTACTACTGTTAGAGCTGTCTATGTATCCTTCTTCCACATTGCCCTAATTTCTGCCTGCAAATCCTGGAATTTTATTACCTTAGGTCTCTTTGTACATAAGACATTGTAGTCACTGGGTGTAGCAATTTCAATGATCAATGCTACTCTTGTCTTGTTTCCTTGACTACTTTATCTGGTTTTCTCGCATCTATTTTTTGAACTGTTGGTAATGGGTGACCCCATGTGATATAAACTTCATCATTTTATATAATGATTTGTGGCTTATGTTTCTAATGCTTCTCAGCTACTTCAATATTATGATGTTTGGACAACCCCAATGCAATGGTCTTGTCATATTATTATGTATTTCAGTATACAGTCCTCCTGCCATTAGTGTGTCACACCCAGCAGCAAGATGTACGACTGTTTCCAATTTTGTTTTACAAAACTTGCATTTGCCTGTTTCTTCCACATGTTCAATGTACTTTGTGAACCAGTGTGTAAGGAGTCCACGGTCCTGGACTCCCAATATTAACCTTCGTCTTTTGGTTTAAATTCACCTCTTCTTAATCATTCCTGCATTTGGTCCTGATCAACACGAGGTTGTTCCAAGAGTTTTCTGTACTTGCAACTATATTTATGCATTTTACACATTTCTTGTCTTTTCATCTGATCCTTCAACCTTATATTATTTCTTTTGTTTTTTTTTTGGCACATTCAGTTGCTGCCTAATTTTTATCTACTTCTAGTTTGATTGCCTTTCCCACCTGACATGAATATGCTTCTGCTAAACTAAATAGGGACGTCATCTTAGATTTATTCTCCTCAGGTTTTAAAACTTTCACTACATTTGGATCTTGTGGCATCAGCAGACATGTATGCAGTCCTATGATTGGAAGATCTCTACATGCAATCAGTTTTGAGGAGGCCCATACCTCCTTCAGAGTGGCAACTATATAATCTTGGTATAAATTGTGTCTTTCAGTTTTTCCCGGTTAGGGGTCGCCACAGTGGAACTCTGGTCCGCTAATGATTGGCAGTAGATTTTTATGTGCCAAGTTGCCGGCCCTGATGCACAACCTTCAACGAAGGTACGCCCATTCACGCATGTCTCCACACAGAAGATGCTCTAGCTGAGAATCGAACAGGACAACGTTTTACTGTGAGGCGACAATGCTACCGCAGCACCACCACCACAGTCATAATTATAAATCATTTGATAAACATGTGTTTTTCTTGTTTTCCTTTCCAATGCTTCTAATATCTTTTGGGGCCAGTCAATCACTCCAAAACTGTAAGTTAGGACAGGAAGGGCAAATTGGTTTATAGCATGGACTTTGTTCCTAGATGTCAGAGCTGTTTCCAATATTAATTTTAGTCTTCCAAAATATTCATTACTAAGTTCTATTTTCATTTGTTCATGTTTTACTGTTGATCTTTCATACATTTCCAAATATTTATAGACTCTTACTCAAGCTTATATCACCTTCCTGTCCAAGACTGACATTTTCTTGGTGCTGCAGCTTTCTGCTTTAAAGGTTGCTTTTGCGGATTTATCAAGACCAAATGATATTCTTATATCATCTGAGAAAGTTTTGACCACTTGTAGCTGTGCTTTCGGTCCCTGATCTGATGAACTACATAGTCTTAATTCATTCACAAAAAGAAGAAGAGAGGTAGTTACACTTTGTTCTTTTATAAGAGGCAAACTGTAGCTGTGACCTAATCTGTTAAGTAGACAGCTTAATGGGTTAAGGGAAGACAAAAGAGCAGCGGTGACAAAGAGTCACCCTGGAATATCTTCCTTTGAATTTTTATCCCTGGAATAATAATTTGCCCTTTATCATGGCTTAACTGCAAAGTGGTTTGCCACTGTTTCATGGTCACTGTAATATAATCGATCAGCATTATGAAGATATTGTGAAATGATTTTTTGTAGTCTTATCTATGCCATACTTAGATTCTTCCCCCTTTTATAGTTCTCCATTATGACTTTATTTAACAACAAATGACTCCTTGTTCCATATGACTTTCTTTTGTTACCCTTTTATTCTATTGCCATGACTGAGTTTTCTTCTAAATGACTATAAACTTTCTCAGCATTAATTCCAGTGTATTGTTTATACATCATCGGAAGGCAGGTTATTGTTCTACAGTTTTTAGGATAGCTTGCAGGTTCGCTCTTAAGGGAGAGTATTGTTTTTCCTGTTGTTAACTAGGTGGCATCTGTTCGGGGTATGCATATAACTAGTTCTTACTCATAGCTAAATCTTCAGGTAAAGATGTTAATACTTTTAGCCAGAAGTTAAGTACTGCATCTGAGGCTAGGGTTTTCCAGTTAAGAGCTTTTCTTAATTTTGTTTCAATTTTTCAGGCTGTTACTTTGACCTCATTTGTTTTTGTGGTAAGACTTCATCTGTTATAAATTTAGCTTCACGGTAATATATCCTGTTTACTTCTGTTATATCATGAGTTTCTATGAACAGTCCTGATTGCTGTGTTCATTTTTTATTAAACTTCTAACATTTTGGATCTTATTGACTTTCTTTAGTCTATTTTTCATTCATCTTAATATCCATCTCTATTAAATCAAAAACTTTTCCCTTAGATTATTTTCTTCTAAACTGAGGACACCTTCTTTGTTCTCTGTTTCCTGTGAGCATTCAACAGAAAGTTCTAGAACATCTTTCTGTGACATATTCTCTTCAGTTTTATTCTGTGTCATCCATTGTTCTTTCATATAGGAACTTGCTGACCTATCAATGCACATTGACTGCATCAAGAGTTGCCACAGTTTCCTGCTCCTTACGTTGCTGTGCAATTCCAACTCTTGCTATGGAGAGCTGGATATGAAATGAGAGATTTTCCTAGAAAATGATTGGAGGGTTGAGGTGCTCTTTCTTGATGCTGTGCCTTTTAGTGGTCCTTCAGACTCCAGCTGATCAAAGAGTAGAGCATTGCCTATGGTGGCTCATGCTAGAAAAGAAAGGGAGTAGGGTATTTTATGAACCCAGAATAGCAATTTTTTACCTATCTTTCTCCATATGAAGCTGGAAATTTAGGATTTTCTCTAACCAAATGATTATGTACTTAAAGACAGAAGTAGTTTCAATGGCCAGCTTGTCATCTAGATCTTCATTTAAAGTAACATGTAAAGCTTAAGCAGTTAAGAGCAAGACTCATAGAAACAGTCAGTTCATAAAGTGTAAGTCTTCTCCACATTCAAAGTGATTTACAAAACAAACATATTGTGCAATTATATGAAGGCATGAGACACACATCATTACCCATATGACATACAGAAAAGATTTAGATGCCAGGGATGCATTTACAAAAACAACTATGCAATGCAAAGATGATGTAAAGATTCATGTTAACCTTTAATCGAGGACATCTGATGAAATTCAGGCTGTGTATATATAATATGGCTTATTAAAACATCAGTGGAGTGAAAACATGCTAGCAACAAGAGCAGCCCTGCAAGCTTTAAGAGTCTCAGGTATAACCAATGGTTCTACCTTAGGCTTCCTGTCTTGTGTCACAAAAGGAAATACTGCCAGCCTAGCTATCTGGAATGTTGTAAATAATTCTATGTCATTTGTGAATATTGATATGATTCATACAGAAGTGTGTGATGAGGTGTAAAGTACTGAGCTAAAATATTACCACAGCATGCCCTACTGGCTTAAAATAGAATTGTATATAAACTATTGTAATTGTCTAAATGTATATGTTCTAACAGTAGAAATTAGAACATAGAGGATTAACTTGCAAAACTTCAAGAAAATAAGTTGAAATTAAATTGAGTTACAATTGTGCTATAAAAGTTATGTCTCATTTTCAGTTCAGTAGCAGACACAATGTCTAGAACTAGAAGTTTTTGTAATGTCTTGAAAGAGAAGCAATTACTAGGTTTGAGATGCAGAAGTGTTTTAGTGTTTTCTGACTTCCAGGGTCTTCAAACATCTGAGAAATATCTATTTTTCAGACAGAGATGTTAAATTCTGTTAGTTTCTGACAAAGGGGTGTTTAGCTTGGGAACTAAAAGTCAGGTGACAAAAATTGAGATCATCCAAGCTAACCCAACAGTAATATTTGATATTAATTTAAGAACTCTCTCAGAGAGATCAAGGGCATTTTATATCTTGTCCTTGACCTAGAAACATCCAGTCACCATCACCTTCTGCACTTACCTTGCTGAAAGTACGTTTTTATGGCCTAGCAACTCTTTTAGATTCAGATGGGAATATTGTAATGTATAGCTTAGATGTTTTCTTTATTTATTGGAGACTATCCTCCAATGATGTTTTAAATATTTCATGTGATTTTGAACACTGATGTAACTGATTACTTACTGAGTATTGTCTTGTTCTTTTATTATTTATTATTAAATATATTTAAACCAACCATTGTGGCTGATATTTGTGAGACATATTTAAGCTCTTTAAGTACTTGCATATATATTTGGTGATGCTGTACAGGCCACTCCTAAATAGCCTTGCTCTTGGTCAGACTACCATGTGGATAATTACTGACATTACACAATAGGATTGGACATCCTTTGTTAAGGGCCTTAGAATAGCTGATAAAGAGTTGACTGGTAGCAGCTGGAACTACCTTATAGTCTGGGCAGAAGGAGGCATAGCTAGTAAACCTGTGTAATCCTTTCCCAGGTGTGTGTGTGTGTGTGTGTGTGTGTGTGTGTGTGTGTGTGTGTGTGTGTGTGTATGTGTTTGCATATAAATCAGTTCTCAAAGTGTGTGTGTCAGCTACTTGGGCAGATACATGAAGCACTGGTTGGACAGAGAGGGTGCTGGAGGTTTTGGCTTGGCCACTCAGCTGAGATCTCAACCATATAGCTGTGCCAGTGGGGAGTTTTATTTGGGATCTGGAGAAAGAGGGAGAAACCAGCCCCAGACTGACTGTGATGTCTATGTGCTCTTAAGGGAAATTGCACTTTACTGTGTGTGTGCTTGTCATCCTCCCAGTGTGTACATTCCCCACTGTTGCCAGTGGTGAGGATTGAGGCTTTTTTATTACTGGGCCAGTGTAGGGGAGTCACATATTGTATATTATCCTAATCGGACAGGACCAAATGGGCCACTACTTGCTATACGCCTGTAATTAAGTCTTGCACTGAAACCTCTGTATGGACTAAGATGTACATGCTGATGTTGGCAGCTCATCTGAACAAACACAGTCATCTCCTTCGTAGTGACCAGCACATTCATTGTCAATTAAAGGATATCTCAGGGATATGTTATAAAGTACATTAGTTTCCAATGAAATTCTTCAGCAGTCCCTAATATGCCTGATGCAGCATGCCAGAAACTACTTCATATATGCCCATTTCCCATGCAAAAAGAACAGCATTGATGCATAGTTTTCATGGTGTGCCAGATTTCCTAGAATAATAGGTACCACAGATGTGACAGGTATTGCTAAATGTGCAGTAAAGCTCATATTGATAAACACTATAGTGTGAACAAGCATATTTACCAGTTTATGTACATGCTGGTCATGTTAAGTAGCACACCATCTATACATATCTCTGAGGGGATCAGAAGTACATATCAGATAAATATATGCAGTGTTCCAGACTTTCAAAACAGGAAAATACCTCATGGATATCACTTGATTGATGCTGGATCTCTCCCAAACCCAGTTTTGCTAATGCTTGTATAAGCAGCAAAATCAGCTGGTGATGAAGCATGTAATGCAGGATAAAACTACATAAGGAAAATACCAGAACTGATTTTTGTAAATTTTATGGCTGCATGTACCTGAATGACTCTGGTGTGGCACTGCAAAACATCCCCAACAAGGTACACAGTATTTTTGTGGTCTGCTACAAACTGCATGACCTCCATCTGCAAGCTAAGTCCATCAGTAATGCACCAGCAGGAGTTTAGCTTTCAGGAAATGAATGGGATAAAGAGCAGAGCAATCACTATCCACACAGCCTAATGAACTGCAATAGAAGAAATGAGTGCAACAAATGCTCACCTTCTTCATCCAGTATCTGTCTGTTGTGACAAACCACAAATAAAAATATAATGTGTAAAATGGAAAGCATGCTGCAATGATCTAAAGTTGTGTCCCACTTGTGTAAATTTAAACATTTAAGGGATCAAAATAGCCTATTATCATCATATAGCAAGAAGGAAAGATTATGTCATCAAGGTATGTTCTGGCAAATGTGGAATTTACACATATTGCATAGCCAATCTTTAACAAGACCTTTAATTGACCACAACAGCAATTTGCACAGTCAGTTGGATATCAGCTTTATATTGCTACACAGGTGATCAGCAATCGTATTATAAGTTACTAATGCATTTGTGGCAAGCTGACAATAACAATTAAGATTTTTATTGCACTACCTGGTGGATCCCCCCCACTGAATAGTATAAAATTGGAAATTGTTATTAGCAGGGTGTGGGAAATAAAGCCCCCTATTTGGGGTGCAGTAGGGCTTTGCCACATGCAAAAAAACTTTTGTTGGTAGAAAATGTATCTTGCCACTATTGATATAATAAGGAAATCCATAAACCCCTATTATCCAACCAAGTACTCTGGATTATTGGCCTTGTGGAAACACCACAATTACTCATTGCCATGAAGTGGCAATGGTTGTTGATTGTACAAAAATGACATTGACATTCATTTTCTGATACTGGAAGAACATTTTGAAGAATATTTCTAAGGTTTTGCATAGTTATGCTAACTGACTTAGGCAAACCTTTTGTTACAAAGACCCTTTACACTATGTTTGACAAAATGTAGTCATTTATTTATTTTATTTATTTTATTTTACATTTGTTAACCGGGCTAGTCTATCTGGATATATGTCCATTTACAGTAGAGGCCCAGGGAGAAAAGCTCCACTAGAAACACTAAAAATAAGAAAGCAGTTCTAAACCTAAACAAGATAATAAGGATTATAAACAACACTAAATGTATTAGTAACATAGAAAAATGAAAAAAAAAATATTACAAGAAATGGCATACAGGGTAAAACAACTGTTTTAACAGTATGATACAAGAAATAATTTGCAGTATATAATACTTAATGTTCATAGGTAGTTCCTATAGGTTTCTATGATTATGATTTCTACAATCAGAGGTAGTGAGAAGAGATAACTTAATTAAACAAAGTAGGATCTTGTAAAACATTAGTGGAGAGGGCACATAATTAGTCAAGGTTACTGCAGGGGCATAGCCAATGAGATTTGAGGTGTCTTTTGAGATTTTGTTTAAAGAGGGGTACGGAGGTGAGTGAAGTGAGTTCATTAGGTAGTAGGTTCCAAACTTTTCCAGCAGTGTTTGAGAACAGGGAATTCCCTGCCAAGTTGTTGGCCTTGATTATACTAACTAGGAGCTTGCTTGAAGAGCGTAATGTATTAAGATTTTTGTAGGGATGATGAGGTTAGAGAGAATAGGAGTATTATTAGGTTGATTTAGGATTTTATGTCATTTGTTTTATTTTGTTGGGATAGTCATATATTAGTTTTAACAGGTAGGTAGATAGAGCAGGTTTTGTTTGTATTTTATTAATCTTGGTTTACACAGTCAAGTGAAGCTGAGGCTTTGGGATGTGACTTTCATTATTTATTTATGTATTTAACATTTGTTTACCAGGAAAGTCTGACTGGAACAGTGGAGGCCCAGGGAGAAACACTGCAGACGCATGTCTTTGGAATGTGGGAGGAAACTGGAGCACCTAGAGGAAACCCTTGTGAACTTAGGAGGATCATACACACTCCACAGAGAAGGCACCCAGCTGAGAATTGAACCAGAGAACTTCTTGCTGTGAGGCAACAACGCTTACCACTGCACCACTGCACCACCTACAATTTCATTAGAAAGCCATGTCTGTTTCCTTGGTTACTATCAATCCATATTTTCTTGGCCACAGGCAACTGCACTAGAAACAGCCTCAGACTCATGAGGCAAATGATGCTGTGCTGGGGAAAATGTTACAGGCCAATCAAATGAGGACTAACTTTATGAAATAAAAGGATCACCAGAGCAGAAATTGATGATGTGAGTACTTGACTGGCTGCAAGATGAAATCATCAAACCATAGGATGCTGCCACGTGGACTGAAGGAAGCAGAGCAGTGGCTGCTGTATTAGTTGCATACTTAGCTTTTTATTGCACCAGCTCATATATCACATCACTGAGTCTATGTGGCTATTAGCATAATTATTTTGCATCATTCACATTGAGCCATCAGAGATGCTAGAGAAGGAGTGACAGAAGTAGGGAAAACCATATGTCATGCAAGTCAGATTCTGTGAGCCAACCTACCTAAGTTATAGTTAGTACTATCGTATGTCAAACAGAGTTTTATGGAATTGTGAGGTGACATTCACTTTCACAATATCAGTGTTGGCCTAAAACATCACCATCAAAGGTGCTCACAATGGCAACATTGCCCTGGGTTCATGAGCCTGTTGTGATACAGGCCAATAAATGGCATCAAACAACCTGATTACTGTGTAGGTGCCCCTGTAGGTATGGTGATGTTGGTGGTGGCAGCTGCTAAAACAGGTGTAATGCACTAAAGCAGCTGGCAGATCTCCATCTGCAGAGAGTTCCTACACTGAACCATTGCATACTGATCCACATGGACCACCTCCATGGCTGTGGTAAGGAAACACATTGAGGTACAAGGTAGCAATTTTCTAGCAGGTGCCTCCTAAGACCCAGCACCAGTACTGAACTGCATTTAAATGAGCAGCACAATCATGGTCATGTACTCGGTCAGCCTATATGCAAGATGTACTTCAGCTGCAGCTAAATTCTCAGGTTATAATGCAGGGCAACATCATCAATCCTACTAAGTGCAAACACATCATAAGTGTAGCTGTCAGGCTGTTTGAATCTTATGTTTGTGTCTGTCTCTGTTATACTGATGTGGCATCTACTGATGCCACTGAAGTATCATATGTGAAGGGATGACACACTCATTAACATGCATGGACACACACACACACACACACACACACACACACACACACACACACACACACACACACACACACACACCAAAAGAAATCACTGTCTTTGCATATAGTAGTGTATGCATCATCCACCTGTTAACATGGGTATAGATGATCCCTCTGGCAATGTTGCAAATGTACCATTCTGGGCAGCTGCAATTCCTTTGGTATGCTAATCACGACATAGTGTGGACACCACTAATATTAAACCTCTGATAACAAGTACACATGTCAGGACAGAGGTCAGACCATGGTCTGCATCTCCATTTGCTATTGTAGTTGCCTTTTATGTTGCATGTGAGAAATGCATACATGGCTGTGCAGTTATTAAGTATTAGTTTGTGACATTTCACTCACTGCAAGTGTATGTGTACTATGTGCCAACCTGTTCGTTCTTGTACTGGCAATAGCACAAGTTTATTATGTATAAAGCATAGTCACAATACAGAACACAGCATATAGATGGACTATCACTGTGCATGCAAATCTGTGCATCAAAGATGCATCCATTACCCACATCTTATTATGCATACATGTACATTAAACACTATTCCTCCTCATAATGTTCTGGTATCTCACAACAATACTGTTGTGTACTGTACATTACATAATAATGGCTCTTTGCCATTGAAAAAATGAACAGTGACTGGACAGCCCAAAAAGTGTGCCCATTGTAAATCAAAAATGTACCAATAGAAAAAGTCAGGATGCAAAAGTACCATTGAGAGTCCACACTTTTCTATTTGTCTATGCTAGAAGGACAGAGCAAATCAGAAGAAAAATCAGCTACATTGTGCAAATCCAAAGAGACAGAAACATATCTGATTGTTACGTGTATTTCTTCACTGTCTCTCCTAAAATCTTGGCATTCTCTCATATCTCTCAACTGTCCAGATTTTCGCAGAATGCCTAGATTTTTGCCTCATAGTTTTGGTTTGTTCCTCATAAAAATTATATTTTTCCTGGAAAGTCACTGGAGTCTGACATCATTAAATAATAACAGGCATTTCAGGTTCAAGCTTCATATCTTTTTGAAAATCCATGCTAACACAAAACTTGTTATTCCAGGAAATGTCCACGTTTATATGAGGAATACTTAAAATGTATCTATATTTTTGGACCTTTGTCTCTCCATTATGTTGGACTTTGTCTAGAATTCTTGTATTAACAGTATCTCAGCAGCAAAAAAAAAAAAAAACAGCAACAGAGATTCTCCTTCCTGGGCAGCTGCGGTGGTGCAGCTGTTAGTGCTGTCACCTCACAGCAAGAAGTTCTCTGGTTTGATCCTGAGCTGGGGTGCCTTTTGTGCAGAGTTTGCATGTCTTCCCTGTGGTTGTGTGTGTTTTCTCCAGGTGCTCTGGTTTCCTCCAAAAGGCATGCTGTTGGTGTATTGGACACTCTAAATTTGCCCTAGGTGTGTGTGTGCCTTCTGTGGGAGGTTGGGTGCAGGGCTGGCAACTCAACACCATAAAACTCTACTGCCAATCATGAGTGGACAGGTGATCAGCTCAGGTGACCCCTAACTGGAAAAAGCTGAAAGAAGAAGAGATTCTCCTTCCTCTGTTGCTTCTCATGTACTGTGCAAGTGTGGGAAATGTAACTCACAAATGTATGTGCAGAAGAATCTGAAAGAATACTACAGAGTTATTATACAAAGATGCTATTTAAGAAAAGTAAGCAATTTCTTTCTTAAATAATGTCATTGCATAGTAGCAATAACCCACTCCTGGATGTGGGTATGACAGAATTTACCCACAGTTGGCTTTATTTCATCCCTCGGCTTTACCCTTGTAATCAAATCACGCCAACCACGGGTAAATCCTGGTATACCCACACCTAGTCATTGCTAAATAAGAATATACTGTGCAGAATACTACAGCTCAGATTTTGTTACCTATTATTTGATATAGTATTAACAGTCCCGTTTTTTCATTTAAGGTGAGGAATTTTGAAATGATCCTTCAGTTTTTTCCTTCGGTTTTTATAAGGTCCTTAATCATTGTGCACATTTACAGATTTATAAAACAATAAATTAACACATACATATTCAAACAAATATTAATTATAAATACTTTACAGTAAACATAAAAAGTATTTATTGAGAAATCATTAAAAGACAGATTTAAAAGATGGGTCTTCAGAGAATTCCTGAAGCATGCCAGAGTTGAATATTCCGCAAGAAGCTGAACATGATAATAAATCCCAGCGGCACTGGGTGTGATGAATGAATGACAGCATGGAACAAGTGACTTCTTCATAAAATATAAGTATTGTGGGATAGAAAAAAAAAAAACAATGACATTGAATAGGGAGCTCTCATTACCTCTAAACAAAGCGGAATAATATCTTGGGAAAGTTATGCAAAACTAAGTAAATCAGCTGCGTGGTTTTACACAACCAGTGCCAGTCAGTAATATATGCCTGGTTTAAAAGGTATTTCAGTAATTAAAAAAGAAAGGTGTCCAAAGCATGAATAACAAACCAGAGTTCCACAGGAGGTTTTATGTGTTAAATCCTGTTGATGCTCCACAGATGGAATCATGGCAATTTAAAATGGCAACAAGCTGGTCACCAGATTAGAACCAGTCATAGAGGATGACACCAGGATACACATATTTAATGCAAACCCCAGCTTGCTTCCACTATAAATAATAAACAGCGGGAGTGAAATGGCATAGGAATCCCACAGAACAACATGCACAGACAAGGCTTTGTGGATATGTTAAGATTAAACCCCAGTGCCTTTGTGGGGTTGGCATATCCTCACAAGTCTTTGTGGGATTCCTCTAAACATTTTGGGCATCAATTGTGTGAAGTATCCCCTAGACAGGAGAACACAAATCACAAACTGTGCACTGTGTCCCTGGCATACCAGCTGATGATGAGAAAACTAGATCTAGATGATTTAGTTAGGTTTATATCACATGATTGAAACACAATAACATTGAACACTATAACATCGAACTTATAACTGCGAAAACTGAAAACTCTGAAAGCTGAGAACAGCGATTTGTTTTCACTGCAAAAAAAATCGCTGTTCCAGCACAAAACACAAAACACACAAACACTACTAACTATGTCTAATGTGGGGGGCTTCACCCTCCACACCCCCCTACTTAAATATACCAACTCCAAGATAGCACTACAGTGGAGGAAAGAGTGAAGCCACAGAAATGGCCCACTAAATTCTTTCCCTGGGAAAGAATTCGATGTTCCGTGGCTTCGCTGTTCTCAGTCTTTGAGGTTTTGGGTTCTATATCATAACATTCGAGGTATTGCAACTTTGATGTTATGATATAGACCCAATTTAGTCACATTGATTAATGTCACCAAAGATGGGGATGGTTATTTCTTTGTGAAAATTGATTTAAGGGCCTGTCTTACTCTGATCTACACCAGGCACCCATTCTAATGGTGGCAAGGGTCAATTTACCTGTCTTAGCTAGTGTGTGCCCATCATTAAGCCCAGTAGCACTGAGTCAATAAGCTCTCACCATCTTGTATCTAATTGCCCAGCTTGGGTTAGCTGGGACACCTCTAGTGAGCAAAAGCTAGATATAAAATCAGTTAATCTAACAAACATCAAATATGAATTGCTACACTGAAAATAGGCTTTTTACTAAGATGCAGCTGAAAACTGCTTGACATGATGGTAAGGAGGAGACTGGACATCATATGTATCCAGGAGATAAAATGGAAGAACAGAGCACCAACAAAGGTAAACCACAGGCCACAGGCACTCTGACACAGTACGATCAATAAACAAGCAATATACATCAAACAATGCAAAAAACAATAGATTAGTGTTTTTGTTTATTAAGTATAAACTTCATCAGCTAAAACAGTGTTTGAACTTCATTTAAATAACAAATGGTACTAGATCACATGATCACATGATTGTCGAGCTCCAAGCAAAGCAGCAGATTTAAAGTGATAAAACCACTTTTTAAAAAAGTAAAAAATAAAGGTAAAAATGTCAAGTTGAAACAAACTACCTCTCCAAAGCCTTCAGTTTTAATAAACATTAAATAGAAATAAAATCATAAAGCCCTGAACAGCTACAAGCATTTAATTGCATTTGCCAATACATCCAATGTTTCTCCAAAAGTAACTGCCAAGAGCCATGGCACAAATCAATTGGCACCCGATATATATAACTACAATTTTAAATACGTGATCAGGAAATGCGCTGATGTGTTAAGCTAAAGCATTACTTACTTTCTTTCTTATTTTTGATGTCATTATTGTGTTCCAAAATATGATCTTTAAAACAGCATTCAGTCTTGCCTGTGTAATAGGCTGGACAGCATTCACACAAAGCTGCATAAACATCCCCCCTACTAGAGCAGTTACAAGGTTCTTTCATCTTAAACTCAAAACCATTTACTATAAACTGTTCAAAGCAAGAATAAATTTACACATAGAA
>NC_056725.1:1125642783-1125705283 GCF_019279795.1 Protopterus annectens
ATTTCATGACTTCAGTTATCAGGAATTTGCCAGAATGGTACTGATTTTACGTGGAACACACCAAACATATGAGGCAGAACTCTGCACATTCTGCGTACATCTGTACAGTTGCGGAGTATGTGTCTGATACAAGATATCAACTTTCTGACACCAATACACACACTGTATGGTGGCATCACAGGCCACATGCCTTTACATTTATATTGCAGGACACACCCACCCAGAGGGTTGTATTCCTCACAGAGGCCAACAGCTGCTTATCCACACTAATTAGTCTATCATATACCGTATGTGTATGCCGGTATTTGCGCTTTCCGTCAGTGGCAGAGCTCACGTACGAGTATGGGGGACTGGACATTGTAACGGTGACACTGCATGACACCCTGAGGGACACATTTCTTTTGAGTCTATTAACCTTCCACATTGACTTTCACAGGGCATACGTAGTCATTCACATTTGTCGGAGTACATGCATATGACTTGTACATGTTTTGTCATTTGTCCTGATGTCTTTCTTCTTACCTGTCCACCTAGTATCACTAGTTCTGTACATGTATTTTGGACAGGTTACCTTCATACCCCTAACCTGTACACATTATGGGTAAATGCCCTGACGTTTGACCTTTGCCCTTGTTACATTTGTCATAGTAATGTGCCTTTCTGGTAAATTGCTGGCAAGGCATTACGAACTGTGCGGTTAGATAATAGTGACTGACATTTCTATGTCATGATTAGTAACACTCATAACATTCATATTCCTGGCTACGCCAGTATTCTATCAACGTTCTGACTTTGTCTGGGGTATATCTAATGTAGTCCCTATTTGTATTTCATTTACTATGCCTTAGTGCAGCTGTCTTATTCTGACAGTTTGCCAGTTATGATTACCATCTTGGTCGTACGCATGTCCATCCATGATAATCGCCTACATGACACTGATATAGGGCCCTACATATTCCCACAATAGTTTATGCAATATCCAGTGGATGGTTTGCCCCATTATTGAGAATATAGGTGTGTGCTATACCCACATCACTCCCACGGGGCGGGCCTAATAAATCTCTGCCAAACAACACCTAGGCCCATTTCTGCATACCCATGATTCCCATACCTGACACCCCTCCACAGTACCCATTACACATGTTTAATGTGAGCGGTACTGAAGTGTGGAGACACTTATATGCACTCCCCACTCTCCAGATATCAGTTTGTACGTCATACATTCTATCAACACATGTGTCATTACCCTTGCACCTGCTACTGTTGCATGTACAGCTATATCGTATTTGCTGAGGTCACTTATTTTGCATCAATGACGGTTGACACTACGTATGGATCAATTTTTGGGGTCCTGCAATGGACACCTATATGCATGTTTAAAGTGTAGAACTTGCTGGACTGTCACTTTCTGGCCAATGGTTTGGAAGGCAGCGGTTTATTCACCTTTCGTGCATGTCTGTTTGTCTACCCATATTAGCTATGCCGTGGCCTATTTATGTACATATGTCATATCTACGGGACATATGTTTGTTGTGTATACATATATACATGTACAGTCCTCATTTCATAATCTGCTTTGGTTTACATCTGTGGATTATGTGTATACACATATATCTATAGCCATACCATACCTTTCCACTGTACAGATTGTCGCAGAGTGTACAGCTGATTGCCTCTTTATCTTCGGTGTGTTCTTTATAAACTTGTGTCTATCTGGCAATGTAGTGGCATTTCATTTAAGACTTACATTGGGAAATACTGGCAAGCAGTTCAGGTTACAACTGCATACCATTCAGAGAATCCATGCTACTGACACACCCGTTATTCTATCCACTTTCTATGTTTGTTCCAGCACATATCTGGGGTTTGTCCCTATTTATACTGGTAGTTTGCATGCCTTTGTCCGGTTTCATACTTTACAGAGTTAACAGGTTTGAGCCATGTATATCTAACGTGGGGGAAACAGCATTCATTTACTATGCTGTGAGCGGATCACACACGCACAGGCGCACTTGCATTTACATGTTGTGGGTTACATCTGTTTAATAACTGTGTGCTTGCGCGGCCTTTCATACATCTGACCGTAACACTTACTCATCTGTAGTCTGGTTTACGGACTGGTGTGAAACACACGGTTCACCTTTACATATTTAACTGTGTGTACAGCAAGAACGCATTCATTACACTTTACAGGGATATCTGCAGTGGTCGTAGGTCAACCGGGACTGCATTCACGTTGGACGGATGCCAGAAAAAGTATTCTGTTGCTGTTCCGCCTCATTGATATGCATACCCATAGTACTTAGCTACATCAACATACGCCTCACCGCTTCACTTACAACACAGGCATCCATTCCCCTGCTGTGGGAAACGCGGTACTACATATTACAAATTCCGTATTGCCTACTGCTGTGGACCCCAGCTGCATTGTTAATCACTCCGAGGATATGCAGAACACCAGAGCATATAGTCATATCACATACACGTTTCTGATTGTCAGGTGTTCATGTAGTGATCTGGGTATGGGCTTGTCCACCTGGTGAACGGAACTTCCCTGGCTGAGTTCAAATGTCAGATGAAGCATGTGGACAGGGAGCATCTCCCTATTATGAACATTTTACCTGTATTTATAGACACATGTTTGCCTATCAGGCGCTTATTCTGTTGGCTGTACATATTATGGGTGGGGTTCTTACGGTCCATACTCCATGGTGAGGGGGGGGGGGTTCCCATTCACACTTGACTATTACCTGTATTCATTCATACAGGGATTATTTTCTGGGACATGTTGTGACTACAGGTATGCAGTTGTACATTACACAAATGTCATGGCTTGTTACTGTACATATGTATGGACCATACCTCTCGACCTCTTTGAGCAACAAATCTGCGCAAACCCTACATGATGGGGAGAGTAAGAGGGACACATTTTAACTAGTTTCCTTACAAGCTTATAACGTAGATTTTGCATTGTCATGAGTCTTCTGCAGGATGTGGAGTGCTATACTTAATGCTCATTATTTCGTGACGTCAATCCACACCTATTTACTGGGCAGACTCAGGTTGTCGGAGGCACACAACACTATGAGCCAACACTCAGGTCATTCTGCGAATATCTGGATAGTTGAGTGATATGGTACGAACCTCTGTAATACGCTGGTGTGTTCTGGCACAGCAGAAGCTCGGCATTAGGGACAGATGTCAGGACGTGTTGGCAGACAGTTGAGTTTCAGACTTCATACTCCGGACATTAATGCCATTGTGCAAACTGTCATTCTATGATATATCTATGTTTATCCATCCACATGGATATATTCCTGCTTGCACCTGTTATACATTCTGGATCTCACCTCTGAGCTCTCCATACTCCTGCTCCTCTCTATCCTCCAGCTTAACCAGACTTAGCTGACACTCACTTGACTCCCAGTATGTCATTGTTGTACATTTCTGTATTACCACTACAGACTCTGGATTTGCACTGTCTTATTATGCACATGTTATGCATGTGTATTTCCTGACTGTATGCCTTTTACTCTTGTATTTTACCTTTAACATTATGTAGCCTTTATTTCCTTGTATTGCTTGTGGGGCTTTTCTACCCGGGCCTCTGATGTTACTGGGCACTTCTTCGCCCAGTGGACTTCCTGGGTACTCAGACTGCACATACATGAATAACTTCTAACAGCTATCTTTGCATATTGTACCTGCTGTTGTACCTTTGTCTCACTTGTAGTCATGGCTCTGTCCAGATATCTAACTCACACGGGTTGTCTGGTATGGTTGGTCACACTGGCACACACTAGGTATCCCTCGCACTTCATCAGGGTTCTCCTGTTAATGTCGGGTGTCTTCCTCACCCTTCTGCTGTTTGCCACTATGCGAGTGTGCGATATATTCTCCCGCATATTTCTGTGAGGACACGTGCGTCACGGGAAGGTGTTTTATCCCAGGTACTGGGTTATGCATGACCACTCAGGTCTGGACAGTGTCTTGGACCTGTACTTCATGTTCTGACTTGTGTCCAGATATGTACAGGATTGGACATCTTGTCATCATACCCATTCTACTATTTACACATGTTACTTATCCCGTAAGGGATATTCCAGTAATTGGACCATTCCACACAGAAACAATATCGAAATGTATTTTGGCTTTATGAAAATGTGCAGGGGGTTTAACATGCAGGGAATACATGGTTTGCTATCCTGACACTGGCTAGGGTGACAATACCTACTACATATGCGTAGGGGTCGGTATGTGTAGCTGTGTCTGCAACAGACCAGTGGGCCACGTATGGGTGGATTTGGTGGACGTTCTGTTACAGGGCTGGGTTGTGTGATGTGGAGGGTATGCTGGGTAGCCCATTATGCAGCCAGGTATGTTGCATTTGTTATGGCCAGTTCCATCAGGACCAACCTGTGGGTATGTGACGGTGACATATCTATACATTTTGATCGCACATTTACATGATACATATGTTTGTGGGATTGTGTTCTACACTAAGGCCTGTCTGCTCGTCTTGCAGCTGTTTCTCCATGTGTTTGTGTTTATGTCCACTTCACCCGCTGCCCCCTCCTATACCTCTGGTTCAACTTTTCTGCATACAACACAGTGTCGCCTTTGCGGGTTTTACCATTACCCATCCACCCCTCACATGCATATTACTCACATCCAATAGCTCATTACTTTAGTTGTTGGGCCATGACACGGCCAGAGTAGCACATTGACTGCCCTACAGGTGTCGGGTACCTTTATGGTTGTGTGGACTACCCTGCCATGTTTGCTTCCCACGTGCTATACCTCACACACATAGGTACATGCCCACACTTCACTTTTGTTACTTAGTTAGTATACCCGGGTACTACCCATTCGGCTGTGTCACATACTAGTTTGGCTTCTGCCGATGACTCCCAGGATTTACACACCTGTTGTACTCATTGGGGGGATTTCACCTTTTCCGGTGTCCATGCTATTCCTTCCACATATCCGACTGTTGTGGACAATGCCTCCCCACAGTCTACTGTACTGTTTCCACCTTTTCAATTGGCCGCAATGTAACATTTGCGGTGGGCACAACACATTTTCCATGCCAACACATACCCATGGTCAGTTCGGCAGATAGAACTTACAACTCTTGCCTATATCTAAGCTTTAGTCTTGTAGCATTTCAGTGGCTTATTCTTTTTCTTATGACATTTATGTAATATACATGTAGAGAACAACTGTTTAATGCCACTATTACATAACGTCTGAGGGATAATTATGTCCTATAATCTCTGCACATTTGCCATGTTTACATGCTTGTGTCAGGACACATCTGGTCAGCGGTACTGTCGCCGCAAAGTGGGACAGGTGGTATTCTTAGTCGATGGTACGGGTCATACTGTTCCTTTCGGCCTACATGTGTCCTTATTGTTGTAGCTGTTTCTATGCTCCTGATTCGTTTACATGTGTATTCTATTCCCTATCACATTTGTTATGTGGGATACAGACATACCTTTTGTATGTGACTATTACATCCCTTGTGGGATATGATTCGAACATGACAGTCACTACATATATCTACTTTTCTCCTCATGTATTTTGTTATGGACACATCTGCACAGCTATGTACCCTCCCTCACATTATGGGTCAGCTGGTGACCCTCTCCATTGGGCTGGACATACCTCCTGGCGGTGCCCTAGCATATGATATGTTTCACTTCCACATGGTATAGCTATAAACACTACGTTGGACCACGGGCACGCGTTTTTTCTGTCATTTGTTCATGGGTAGGGACCTGTTATTCCATATCGTGCATTTGTGTTTGCTTCTTCATTTTCTGTTCGTAGGGACTATCTTGCATGCTTTGTATACGTTTCAGTCTCCACGGACACTGATAGGTGCGAGTATTACTGCAGGCGGACTTTACTATTCAGCAGTTTAGGTTGCTCATCGACAACTGACATTGACACGCCTCCCTCCGCAACTTCGGTACGCCCCATGTACTCGCGCACGTTTCCTATGCACGTGGCTGTGGTGGCTGCACGCCTTCATTAATATGCATATGGCACTACTACTCCATATATATGCCGCACGGCCGGCGCAAGCCTTACACTGGCCTTGCACCGAGCTTCATGAATCCGGGGGTAAGTTTATTAGAGCAATATATAAAACTTGTTCCTTTTTTGAGCCTTTGTCCCACCTTCATTTTTGGCTTTCTCTAGATTTCTTGTACTGTGATGTTGAGAGGCATGAGATAATTCCATAGACATTTGATACAATATGTAAATATTATTAACAGTGTAGAGAAACAAATGTGAATTAGTTTTATAAATAAATATGAGAGGGAAGCAGCAGCTGAGAACAGAGGGTCAAAGTAAATGTGATGTAGATGAGGAGGGAGTTAGGTTATATGTCCAGTGGAAAAGCACTTGCAGAAATTTTTTTGATGGAGGTGTCTTCTGAGTTGAACTCTGAATGTGGGGAAATAGGAGACTTATTTTAGGCGAGATGGGACGGATTGCCAGAGTTTAAGTGAAAAAAAAAATTCAAAAGAAATGGTCAGTACAGTTCAATTTGGTTTGGAATGTCTGGAGTGAGGGGCCACATTGGGAGAAGTTGTAGAGGTGGGAAAGCAACTAGTTGAAGTAGTTTGAGGAGAGCCTAGAAGTAGCTGAACTCTGTAGAAGACTGGTGGCCATTGGGCTTTGGAGAGGGTGATGCGGTAGTGTTCCTGAAGCATGGAATCAGAAATGAATCAGCAGATTGTTTTTTAAATGGACTGTAGCATGGATGAGTTTTTTTAGAGACTGTGATGTGTATTAAAGTTGAGCAAGGAGGACTGGTATGCCTATTGCAACTCTAGCTGGTCTGGAGAGATAGGGAAATATTTTCCAGAACCAGAATAAAGGAGAAATTACCTTTTTTCCTGATGGTTTCAATATGGCTTTGGAAGTTAACAGACTAGTCTAGCCATAACTCTACGTATTTAAAGGATGTGTTAGAACCATTGAGATTTGTGATGTTAAGATATTTAGGAAGTTTTTCCCTCTTTTTTGAGGTTCTAAATATCATAGTTTTTGAGAGGGGTTAAGCATAGTTTATGGTTGTTTAGTCATGAATTAAGTGAGTGGAGGTCAGAGTTGTAGCTGAGTTTGGGTAACTTAATACAAGAGGTTGGATTAAAAAATAACCTTGTCATCTGCATAAAGAATGATTGGAAAGATTAGGGAGGTAAGATGGTTGTTAATAATGGCTGAAAACAGCAGTGGGGCGAGTATGGATCCCTGGGACATATCTCTGGTAAGAGGTGCTGGAGGTGGTAGGGATAAGGCCATTTTTACTCTGAAATACCTATTTGTTAGAAATATTGAAACCAGGTGACAGTCTTTGGGCTAACCCCAATTTCCTAGAGGGAGTAAAGGAGCAGGAAGTGGTCAATAAGATCAAAAGCTTTGATAAGGTCAATGAAGAGATCTCCTGAAAACTTTCCTTTATCCATGTTGAGAATGATCTGATCTATGTGACTATAATGCTGGTATTGCACTCTGGCCAGACCAGAATCTGTGCTGTTTAAGAGAGAAGAGGTTGTACTGTTGGATGCAAGTGGACAATAGGATGAGGATTAGTTTTCCAAGTATGTTCCCAATTGTAGGGAGGATGGAGATAAAGCAGAAGAGGGAGGCATTTTCTGTTTGAGGCTGTTTGAGAAGGGGTTTAGAAGAGCAGTTTTCCATAGGTCTGTCATTATATTTTCAGGTAAGTAAAGGTTATAAATATGTAGAAAAGGTGTGGTAAAGAAGTCTTTCCACAGCAATACAAACCAGGACAGTAGATTATCTTTAACATGGAGCACATCAAAGGGTATGCTTTCTAGTAGGGGAACAAGTGTGCTGTATGTAATTTTCTTAACAAAGAAGAGGAACATAAAAGGAGGGGAACTAGATAAATTGTGGGGAAAGGTACAGATTACAGTACCAGGGAGGTGGCTGAATTCCATGAGAAAGTCCTGTCATAAATGTTTGGGTTTGCCTATCAGAGAATCTATTTGTTTTTGAAATTGTTGGCATTATGTCAGTGTATGGCTTGCATAGCTAGTTTATATAATGAAGTAAAGGCAATATGATTTTCTGCTGAGTGTTTTTTTTTTCTCCATGAAGAGCAAACATTGTACCTAAGTCTGAGCAGAACTTTCAGTTCAATGGTTAGCCAGGGTTTTTGTTGTATTTGAAAAGGCATCATGAGACAGGGAATAATTTGTCTTGAAATTGAAGGTGGGCATGTGTTAAGAGCTGTTGCAGCTAAGTTGGGGTTCTGTAAGTTGGTAATGGGAGATCAGTTGAATGTTGCTAAGAGTTTTTTTTTTGAGATTGTCTGTATTGATGATGGGTCTGAGTCTGAAGGTAACAAGTTTGGGTGCAGTTTTGGTGACTGTTAGATGATTTGGAAGGCTTTTGAGCAGTGATCACTGAATGAGGGTGGAAGAACAGATATACTGGAGATATTGGGAGGGTTGTTAGTGATTATCAGATCCAGGAGAGAATGGTTGCAGGTTTGAAGATTTAGATGAGCAGTGTCATTGACTAAATGTATAAGGCTGATATTGGCTCAGAATTCATCAATGTCATTTTTCATGGGATCTAGGTAGTTTAGGTTAAAATCATCCAGAATGACAATGTTTTCATACCTTCAGGTAGCTGAGGTGGATAGTAAGAATTAAGTATTTAAATGTATTAAGACATGCTGGAAGAGGAAGGTAGGTGACTGCTATTAGAAGGTGACTGCTCTTCTAGGAGGGACATTTTAGAAGGATCCAGTTGGGTTCAATATCAGAGGAGGCATTTGATTGGGCAATAATAGTTGGTTCAAGGTTGTTTTTATAAAGAATAATAGTGCCTCCACCTTGTCTACTACCAGGTCTTGTGTCTTGGAGGTACTTTTAGGAGGGAAGTAGATGCTGAACATTAGGACTGTTTTGTTTGACTCATGTTTCCATGACAGCTGTGATACTGGGTAAGTGGGTTGTAAGGAATGTGTTTATCTGGTCAAGTTTGTTAAAGATGCTTTGTGTGTTAAATAATGCAAAGGAGAGGGTAGTGGTGTAGAGAAATGTTATGGGTGTTATGTGGCAGGAGGAGCCTGTATTGGGTACAATGTGGAGTATGAGCAGTATAGGCGTGCATTTATTGAGGTGTTTAGCAAGTCTGAGGTGGGGTTATTGGAGTTTGGTAGGTTTGGAGGAAATGAGGTAAAGAAAGTGTGAAGAAATGTGAAGAAGGGGTGAGACTATGAATCCCTTACAAGAAATAAAAACAATGGGAGCAGATTGTCAGGACTAGCAGGTGTGTCAGTTTTTAGTTCTTTAAATAGTGGTGCTATGTGTTTAGCTATTATTGCTTTGAAATGAAATGTGGCAGTGTATGAGGGAGGACAGAGGCTAGAGGAAGACAAGGGGTTATTAATGGAATAAGGGATGGGTGAGGGCTGAAATCAGTTGCTGTGAGGTGAGCTGAGGAGGAGGAGCATGTTTTAGCAGGATTAGTACGGCCTGTTATGCAGTTGACGTCTGCCTAGAATTATTTAGGTGAGTTGAGAAGGGATGATGATGCTTTTTCATAATGTGACTTTTATGTCACCTGTTTGCCTGTTTAGTAAATTTCTTAACTTAGTGTAGTGTTGCCTGGAGATTCATTAAGGGTTGTTTTTTTTTTCCAAGTATGCCAGGCATTGTCCCTGAGACTAACGTGGCATTTAATTTCCTACATGAGCCAATAATGATAAGATAACCAGACAGCATGCTATGTTTGGCCACTGGTTATTTAGTCAAATTCACATGACAGGAAATGTAAGGTTATGTATAAGATCACCAGAACAGAAAAGGCTGATACTGACCTATTTGTCAGAGCTACATAATTTGCAAAGGAGCCATAGCTGAAAAAATGTGCAATGCAATACATAGAACATAAGAGATAAAAGTAAGAAAAGGAGACTTATGTTTTACCAAAAATGTTGCAGTAATACCGATATGATGCAGACCTTAATATTTGTTTCAAGAGCACCTAATTAAAAGTGAAAAGGTGCAGTTATTTGCAGAGGTCTTGGTACAGATCTGCAAAATAAAAGATGTTGATATAAAAATTGCAGGTGGCATTCTTGGAATGTTTACCAGTGAATCTTGCTTCATTTGTTAGGTAGCTGCTAAATAATGAAGGCTATATCACAAGCAGTCTGTGAAATGTAGTAATTACTGAGGTAACTCTGTGTTTTGAAGAACTCACCAGTGAGGGTGTAGCAGGAGACCTTATATACACCAAGTAAGATAGAATTACTATTGTTAAGGTGAAATAAAATTCAAATAAAGCCATAATACCAGCAAATCTGATATGTCAGAAAACTCACAGACTGAAAAGAAAGCTTCTAGTGAAGTAGAATTAAATGTTCATAGGTTCATAGATAGGTGCTAGGCTGTGGCCCTAGGGCCTATAAAAGCCTAGCCAAACAGTACCCTGGCTTTTGCCACCCAAGAAAATTATTTTCCTGTGCCTCTGTCAAGCAGATCCATAGAAGTGATCCCCAGGGTGAATTTCCTATCCCCCATCCAATCATCAAGATTTTTCTTGAAGAGTGCTAATGAGGAGCTTTGTTTGATATAGATAGGTAGTTTGTTCCAGAGTATGGGAAGTCTCTGGGACAGGAATCTATCCTTCCAGCATGTTCTGATTATTGTGGTGAGAAGGTTTAGGTCCCTAGAGCATGTAGCTCGGTAGGATTGGGATTTCTTTAAGTGGAGCAAGTCCAACAGCTCTGGGTTTGACATAGCTTTGTATGCTAGGCAGAGATCACCTCTGAGTAGGCGATATGTAACAGAGTAAAGCTGGAATTTTTTGAGACGGTCTGCGTAGGGCATCTGCTTGAGGCTGGTAATCCTCTTTGTGAGGTATTTCTAAGGCCTTTCTAGTTGTTGTAGATGTCTTGTGAGGTACATACCAAAAGGGGCATTGTACTCTATAATGGGTCTAATGAGTGATGAGTAGACGAGAACGATGACCTCTTTTTTCCTGGATGAGAAACCTTTTGTGATGACGTGTGCCATGTAGAAGGATTTCCTGACTACTGTGGCAAAGTGATTATCAACGGAGGGACTACTGTCCACCTGTGTCCCAAGGTCTCTTATCACACTTTTGGT
Organism: Protopterus annectens; assembly: GCF_019279795.1. NCBI lineage: Eukaryota > Metazoa > Chordata > Ceratodontiformes > Protopteridae > Protopterus > Protopterus annectens. The sequence continues at coordinate 1,125,653,952 of NC_056725.1, forward strand.
GTTAAGTAGACTATCGCCTATATGGTAGTTCATGGGTACAGAGTTTTTACCAAAAGGGATGACAATGCACTTTTTGGCACTGAGCTTGAGGCCATGGCTTTGACACCCAGCATCTGTCTCAGTGAGGCCCTTTTGAAGGATGTCCACATCGTTAGGAGTTTTGATTATGGCTCCTAGTTTGCAGTCATCTGCAAACTTTGTTAGCCAAAGACCTTCTGTGTTAGCCTGTACTTCAGAGTAGATACAAAACAGGAGAGGACCCAGGACTGAACCCTGTGGTACTCCACTTGTCACTGGTCTGAAGTTGTATTTAGAGTCTGCTACTTTCACAGTGTGGGTTCTGTCAGTGAGCCAGTTGGCAACCCATCTTGTGACATAGGGATTTATACCTAGTTTAGTGAGTTTATCTATAATTCCAGAGTGGGGGATGGTGTTGAAAGCCTTGGCGAGACCTAGATAGGCTGTGTGAACCACCTTACCCTCATCTATGGCTTTGGTGACCGCTTCAAAGAAGTTGATCAGGTTTAGGAGACATGATCTGCCTTTTACAAACCCGAAATGGGTAGGGTCCAGAGTTTGGAGATTACCAATGTCATTGTTTATAAGTTCCATGATGATACATTCCATAGCCTTGTGACCAGGCTCCTCAGGCTGATGGGACTGTAGTTCCCAGGGTCCATGGTGGCTCCCCCTTTGTGGAGTGGGACAACCATTGCTGTGCGCCATTCAGTGGGCACAAAGCCTGAAGTTAGGCTATAAATGAACATGGTACTTAGGTGGGGTGCCAGTTCGTTCTGTAGTTCATGTAGAACGCAGCCTGGGATGTTGTCAGGTCCCATGGATGCTGTGTTCTTGGCTTTGGAGAGTATGTTTTTTACCTGTGCAGCCATGATTACAGGAACTTTGCATTCTTCCAGTGTAGAGATGGGCCCTTTAGGGGGTGAGAGAGGGGTAAGGTTAGCACTGAACCTATCTGCCAGGATGTTGGTAATATGAGTTGGTTCTGCATATTTAGTGCTATTGGGCTGTAACTCAGAGCAGATCTGAGTGTTGCCATTGAGATTCTTGATATAGCTATAGAATCCTTTGTGGTTGTCTTTAGAATCAGTGGCAATTTTGTTTTCATAACTAGCTTTGGAGGATTTTATGAGCGATCTCAGCTTCTTACTGAGGCTGACCACGGAATTCCTCCAATCGTGGGATTTTACTCTTTTTTGCAACAGTTTCTTTCTTCTGTTGTAGAGTTTGTTTATGGCAGGGGACCACCAGATTGGCTTCCTTTTTTTGAAGGATAGCATCTTGGTTCTGTTAGGGATTGCACGATCCATGCACTTGTGTAAGTGCTTATAAAGTGCATTTCTATAGGATTCAGCAGTCGTACCTCTATTGGCCGTCAGCATGGGTGTCGTGAAGTTTGCCACTTCAGTCTTAAGAAGCGTGAGGTTGGCTTTGGAGAAATTTGTTACGGTGGTTTTCCTAATGGGGGTGGGGGTGGGATGTGGATGTCTAGGGTGATTAGCTTGTGGTCAGATCTGACCAACGAGGAACTGACCTCTGGTGTGGAACACCAGTTGCCCATGCTGGTAATGGCCAGGTCTAGGATATTGCTGCCCCTGATGGGGGTGTGGATAAGTTGATCCAAGGCGTTAGAATTTATGAATTCCTGAAAACGTTGAGCACAAGAGTTGGTACATAAGTAGTTTTCCCTGTTAATGGTGGGGTAGTTGAAATCACCCATTATTAGGATGTTAGGTTGTACCCTAATAATTTCCAGTGTATCAAGAAATGAGGAGTGGGAATCCTGGGGCATGGTGGGGGATCTGTGGCAAGCTACAATTTGGATTGCAGTCTTGCCCTGATTTAGTTGCACTTGGATAATCTTGGATGCATTATGCTGAGCAACTAGCCTGGAGGTGTGGATATCTTTAATGAATATGGACATGTCTCCACCTTTAGTGTTTTGGTCCAGGTTAGGTGGCTGAAAGGTGTGGTATAAATTATAGCCTGGTAATGCAGGGGTGCTCTCTGGAGCCTTGAACCAGGTCTCTGTCACTGCACAGATGTCGATGTTCTCCATTTTAAGGAGTGCCTAGAGTGAGTGCATTTTGAGGGTTAGACTTCTAGCATTAAGTAGCATTACCCTCAGATTTTGCTTGCTTGTACCTATTATGGTGGTGAATTTGTCATTTGAACCTTGCCTAAAAAAGGCACTATAGGGGTGGCAAGAGCCTTAGCCAGTATCTGGAATCCCAAGGGTGACAGGTGCAGGCCATCTCTGGCAAAGCATCTTGGTTTGTCGATCATGTCATCCCACATGACACCAGAAGTTTAGCCAATTGTTGAAGTCAATCATTTTGTCCTTGTACTGTGGTATCATTCTGGGTGATGGCAGGATGCTACTCAGGACTAGGGTCATACCTGTGTGGATTACAAGACTGGACAGCTATTCCATTTCTCTTTTCATGTAGTCCAAGGAGGTACATCTCAGGTCATTCACACCAACATGAACAATGACAGAGTCATATTTGTACTTGTTGTGGAGTGACCTGAGAATGTATTTATTGATTCCATTTTTTAACCAGGCTAGTCTATCTCAGCCAAAGCCCATTTTCAGTGAAGACCTGTGGAGAAAAGCTTCAGGTGATACAATCTAATAAAGTTTACATTACAAAACAAGGAGATTAATAATGTAGTGAGTTATTATGGTTTCAAATTCAATAAGCAATTAACATTAATCTAGTTTATATTTAAGAACACATTAAATAAAACATGAAATAATTTGCTATTACTTATTCATTAGTCCCACACACAGCACAGAGGTATATAATTAAACCATTATAAAAGAAATGAAGAGGTGAAGCAGGAGTAGAGAAAATGGAAATAATGTCAGAACAAGTAGACGGAAGGTAACAGAGCTAGAAAAGTATAGGAAGACATATTAGCATGAAGTGGGAAGCAGAGTAGAGATGAAGGAGGAAGGTGAAAGGAGATGGTGTAGGGAATAAAACATAACTTGGGAGAAGAATAAAAGTATGGTTCTGGAGTAGGGGCATTACAAAGGATAGAGTTAACAGGTACACGGGTACATTTCCTTGAATTACGGTCAGAGTGCCCATTTAGCTGTTAAAGAAGAGGTGAGTTTGTACATGACAGTGTAATACAGATAATATGCTGCCTGTGTTAAAGAGAATATTAAAAAAAGAAGGTTGTAAAATACAATGAAACAAAGTCAGTAGATAAAGACATTATTTATTGTTTTACATTTGTTAACTGGGGGTGTTTGAATGAGCTGAAAACACCCTTTTTCAGCAGAGGCCCGGGGAGAAAAGCTCCACATAGAAAAATTACAGATACATTTAGATATTTAGACATGATCAGTATACACACAAATTACAACAGACATGTTTTTACAGTGGTATGCAGCACATCAAAAGTTACAGTAGAGAGAAGAAATAAGAAAATATTAATTTAAAAATAAAGGTAATTAATAGATTTGTGGTGTATAGCTGAAATTTGGAACAGTCACGGCATTGTCAACTTTGCTTCAGATGTTGCCTAATGAGGTTTTTAAAGGAGGCTTTGGACGATGTGTTTTGTATGCTAGTGGGGAGAGAGTTCCATTTTTTAGCCACTGAAATACTATATAGTGTGTCTCCAAAGCTATTGTAGCTGTTGGTGACTTCTAGTAGTAGTTTGCTTGATGATCTAAGAGGCCTTTTGGGTGAGTGTTGCTGTACTAGGTTTTTGATGGCAGGACACTTATTGGGCAGGTAATAGATAGAATGACAGAGGCAGAGCTGATTGTAGGTTAGGAGGTTGAGCAGTTCAAGCCAGTGGAGCTGTCTCAAAGCAGTACAGTGATGAGTTCTATATGAGCAATTTGCAGCAACGCAGGCAGTTCTGTTATAGCAGGCTTCCATTTCGCTTAGTTCAGTTTTGTTGAGATTAGTCCGAGTGGGAGATGCATAGAGTAGGGTGGATAGAAGTTGGGAGCGAGCAATGGCTGATCTTGTGTTGTTGATAAGAAATGGTTTGATATGGTAGAGTGAAGCCAGTTTGGCATATACTTTTTTAATATTTAAGTTGAGATGACTATCAAATTTTAGGTGGGAGTTTATGGTTATTCCCAATAGCTTTGCCTGTGCCACTGGAGTGATGGGAGTAGCATTTGTGGAGTAGATAGTGAATTGACTGTTATCAGTGCTTTTGTTAGAACTGGTTATAATCGTAAGCTGAGTTTTCATTGGATTGAGGATAACTTGGACTTTGGTAAGGTAGTTTTCAACATCAGCGAATGCTAGTTGAGTTGTTTGCAGGAGGGTGGGAATGTTTTGTGCAGCACAGATTAAGGTAGTATCATTTGCATACTAAATGATAGATGCTTGCTGTGTGGAGGTATGGAGGTCATTTGTGAAGATTGTGAATTGTAGTGCTCCTAAGATATAACCCTGTGGGACTCCTATAGTTATGGGCAGCTGAGGAGAGAGAGGATTTTCCCATTTCACAGCTTGGTACCTGTCAGTTAAGTAGCTTTGGAACCAGGTAAGAGTGGAGTTTGATAGGTGATATTGGTTTAGTTTGTTTAACAGGATTTGGTGCAAGACTGTGTCAAATGCTTTGGACATATCCAAAAAAGAGTTGACACCTGTAGACCTTCGTTTTTGAGACGGTTTACTGTGTCTGTGAAGCAGAGGAGGGCTGTAGTAGTAGCACTATGGGCAGGTCTGAAACCATGTTGAGTAGGTGACTGGATGTTGCTATCTAGGAGATATGTTAGCACATGGGTATGGATGCATTTTTCTAAGATTTTGGCCAGGGGGAGAGTATAGCAATGGGTCTGTAGTTATTAAGTTCAGTGGAGGTCCCGCCTTTATGTATGGGTGTAACATAGGATATTTTCCAGAGTTTGGGCACATAGTTTTCAATAATTGATCTGTTTATGAGAGTGGAGATTGGGACAGCAATAGCATCTGCTGTGAGTTTAAAGAAATAGCTGGGAAGTAGATCAGCTGCTGTTGATGAGGTTTTTAGTTTGGAGAGCATGCTTTTGATTGAAATGGTGGAAACTGTTTTAAGGGTAAAGCTTGTATTAGTGTTATTTGTGTTGGGGGATAGTGAGGTTGGAACTGTCCTGTGATACTAAGGATAGAACTGAGTTCACAAAGTGGGAGTTGAATCGTGTTTCGATGGGAACTTTAGTGTCAGGGGTGGTTGGTTTGGGGGTAGCCTTTTGGGAGTGTTTTAGTAGCTGGTTTACATTTTTCCAAAATTTTTGAGGGTTGTGTTGGTATTTAGTTTGTAATGTCATGTAGTAGGATTTTTTGTCCAGACTAATGCATTTTTTGCACAGTTATGCAGTTCTTGGTAATTAGGCTTTGTGTTTCTTTGTTTTTTTTATAGTAAAGCCAGGCAGTGTCTCTAGACTTGAGGATTTGTTTGGTTTCTTTACTGAGCCAGGTGTTTGTAGAGGTTCTAACCTTGATTTTGCCCAATGGAGCAACAGTGTCTAGGTGTTGTAGAAATGTTTTGTTGAAATATGCTATAGCCTGGTCAAGTGGGGGGATTATTACGGGGGTCCAGTTACAGTTACAGAGTAAAGTATTGAGGACCTCAGGAGAGAATTTTTTTGTGTTTCTAGTGGATTTATAGTTAGTGGTTTTGAAGATGCTTGTTCTACTATGTATAAAGTATATTATGTCGTGGTCACTTAAGGTGTCTGGGAGACTGCCTGCATTGGGGTACAATGTGGGGTTGTTAGTTAGGACCCAGTCAAGGATGGATTCCCGTTTAGATTTTTTATCACATCTAGTTGGAATTTGGACTAACTGCTGGTAGCCATGGAGTTTTTATTAGATTACTTGGTGGTTCTGATATACAGGTGTACCAATCTAGGTTGAAATCCTGCAGAATAAGGGTTTCTTGTGAGTATGTGGAAGAACACCAGGATAAGAATCTTCAAGGCTAGCAGGTGTATTACCAGGTGGAATATAGATCACAATTCTGGTGATGACCTTTTTAGGGTAAAATTGAAGTTGTGAGATAAGTATGTCCCAATTATTGGGGGAGGGGTAGAAGTCTGGTATTTGACATAAAGTTAAATTGGACTTATACAGTAAGGCAGTTCCACCCCCTTTACAAAGTGGTCTGTCTTGTCTTATGATATTGTAACCGGTAGGGAGAACTTCTGCGTTAGCTATGTTTTTATTTAAACAGGTTTCTGTTAAAGCAACTACGTGTGGGGAGTAGTGTTCTATTGTGGCCTGGAGTTCAGGTATTTTATTTTTGATGCTTCTAATATTAATATTTGGCATTAAAAGATGGTTGGTTTTACTGCTGTTGTTGATTTGCTCAGGTATGAAGACAGTGGGGGTATTATGTTCTGACAATTGTGTTGGAGCAGTTTTTGTTGGACAGGATAGATTTTGGCCTGGGTTGGGGTGGATGTCCCCACTTATGGTGAGCCTGGTGTTAAAATGGTGATACAGATGTTGGAGTTTGGTGATGAGTGTGAGAAAGTATTGTTTTTTTTTTTTTTTGGAGTAGGAATGAGAGCGTATGTGTTTAGTTCTTAATTGGTCTGTTATGTAGTTCTTGAACAATTGTGGGCAGATATTATTATAATGTGCGGTGTCTGTATATGAGAGTGCATAATATAGTGTCATGCTACTAAGTTTAGGGATATTGCTAGAGTGATAACTTCTGGAGTTATAAAGAATTATGAGAAGACAGACTAGACTTAGTTGTGTGATAGTCATGGTTATAAAGTTTAAGTTGGTTTTAGGTGGAGGTGTGGAGAGGAATTATAGGGTTGCACTATATGTGGATGGGTAAGTAGTGTGGGGTGATGTAATAATGCCTAGTGGGAATGAGAGTGGTTGGGAGAATTTTGTGGTGGAGTAAGTGGGTGTGGTGTAATGTGATCTGACTTGAGGAGATGTGATTGGTAGAAGTGATGTGAGGTTGAGCTATGGATTTGGTTGCGATAACTATAAATGTAGAGGTAGTGGGGGCGGGAGAAAATTGGGGGCAGGGCAGGGGAGCGGAGAGAGCCCAAGCATTAGCGAGGGCAAACAGAGTGGGGCAGAGCCCACCAAGACAAGAGTAATGGGCAGCAGAATTTAAGTGTTACTTTACAAATCTAAACACTTTAAACAAATTCCTGAGGTCTATTGGCTTACCAGCAAGCAGAATTCAATTGCTGAAGAGCACTTGTGTCCTGGTGGGAGACTAGTAATTTAAAGATGGCTAAATGCTCAGCAGGATTCTAATATAGACTTAGCATTGGGGCAGGGGGATAGCACAAGGAGTGTAAACCAGGTGGAATGCAATGAAACCAGCAAAACCAGAGAGGCAATCTGTGGAAATCTATCAGTGAAGGCCTCAGAGGCGGTGGGTAATAGTTCAAACTCTACCTGTAAAGTGAAGGAAAGAAGAGACAGTAATGTTTATTAAAGTTGAGAGTGTGTCTTCACATTGCCTTGCTTTTTAGTAGCCAGTTTGTGCACAGATTACAGTAGGGAGATACATTAGCAATGAAAGGGAATGTATAGAGATGCAAATAAACAGGTGGGGCTCAAGTGATACAAACTTAGGCGGACAGCACTGAGAGGGCTGCTTTATGGTTAATTTAATCACAGAGATCTGAATTAAATGCATACTGTCTATTGGACAGGATTACTGCAATAACCGGGGGGGGGGACACAAGGCAACAGCAGTCAGATTTATTAGCAAGCTGAGAACTACTAAGAAACACTGCTAATGTTATAGCTTCACTCTCATAACACATGCAAGTAGAATGCCTGGGTGGACTGACCCTGCTCTTGAGGCTCAAAATGTATATCCTTGTTTAGTTTTGCAGTACTGATTCCTTCTTGGTACTGTAACTTCCTGTTAGTAATGTAATATCAGTTTAAAATGGATGCTACATTATTATGTGGTTTCTGTTATTAATTGTTTCACGTGTATATAAAAATAGTAATTGTTAAGTGAAAGTTGGCAGGATAATGTCATTTAGATGGGAAATGACAGGCTGCAATAAACTTGTTGCACCATATGTCTTAGCCACACAAGTACACTAATTCCCACTTAACTTATGGAAATACTATGCCCCTCTGTTCTAAATGCTAAAACATTTAAAAATTCAGCCACACCAGCAGAGGTATGTAAAGTGCTAAGGTGTGCACATGAAGGTAGACCAAAGAAGTAATAAAAGGCAGACTGTATAAAATGCCAAGTTTAGTTTTTAATCATGGGACACATGCAGAAAACTTGTAAACTGACATAGCGTAATGCATATTTATTTTCATCGGACTTTAAGGTAATTTACTTAATTGTTTTTGTTACATACATTTCCCAATATGGTCGGAGCAGTCATAAGGAATTTACTTTATTATTTTCTTTGCTGTAATATTTTAATGTATTCAGTTCACATCAGTTGTAAAGAATCAAGAATTAAAATATTGTTGTTGATCAAGTTATATTACACATATGGAGAAAATACACACAACATTTATGTATTTATGCATGCATTTATTTATAGTTATTTATTGTTTTTGTTTGTGGGCTGGGGTAGCAGGCTGATTCACAGTGGACCTGTTTCAGGCACAGTGCAGGAATTCCAACAAAGCGATGAATACAATAGTACAGAACTACAAAAAGGTAATACTTCCGTTGTAATTAATACGCATCATAATACCGAGTACAAAAGAAGATAATGATACAATGAGGGTTAATAAGCACGCACTAATGAGGAAGATGCTGGAAGAAACGTACAGGAAGTAAGCACTTTCACAACCAGACCTAGCATTATGACATTTGATATATACACATATACAATATTCACACATAGCTACATTGTTTCAGATCAAATATATATTTTAGTTGCTGAATAAGTCTTATTTAAATATGATGTTCGTACAACAAAGCACCATGCATAATTCAAAGAATATATATTGTAATTCTTTTTTGATATTTGTCTAAAAACTCTACAAAAAAGCCTTTTGATAACCTAGAACTGACCCAAGGGACCCATTACTGATAAGAGTGATAAATACGATAGCTGCACTTGTGAATGCAGCTTGTTTAACTAAAGTTCATTGCTACTCCCACATCTGTGTATATAAAGGCTTCAATAGTAACCTCTTAGTACAATTATGACCAGTGCTTTGATCTAAAAAGCTGCTAGTATGACTTATAACTATTGCTGATTGTGAAATGTGGACACAAGCCTCAGTAAAATAAATAGAGAAAGGTGGTGGACACCCAGAGTGGCTGCTATTGCTAGGGTCTTCTGTTTACATACCTTCCTACAAACCAGGGTGAAAAGTGCACCTACTGCCCTTGGTCAAACATTCTGTAGGTGTACACATTAAAGAAGGATTAGCAATCATCATCAGCAGTCTGCACACTTTGAAAATCAATGGATGATTTGTGACAATAAGGGAGAGAAAATATAAGAGAGAGGTTTAACTAAGGGTTTCTTTAACCATCTCTTCATCTTAAGTAAATTCGCAGTGAGTGCTCATTTATAATTCTTTGCATGACCTGTATTTTTGTTGGATTAGATGGGTGCTGATGCAGAAAATGAGAGCAAAAACAACCTGTTTTGATGTGTCATCACTGGCCACAGAGAAAAGGTATAATCACAACTGTGATTTTTCTCAGCAACTAGTAAGCAGGAAACTAAAAAATACTAAACAACATTTTTTTTTTCAAAAATGGAAGCTGTACATGTTTAATATATGAGAAGATTTAACTATTAGTGGCCAGTTTGAATCAGTATGTTGGCATGTACATAGTGAAAGTATGACATTAATATCTATGTCTGTACATCCCTTCTGCTATAATTGAGTGTGGGTGCTCAGTAAGTGAGTAACACAAAAGCCAGCCCAGTCCTTAATTCATTATATTTGATACTGATAATAATGTGCACATAACTTCAGTACAAAGCTCAAGTGTAGCACTTTAGAGTCAGTAGAGAATAATACTAGGAACTTGTTAAATAAATGAAACAATACAGGAATAAATAATGGATGGATGCTTTTTATCAGCTAGCTAAAATGATTATGGCCATTTCATCCATAATGTCATATTAATTCTACAGATATATCTTTTATAGAAAGTTTCTCAACTCATAGATGAGCAATTCTTCACCATCACACTCTCTGACATAATGAACGTCACCCATCAGGCTTGTTTATAAGGATATTGTAATGATATCTAAAATTTAAGGAAAACAGACTTAACTATTGTTTCACAGGTTAATTTCCATGGATGTTTAGGGCATCACCAGTTCATACCTCAGGTACATGTGAACAACTGAAAATTTGTAAAAGTGTTACATTTGTCTGCATATTCCATGTGCTGCGGTTCCTTCATTTCTTCTTCATTTTATTGTCACTTTTTATTGTTTTGTTTTGTTTTACTAAAGTACAAAACTAAATTATTTTTGACTCTTGCACAGGTCCCTGCAATTATATATATAATTCCTAAACATATTATGTATTCTTATCTGGATTCACCACATGATGACACAGTTGTTTGCCTCCTGACGTCAAAGACTGACCACAACTATTGCAAAGATATTTTGTCAGGTGGACAGCATGCTGCTTTGCTGTTACTGTCATGTACATGGTGATACACACTTACCTTGGGTGTATAAGAAGTGAAGATGGTATTAAAAAAAGATGCAGTATCAGCAGCTGATCTGCTGGATTGGAGGAGTTGTTGTCTTTCTTGACTGACTAAAATTGCCAACATTGAAGTTACAGTGAAATGCATATATTCTTAAGTCTGATATAATTTATTTATGTGTGTATATATCTATATATATGTATAGTTGCATTTGTTTGCCAAGAAAGAGAAACTTGTCCATGAGAAATCCATTTTCAGTGGAGCAGCAGTGAGAAAAGCTACAAAAATCATTCTCAGTGATACATTGTTTAAGGTGCAAAATCTTAAAAAAACAGCTCAGTTCGTTGGTAAAAAATGTTGCTGTATGGATAATTAGAAAGACATATTTATTATTTAGAACATACAAAAAAGAAATGTAAGGACAGATATGCAGAAGTCATGTGTTAAATGGGGCCTCCCCTACCATGCACTATACTATTTATTTAATTGCAGATAAATGCATCTGTGAGGTCTCCACTCTAGGCCAGTAATAAAGGAGCCTGAATCCTCACCACTGACACTAGAGAGGGACTCTTACCTGGAATACAAATTAATACACTCAGTATTTCGAGATGCAGACCTCTCTGCATCAAACACAATTTCCCTTAAGAGCACTCAAGGAACACACTCAGCCCTGAGTCTGGGTTTTGCTCTCTCTCTCTCTCTCTCTCTCTCTCTCTCTCTTTCTCTGTCTCTTCCCAGGTCCCCAGTAAGACTCCCCAATAGCACAGCTGCTGAGTGAAGTCCTCAGCTGAGTGTCCAAGCCAAGTCCTCCACTGCCCTCAATGTGAAACCAGTGCTTCGGGTCCCACACCTACTTGGGAAAGGCTGATACAGATTACCCGCTTTACCAACCTTGCCCAGACTATAAGGTAGATTCACTGCCACAGGCCATTTACTATAAGGCTCTTAAAGAGGTATCCAGTTATACAGAGTGAAGTTAATATTAATACAAATGGTAATGTTGACCAAACAGCAAGGCTTTCATGAGTGACCACATTTATTACCAAATAAATATATGCAAATACTCTCAAAACTTAAATATCTTCTAAAAGGACCAGTCACAATGAAAAGTTTAAATATGTTTAATAATAAACAATAAAAGAAAATAAAACTATGAAATATCTATTTACAGTAAACAGAATTGCAATCACATGAAATATTAAAATAACACAGATGAATAGATTCACTCAATAATAGGAAATCAGTACTTAACTTATCTCACTATATTTTTCTGACTAAGCTAAAGAGTTACTATTCCCTGATTCACTTAGTAGAGCAAGGCAAGGTGAAGTACGTAAGGGATCCTTCTATATCAGGTTCCAAGAAACAGACTGCTCAGTCTGAATGAAAGACTTCTCAATATAATATCTAAATATTATTTCTGGGATAGCTTAGAGAATGTCATCACATTTGGTAATCTGACTCTGCTTCCCATACTATCACTAACACTAGAAACTGCCATGATTTTAGCACCTATATGTTACCATACACACAGAGGGAGCTTTGATCAGATCTGCTGCAGCTCCTGGAAATCATAAAACAATTTCAAACCTTTACCCTTCCAGAATAGCAATTAGCTTCCTGCTAGAGACAACAAAGAAGTCATCCTAATACTTGGTTTCCCACACATTTTGTCTCTGGATGCAACCAGAACTCCAAGATACAATCTTTATGGCCTAATTTAATTTCAGCTATTTTCCAAAGATAGCTGGGACTGAGCTTAACCTCTTCTCTTCCAGTATCCTCTGTTACAATATATGCATTTAAACAGTTACAATAATGCATGTACATTTCTTTTCTTTCCAGCAGGTCATGCTGTTGATACATTTTTAACACGAGCAACTTTACAATTACATTTTCAACACAAGCATCTGTACAAATCAGTTTGATATTCAAATAACATATAATTCTTTGCTAAATTCCAGCTAGCTGTACTGACATATGTTACACATCCACTGCCTTACTTCTCCTGGCATAGCTGGCAATACCTCACATCATCACTGCATCCATTTGACATAATAAGAGATGAACGCAGTCAACAATGGGAAGAAGCTAAGTGACTACATTGCATATAAGCTTATTGTGAAAATGGTCCTTAACTGTGTCCTGCCTAGTAGTAGATGAACAAAATTTTTAACAGATATCTTTATCATTGTACTTAATGATTCCTTATTTCCTTAGCTATATGCAAAAATTGCCTCTCATTTGCAGGGTCTGGGTTCAATCCTGATCTCTATAGACTATGGGGATGCTGGCGTATTTTATTAATGTCAGCATGACTATTCTTTGCATCTGCCATTTTTCTTCCACCTTCCAAAAATATTTTGATTGTTGGGTATGCACCTGGTCAGTATTAGTCATTTCATTACCATATAATACAATGCAGTGCATGGGAGGTCCAGAATCCTTCAGCAATAGGCTTCTGCATGTCTGTCCTACACTTACCTATGACCTGCAACTACAATGCCCTATGCTGCAAGGTAGGTAGGTATGTATTGATATAGCCAGTGGTTCCCCATGGCTTAAGGGTGTCAAAATGCCTTCTTATGGGAATGCATATCCTGAACTGCTACAAAAATGGCAGATACTCAGTTTGAAATTGAGTGCAAATTATATGAGCTTAATGAATCAATTCTTCATTAAGACAGAAGATGATTTACAGAATGAGATATTACAGCTTGAAAACAACTTGACTATCTTACCAAATTTCTGTGATAAGGAGCAAATGATTGATAGACTAGCTTAGTACAAAGAGAAACTGCAAAATATCAAAAGACACAAATTAATGACAGACCTAAAAGATTTTAGCTCTGGTAACATCTTTTCCTGACCAAAGGAGCAGTCTAGGAGTACTAGATTGGCAAGGGTGAATGAGCCAACACTAACTAAAACATCAGCTGCTACCCAAAATTAATATATGTACAATTTGGATAGATTCTCTGTATCAGAAATTACTGCCAGTACTAATGAACTGGTTCTGGATAATAATCTTTCCCTGCAAGGTATTAATAGTGCTTCTACACCCCCCTCAACCTTCTATGAGAAATACAACCACTATAGAACATCCAGGCTATGAAAGTACTACAACATGTCCCTTTTTATTTAAACCAACCAGCATTCATGGATGTGAGGAGGCGTGACCAGTCAAGGGGCAGAATGAAGGAGAGAGGAGATGGAGGAGGGGTAAGATGGTGAAGCAGCAGTCCATAAACACGGAGCCGCTCCAAGAATATGAAGAACTGTGAGCTATTAGACCTTGTTCAACTTTGCTATACGTGACTTTATATTTCCTGTCAAGTGTTTCCTTCACTGAATTTTTATCCGGACTTTATATAGTATTTGCAATGCCTGTCATATATTAGAATGCTTACATATAGTGCTGACACAGTTATATTTTTTCTGCTTTCACAGGCACCACTGGTAAAGGGTCCAACACAATGGGACAGCATTTAGATGATGTCAGCAGATCAGCTGTGGTGGACAATGATGGCAATGTTCATGTGCCACAGTCTGATAACTCAGTGGCACTTTCAGCAATGTTAACACTGGAGGCTGATTGCACATTTTTCACATACAATGAGGCTGAGCTGGGATATGCTGAAATCCTAGCTTCACCAGTGTTTAGCAAATGTCCTCTAACTGTGAATCTCACCTAGGCTACACAGGGATCCCACCCCCAGCCAGATATCATCTGTGAGCTACACTGCCCCTCATATGAGTGAAAACTCCACAAGGGAAAGTTGTGATGGCCTACTGCATCATCTGGTGTGTCCCTTACGTGGGTGTTACGCTTGGAATTCATTAATGGGTGTGCTGGTTAGTGGTACAGGTGGAGAAGGTTGCTACCCACCCCAGTATGGAGATGGTAAGTGTGCAGTATAGCCTGCTGGATGACGTCTGACACCTGCATCAGCTGTAAGATGGTCAGAAACAAGTAGCTAGTGCTGGTCAGGTCACTCATGGTTAACAGGGCATCCATCAGTGAATCCGTGTGGCAGATGATAAATATCCTTCAATCTGTCCATGCTTGCTCTGCCATCCATGGCCATGGAAGGGTTCTGGTGTGAGGTAACTTATCACAGACCAGGCATAACCAGAGACATAGACTATTTCTGTGAAAGCATTGCTGTCACCTCTGTCTACACAGGTCACCATAAATGGCCAAGGCCAGGCAAGCACTTGTGCTTATGGATGCTCCTCAGGATCCAACTCTGGGATACATGACTAGGTTGTATGTCTTTGATCCTGTATTTCTATACTATTACTGTCTCCTGTGGATATATGGAGTGTTGCGGCTATACATGGCCATTGCAGTGGCTGTGGTTGGATGCCATACATCCAATGGCTTCCACGGGTGTACATATATGATCCCATAGCTCTTTGCCATCCCTGTTGTGGCTATCATCATGTCCTTAGACCAAGGTCCACCACGGTTTGCATCACCAATATTCATGACATGGAAGTGATAACATTGCGTTAGATAGTGTCCGCATTATTTTACTCTGCTGTGTGTATTGTATCCCATAGCTGTGGACCAGAAATCACCTCTTTGCCAGTGCTGCAATATATTCTTCTGCCTCTTCCTCGCATGGGTTCCTGCTGCTTTGTGTTCTTCTCTCAAAAGCTAACCACACAGAAATATTCTTACCATAAGAGATGCAAATCACACACAAGAATTCATGAAGTAAATAACATTTCAGATATCAGAGATATAATCTGAAGCAACACAATGCATGTCAAGTAGGGTTGTTCTACCTGTAGTGTGAAAACAAGTAGATGATTTTACAATTCAATGACCAAAACTGGAAGGATTGCAAGTCTTCCATTAATGTTTGTTCTAAAAGGTTGTGTGACTATGAAGCTGAACAAGATATGTAAATGGGCTAAAGCATCTCTCATGGAGGATAATGAGGTTTTGCCCCACTTAAAAAAAAATAAAAACATTTTTAATCAGAAGGCTTTTTGGCCGAGGTACAAGAACACAATAAATCTTTTCAGCAGTTCGACAGCTCCTGTTAGTTTTTTTGCAGTTTTCATTTCACTTGTGGTTTTTGTGTTGCATTTAGCAGTTATGTTCCCTGGCTGTTGCTTCATCAGAATCACCTTTTCATAGCAGAACCCATGGAGCAGTAAAGGCATAACTCTTAACTGCCCAGATTTTCACAGAATGTCCAGATTTTTGCCTCATATTTTTGGTCTCTTCCTCATAAAATTTGTGGTTTGCTGGCAAATCATTGTAAACTGAAGTCACTAAACAATGATGGGCATTTGAGTTTCAGACTTTATGTCCTTCAGAAGATGCATGCTAATGCATAACCTGTTATTCTTTCAAACTTCTTAGTTTATGAGTGATATTTAAAAACTGTCTCTATTTTAGAGCCTTTGTTCCCCATTACTTTTGGTTTTGTCCAGATTTCTTGTTCTAAGAAGTTGAGAGGTATGACTGTAAAGCATGTGTGTACAAGTGAATGTCAGGGATCAGAAGAAATAAATAATTGACTGCATTGATACATGCAAGTGCATATTAACAGAGAAAAGCTATGATTCAGAGGCAAAGCTACAGCACAACTATACCTCTAGTAAGGGATGTGATTGATGTCATATCTCTGTTATAAAACCAGCAGAGAAGACATGGCTAGTACTCACAGTTGCAAGATAGCAATCTATTCAATACTCCATACACAATAGAGCAACTATGATGGACCACAATGTATTGCACTACAGTCATACATTGTAGAAGGCTAAGAAGGCTACTCACAGACTACAGAGCAGCACAGAACAACAGAATTTGTCTGGTAATAACAACTCACACATGAACAAAGAAAATGCCCACAAATAATCACAAATGATGGTATTGTCCAAGAATGACAGTTCAGTGTTGAACAGTCTGAATGTTTTACAAAAAAAAAAAAAAAAAAAAAAAAACAATAAACTGCTTTTAATACAAAATAGACACACATACATGGACTGCCACATGCACTCCTAAAACATAAAGACCATATTATATATTACGTTTTGTGTGCTTCAGCTTATATAGGATCATAGGATCATTGGAGCTATAGACCTGTTAACCTGACTAGCCTTATCTGCAAAGCCATGAAGTGAATCATCATGTACCTTATCAACAAAGATATAGGTAATCTCCAAACACTTGACACTACTCAGTTTGGATTTGTCAAAGGGAGATCGTGCCTTTTAAAATTGGTAGACTTCTTTGAGACAGTCACCAAGCCCCTGGATGAGGGGAAATCTGTGCATACAGCCTACCTAGACTTAGCCAAGGTTCCTCACAAGAAAAATTCAGGGTCTTGAACAACTGTCCTATGTGGATCATCTGAAATGACTGTCACTTTATTCTGTTTCATACAGACTATTCAAAAGCAATCTTTGCCCTGCAAACAAGGCAATCTCTGACCCTGCTTTTTTGCCAGTGCTGCATATCCGTAAGTCAAATGATACATGGATTACTCACTCTAAAGACCTTAACCTGGTATGTGACATTAATAGAACCTGATGAGGGACAGATTTGTCACACCTATGTAACAGACTCCCACTTCATGTCAAACAGAGTACCTCATTGGCATTCTTCAAACACAGTCTGGACAACTAGATGGGTAACCGTAAATTCAACTCCTGGGGAGGTTCTACCTCTGTCCCTCTTGGAGAGGGGCAATAGGTGCTGATCATGGAATTAAGGGTAGAACTTGGCTAGGCTTGTAAGGGCCCTAGGTCCATTAGCCTAGTAACATCCTGTGATCCTGTGATCCTATAGGAGATTACTAGGCTGTTGACCTTAAGCATAGCCATTTCATCCCAATGTAATACCACAGAAATGCTAGTCAATACACAAAATTGCATTTAGTGATGGCTGCCCATGTCCAGGTGGGGTGTGGGCACTATCCCCGTTAAGAACTTACGGTGTCCCATCCACTCGTCCAAGTTCCTCTTGAACAGTGTCATAGAGGTGCTCTGTTTCACATGAATTGGTAACTGTTCCAAAGATGCAGCAGTCGCTGGGAAATAAATCTGTATTTTCAGCATGTCCTATTTAAGTTGCAGGCCATATTTAGGTCCCTTGAAGGGATAGCCCTAGTCCTGTTTGATTTATGGATACACAGCAAGTTCATTAGCTTTGGGTCTTGGATTGATCTGTAGGCCATGCATAAATCTCCCCTAAGAAGCCTATATGATACAGAATATAGTAACAGGGACTTTAGTCGGTCTGTGTAAAGCACATGTTGGAGCCTCTTGGTCTTTTTTGTTAGAAACCACTGAGGTCTCTCCAATTGCTGCAGGTGTTTAGTACGGTACATGCCAAATGGGGTGTTATACTCAATTATGGGCCGAATAAGTGCTGAGTATAGAGGGGTTATAACCTCTTTTGCTCTCAAGGTGGTGCATTTACTAATCAAATGTGCTATGTAGAAGGCTTTCCTTACTACTGTAGACACATGGTGGTCAGAGTTAAGGTCACAGTCAACTTGTGATCCCAGGTCCCTTACCACTTCGTGGCTACTTAGGGTATTGCTGTTGATTTGATAGTGTGAAGGGATATTGTTTGTGCTGAAAGGAATGATGATGCATTTCTTTGCATTCAGTTTAAGACCATTACTAATACACCAGTCACTGGACTGCGTGAGATGCTCTTGTATTATACTGATATCATTTGGGGATTCAATGATTGTACCTAGTCTGCAGTTGTTTGCAAATTTGGTCAGCCACAACACTTTAGTTTTGAGCTGAACTTTTGAGAAGTATATACCAGTAGTTGGTCCAGCACTGACCCCTGTGTCACCCCACTGGTAACAAGTCTGCTGGTTAATGTGGAGCTACCCACTTTGATAGTGTGTGTCTGGTTCGTGAGCCAGTTGGCAACCCATCTTACAAATAAGGGGTTTACATTCAGTTTGCTAAGTTTATCGGTAATGCCTGAATGTGGGATTGTGTCAAAAGCCTTTATCAAGTCGAGATATGCTGTGTGCACAGATTTTCTCTCATCAATGGCCTTGGTCACATTTTCAAACAAAACTATCAAATTTAATAGGCAGGATCTGCCCTTGACAAAGCCAAATTGGGTAGGCTCCAGGGTTTGAAGGCCACCTATGTATTTATTTATGAGGTCCATATTGACACGTTCTATGGCCTTACAGATGGGGCTGGTCAGGCTTATGGGTCTGTTTATAAGCCACCTTTGTGAAAGGGCACAACTGTTGCTGTTCTCTATTCTGCAGGAGCAAAGCCTGTGGTTAGGCTATGATTGAAAAGTGTACTTAGTGGTTATCCTAGTTCATGTTTTAGCCTGTTTAAAAGACAGTCTGGGATGTTGTCTGGTCCCATAGAGGCTGTGTTTTTTTGTCTTGGCCAAGACTTTAAGGAACTGCTCTCCAAATAGATAGAGAGAGGGGGGAAGTTTGGAAAAGGTTTGTGATAAGTTAGGAGGGGATAAGCGAGAGAAAATTTTCGCCAAACCTATCTGCTAGTAGGTTTGCTATCTCTGTGGGGTCAATGTACATGATACCATTGGCCACTATTCCTGCACAGACCAGTTTTCCTTCCATTAAAAAGTGTCCCTGGGTTAACCATATATTATACTGCAAATTATTATGTCTCTTATCAGCAAACCATGTAACACACAAAAGTATTTAGCGTCATTTTTTACCCTGGTGAAATATGCATATGTTGTTTCCAATGAGCTCTGGCTTTCTGTGAAGAATAAATAAATAAATGGCAAAGTTTGTTTTCTAGGCTGACAATAAATTTCAGTTTTTTCCATTATTGCTGCTTTATTGTCTATCTCCTCTTCTTCAAAGGTTAAAGTCTTCTTCCCATGAGACATAGAGAAATGTGACACACACACACCCTTTGAGGACATTTTGGCTATTCTTTTGTAGTGAGGAACAAACTAATAGTCTGGGTGTATAGTTTCTTGCTTTAGTTGAATTGGCTTGTAATCAGAGTATTTATGTTGGGCTGCAGGTGGACCCCCCCCCCCCAGTGAACACTGTATTATTGTGAGCTTCTCAAAGAGTTACATTAATGAGAAACAAACTAGTGAGCTTACTTTTAAAAAACACTTCTAACTATGAAGTATATTTCTGGACAACTGATGGCTCAGCAACTTGAAAATAAGTATACATTTTTTCACTTCTGACATCAAGCAATACTAATAATGCTCATCAGGGTGCTCACAAATGACACAAATGCTATAGATCTGGTAGCAGCCTCCATGAGGGCTTTACTTTGGTTGTACTTTGCTAAAGGAGAGTTAGGTGGCATGTATTCCCAAATAGTATTATCTCTATTTCTAAAAGATACACAGACATATGTGACCTGGGAAGGGACAGAGTCCAGTCTGATTCTTCCACAACACCAAATTGCCAAACTCAGAAGTGCACCATTCTGTCTAAAAATTACACAGAAACCTCATAGTTTAGTGATATGTTAAGCTAAACTGTCTTTCACTGAAATACTGCCATATGGAAGGATGTTTAATAAGCTCTGACTCATGCATTTGGCAAATGGGACCACACTGGCCATCACTGGATCCAGCACATGCGTTTCATTCATAGAGTTAGTGACAAACACATTGACATTCATCAAGATGACTAAATAAAGTTGATGACCATGAGCTCATGATCATTACATTTTTCTTTATTTAACCTCTGGAGGATTTCTGATCATTAAATTTATTAGCTTGGCTAGATAAACATTTTTCAAATTTACCATTGGCTATATGTATGCAACCCACAGCAACTGCTTTCTTTCTAACTAGCATGCTACCATTTGCCTAGACAAGATTATTTGTTCTTTTATTATGTTCCAACCAGCACACAGTCAGCTCAAAGGATCCACAGCGTGTCCAGGGATAAAAACAATTTATTAAATAACCAATGAAACAATGAATAAGTCCAAAAGCATAGGGTTAAGTTCTTTCATCTGATAATACAGACTTCCTTTATTATGTTTCCCTACTATGAGTGACCATTCTCTTGCTGTTAGAACCTGTACGGTAGAAAAAAAGACTCAGCAAATAAGTTAAAAGTTCACAGATTTCAGTATACTAACAAAATCAAAATCCTTCTTTGATGATTGGGCAATGAAGAAAGATTACTGCACTGGAACATCTGAATAATAATCCTTGCAGCCTACAGAACACAAGAATACACACACACACACACACACACACACACACACACACACACACACACACACACACACACATGCACGCACGCATGCGCACAGCATAAAAACTCACTGTCCTCTCAGGCAGAACAGAAACACATGTAGCTAAAAAACAAATTTACATAAAAATAAGTTAGATCTCATTTATGGGATCATTTATGGGATAGAATTGGTAAGATGAGATGAATAGCAACAGATAAGTGAAGGAAAATTGGGCTAAGCTGGAGGAATGACCACATAAATTGGAGAAGAATCCAAAGTGGATTGGGGAATTCCTGATTAAATAAAATATTGGAAGGCCATAGGAAGAATGTACCATATATATATATATATATATATATATATATATATATATATATATATATATATATATATATATATATCAGTGTTCATGTTAGAAGGACTGCAAAAAGGCATTATATAAAATGCCATGTGTACCTGTATGAGAAAGCACATGCCTGTGAAATGTTGAATGTTGTAGAGAAAATAATAAAAGTAGTCTAATTTATGTATGTAAAA
The DNA here is from genome assembly GCF_019279795.1 of Protopterus annectens. Lineage (NCBI taxonomy): Eukaryota > Metazoa > Chordata > Ceratodontiformes > Protopteridae > Protopterus > Protopterus annectens. Next base: position 1,125,675,327 of record NC_056725.1, read on the forward strand.
AAAACAATTGATCTTACTTAACTTAAAGAATGTACTTGTTATAGTAACAAAGTTAGCCACTCTGTACATTCCAGGGATAACTTCATCTCAGTCCAGAACCTAGACAAAATGAGACATGGTCTTAGAAATATAAGCAATCATACCATTTCAGGTAGATTGTATCTCAATGGTGGGAGAAGTGTGTTGCAGACATATGTTTTCACTTAATCTATGTACTCATTGCAGGCCCAATGTAAAGAAACCACTTAAACACAGGTCTTACAGCCTTCAGAATACTACTGAAATAAAATGAATACTTCTGCTCCCTCCCTCATAGTTCATGGATTCACAAATGGTGGAAACCTTGGTGCTGAAAGACTTTATCTAAAATTCTTTTCATGAGATTTCCTATGGTTTTTATATTTGGGCCTGTGATGATATGGGCTTGTGCCACCATAGCTAGTTGGAGTTCTGTAAAGAATAATATGTTCTTTGAATATCAAACTGATTTATACAAGATGCTTGTGTTTCAAATGTATTCGAAATGTATAGCACATGAATATCAAACTGATTTGCACAAATGCTTATGTTACAAATGTATTAGAATGGTATGGCATTTGAATATCAAACTGATTTTTACAATTTCTTATGTTAGAAATGTATTAGAACGGTATGGCATTTGAATATCAAAATGTATTTGTAAAGTTGCTAGTGTTAAAAAAATGTATCAACAAGGGGTCCTAGTGGACAAAGGAATATACGAGTGAGACTGTATGTATATATGTTAGCAAAGGACACTGGAAGAGAAGCAGTTAACCTCAGTTTTGAAAAATCTTTGAAATTAAATTAGCTGTTAAGCCATAAACATGGTACCCCACTGTGCTGTATAGGACTGGAGATGGTAGGACTGGAAGAAGCCTTTGTTCATTAACTCAGTAAAAAGTGGAGAAGCCTCAGACACTGCTATACACATCTAGATGTGTATTTTATTCATCTAAGCTAAATTCCTGTCTCAGCTTCAAAGGGGGTACTGTGAGAACCTAGAATCAGGTATCCAGATGAGGTCACTCTGCCAGCCATCTTGGAAATTATGTTCTAGATATTACAGAGTGTTTTCTCAGCATTTAGTATCCTGTCTTGGGCCTGACAACAACAAGGACCACTTGCCACACCATTTGCCTTGCTCTGATAAGTAAGTAGGGAATAGAAATTCTCCTATATTCAGTCAGGAATATAGTGAAGCTAAGTTTAGATATTGTGTTTCTTTATTTGTCTGAGTCTGTCCATCAATGTTATTTTCAGTATTTCCTGTGAATTGAGCTCTGAAGTTTACTCCAAATACATATTCAATATTTTCATGTTCTTTTATTATTTATTATTAAATATATTTAAAACGTTTATTGTGGCTGGTATTTTCAGAAAGTATTAACATTTGAGAGTTCTTATATTTACTTGGTGAAACTGTGTGGGCCACTCCAGAAGGCCTAGCTTAATTGGTCAACTGCTACCATTTGTGTTAGTATTAATATTACACAGTATAATTGGACACCCTTTGTTAAGGACCTTAAAGTAGCTGATTGTGGAGTGTCTGTTGGCAGTAATAACTACCTTATGCTCTGGGCAAAAGGGGGTTTTGTGTGTGTGTGTGTGTGTGTGTGTGTGTGTGTGTGTGTGTGTGTGTGTGTGTGTGTGTGTGTGTGTGTGTGTGTGTGTGTGTGTGTGTGTGTGTGCGTGTGTGTGTGTGTGCATGTGAGTGCATGTGTGTGTGTGTGTGTGTGTGTGTGTGTGTGTGTGTGTGTGTTTGGAGCAGGGACACTAAGCACTGGTCACTGAGAGGGTGCTGGAGTATTTGGTTTGGACATGTAGCTGAGGACCTAACCCTATAGCTGTAACAGTGGGGAGTCTTATTGGTGACCTGGAGGGAGATAGATATAAAGAAATCTAGACCTCAGGCTGACTGTGTTCCCTGTGTGCTCTTAAGGGAAATTGTACTTGGTGCAGAGAGCTGCATCTGGAAATACTGAGCATATCCATTTGTATACCAAGTGAATGCCCCTCTCCAGTGTCAGTGTTGATGATTCAGGCTCCTTAATTGCTAGTCCATTGTGGGGATGTCACATATTTTTGTCACTAGTGGGCATCACATATTGGATGGCAGTGGTGGGACCATCACATGTCACATATTGGTGGCACTGGTGACATCACATATTGGTTGGCAGTGGTGGGATCATCACATGTCACAGGGCCTTTGAAGGCATTTTTAGTTAATAAATCTGTTTCTCTCCATTGGTCCCATTGGTCCCATGACAGATGAACTAAAGTGTGAAATAGCAGTATCTGCACCTAAAACTGATAAAATGCGAGAGTCAAGTAACTATGTAGTCATCTTTTAAATGCCCATTTCAGTGAAATAAAAAAAATTAACATGAGAACTCCAAGATCATATTCAGAAATGTATAATGTATTAAGGGAGGTTGCCTTGACCAACATGGCAACATTACTTAAGCTGGGCGTTTAGTACCACAATAGCAACTTGGACTTTCACAGACATCTTCCTAAATAAAAAAGCAGTATCCATTAAAGTTGACTCAATGAGTCAATGATCTGTGGCATACCACATACCTCCCATAAAAAATGAAGTATTCAGATCCTTTTTCTGAGCTCTGAAATTAATAAAATATTCATCAGTCAAATGATTGACCAATCAATCAATCAATCAATCAACCAGTCAATAAAAAAGTGATCTCCCCTCATCTTCAAACAGCTAGAAAAGTTTCTCAATATGATTTTCCTTTCCAAATGTTTTTCAAGTCACAATAATTATAGGCTCAGCAAGTAAAAATAACTCACCTTATCTCTGATCAAGGGGACACATGTTGTGCCCTAAGTAGACTTGGCTAAACAATTAAGAAATGACTGACATAATGTTCTAACTGACATACTAAAACTTGACCAGAACTTGCAGTACAGAGAAGCTTGTTGGGCTATATGACCATGTGACATGCCTGTCTCATTTATACCATTCTTCAAAAATTTTAACTAAAACATAATTTGGAACTTATCTGCTTAATGAATTCAGGAAATCCATAGATCCTAACATTTTAAATGTATTCTTAGGCTGTTCTAAAAGATAGGGGGTTTATAACTACAGCAGCTAAGCACAACAGATATACTTATGAACCATGCCAAAATAAATACACTCCCAGTGAGTGCAAATGTAAACACTATCATGTGTCTCAGATTATTTACATTTACTGTTGTTATCTTGTAAATATTTGCACCAGGTATCACTGCTGTTTAAACATATTGATTTTCTTAATGTTACAGTTAATAATCGCTGTTCTTTTCTTTTCCTCTGATTGTATTATGATATGTTAGGCCTTTTCCATGGTTTCTTAGATCACTGCACTTACACGGGTAACTATCAAAGGAAAAGAAATGCCATCAGTATGAGCAATGCAAAACAGCCACACTTCAGCAGAAGAAATTATTTCTTCTGTGGCTTACTTTTTCATATTTTTAATAAATTGTTAACTATGAGTAATGTATTCAACACATGCCCATATTTTGATAGGATCATTAATATTACCAGATGTCCCATTAGACTCAAGTGTCTTGTTACAGGTTTGGCCTGGAATACTGCCAAGTTAAATGGTGTGTCTTTTGTGATACAGTGTGCAAGTGTAACTGGGGGAATGCCATTATAGGACTTTCTTATCTTATCAGCCCTTAGCCTACTGTCAGTCGGAGAAAGTAAACTCTCTAACTTCAGTCAACATGCTTATTCCCCTCACCTTGCTACCTAGCCTTCATGCTCCACCATCTGAGTTTTCAATATCCTTAGTGTCATTCCTTTACCCACCACTCGTGCCCAACAGTTAGTTTATCTTGTTTCCCAGTGTACAATTCCTTTGAAATAGCGCCATGCTGCTGCAGCCCTATAGTCCTACTTAAGGAATTGCTTCATAGGGAGCAGAGGTAACTGGTTAAAAAGGAATGGTATTATTACAGGACAGTAATGTACTGTCTATCATCTAGGGCTGGTCCAGAACTTTTTTAGTGTGGTTTTATCTAAATATAACTAGAAAAAGGATAATTAAATAGTTACGTTTGCCGATGACACCAGGACTGATGCAGCAATCAGTGACAAAGACAAAAGTGGGGACAGCTTGCAACAGGAACCCATAAAGCTACAAATGACAGCTTGGATTTGAAGTAAATAACTGCAAGGCTGTGCTTTTTATGGGATGGTCTTGAAAACATTTCAGGCATGATGTAGTATAACACCAATAAACTTGTGCACACAGTTTTCTGAAGAGGTTATCCTTCAGGATGTGGTATTGTGATGTGTTTATATATAAGTTGTACAAAGTTTAATAGTATATGAATATTTTTATTTCATGTGTTTTCTCTATAATGTGACTGTAGATTAAGTAAATAAAGTCATTTATCTGATTAAGTGTGGTGTTTGTTATCACATGAAGATAGCAGACCTGCTTTTTTGGTTCAAATCTTTCTCATTATGCCAAGCCTTATCATTTAAATGTCAAATTACTGATGACAAAAATGACCGCAGTAATAATTATGATCAGAAAAATGTTTTCTACTAGCCTGCATTTAATAAAATTTATCTCTAGCATAGATAGGTCTGAAAAGGTCATGCACTCTTAGATATCTGACAACATCACAGTCTTTTTTATGAGAAATATTGTGAGTGGTGAGTGAGTGTTTTTGTATGACTTGTTTCTGTGATTAGTTTTCAGGTGATGGTATGTTTCATATAGTGCACTGAATGGCATGTTGTATTGCATGTATACAGTCAAGCTGAGTCTGCAGCAGCCAGTTTGGGAATGAGAACAGAATGACTGGAATGGTGTGCTATATATTGTGTTGGAGAACCTCTAATTTTGGCTCTATTTCACAACAGTACCCTCATACATACTGCAAAGATAAAGCCAAAGCATGTAATAGTGTGCATGTGTGTGAACACATAGCTGTTTGTATTCCTCTCAATGGCCCACATTTTCACAGAATGTCTAGATTTTTACACATATTTATGGTCTGTTCCTCTTAAAATTTGTGTTTTTTTTTCTGGCAAGTCACTGAGGATTGATGTCACTAAATAATGTCATACATTTGAGTTTCAGGCTTCATATCCTTCAGAAAAGGCACATTAACACAAATCCTGCTATTCTAGCAACTTACTAAGTTTATAAGAGCAATATTTAAATATGTCCTTATTTTTGAGTCTCTGTCCCCCATTATTCTGGGATTTGTCCAGATTTCTTGCTCTAAGAAGTTAAAAGGTATGGCCATTTGGGACTGTATGCCATGTCTGTTGGTGGTAGGTTGTTTATGTCATGAAATATCTAAAAAAATAAATAAATAAAAAACACTGAAAGGATAAAACAATGAAATGTCATAACATTGATTCTTAGAATACTGAATAATTCTATCCAAATAAAACTATCCTATATCATACACCACAGGAGAAAACCAAGATTAAATGTTGTCTTGGTAGTGGTACTGCTAGAAAAAGGGTCTTTATTAGTGTAATGTGTAGGCTTTGGATTGGGAGCAGAGATAGGTTTATTGTTAGTGTTAGTGTTAGGGTTGGCACACATGAGTAAACTGGGCGAGGGAGACTTTTTATACCAAGCTGAAGAAGGTCAAGTATCAGAAATTGTTCATGCAAGAATTATTTTTGCTGAGTTTAAATATTTTGAATTATGGGCATACAATAAAAAGACTTCTACTTTACCACAAAACTACAATTAAACGATATTAGATATGAAAGTATACTGAATACAAATGTAATCAGTCCTAGTCACCACAAAAGTCAGTCCATTTATGCAACATATTAATTTATTCTAGTAAGATAAAGTATTTTATTTAATAATGGTACGCCTTCTCTGCAAAGCTTGTATCTGTCTGCTTCCATTGCATTTTCTAAAGATGTCCTGGTTTCCTTTCTCCTCAACTCCTAAAAAAAAGTATTAGGTGAAATGGCATTCCTCTAGTTGTCTATATGTCTGTGTGACTCAATGAGCATATACATTCTATGAAAGACTGGTGCATTGTCAGGAAAGTGTTTCAATGCCTTGTACCCGCTGATTGCCATGATAGGCTTTGGTGTTCTCACAACCACGGTGACAATTAACTGGACTACTAGAAATGGATTAATAGGTGGATGATATTCTTTCAGAGCAATATCTGGGCCATCGACCATAAGTTACTTTTTTTTAAATATGCATCCTATTTCTAATTGCTCACTATTTATCTATCTATCTATCTATCTATCTATCTATCTATCTATCTATATATATATAAGGTGTGTGTGTGTGTGTGTGTGTGTGTGTGTGTGTGTGTGTGTGTGTGTGTGTGTGTGTGTGTGTGTGTGTGTGTGTGAAAATGCAATCTTAAAGATTGTGTCTGTCAGCTACTTGGGGTAGGGACACAAAGCACTGGGCTTACAGAGAGGGTGCTAGAGAACTTGGCTTAGACACTCAGCTGAGGACCTAACCCGACAGCTGTACCACTGGGAAGTCTTATTGGGGACCTAGAGGGAGACAGATAAAGAGACATCCAGACCCCGGGCTGAGTGTGCTCCCTGTGTGCCTTTAAGGGAAATAATTATTGATGCAGAGAGGTCTGCATCAGGAAATACTGAGTGTATCCATTTTTATTCCAAGTGCACATTCCTCACCAGTCTCAGTGGTGAGGATTCAGGGTCATTGATTTCTGGTCCAGCATGGGGATGACACATATCCCTTTTCATTTGTATGGTATGTACCTTTTAACTTTCCTGTCAGCACAGCAATGTATCTCCTTTCCTGCTTGTTCAAGTCTTGCTACATTATTTTAGGAATTCATAGCTCCCATGGATTGCTCAACTTCCTAGTCTATATCTTACTTCATTCCTCTACTAACTTTTTCCAGACATCCCTGTCTTACCCACAGTGCCATGTCATATGAATCAGTTCTATATTACTTTCCCCACATTTCCAACATTGTGTACCATTTTACTTTCTTCAATTTCAATAACCTATATAGTGTATGATGCCACTTGTGCTTGATTTTCCTGTGTGTTTTTTGATGGAGGCCAAGTCTGTAAGTAGAACATATCAAAAGTGCTTCTGCTCACATCTGCTCTGACCACAGCCAGTCTTCTATATTCCAAAGTTTTAAGGCTAATCATATTCTGCTTCCCTCTTCTGTCTTTCGGCTTTTCTCGGTTAGGGGTCGCCACAGTGGAACTCTGGTCAGCTAATGATTGGCAGTAGATTTTTACGTGCTGAGTTGCCATCCCTGATGCACAACCTTCAACAAAGGTATGCCCATTCATGCATGTCTCCACACAGAAGATGCTCTAGCTGAGAATCGAAGCGGACAACGTACTTCCAAAATCCCTGTAAATAAAACAGCCCCAGACTGACTGTAATCTCTGTGTGCTCTTAAGGGAAATTGTACTTTGCTGTGTGTGTACCTATCATCCTCCCAATGTGCACATCCCCCAATGGTGTTAGTTGTGAGGATTGAGGCTCCTTGATTACTGTGCCAGTGCACAGGCATCACATATTAATTGCTTGTAGTGGTGTGGATATTGAATTCCTGTAGCTTGTGTACAGTGATCAGTAAAGGTGTTTTTGTACTCTAAATCAGCCACGCAGTGAACATTCAGAGTTCATTTCACAATTGTTTAATTCTTTTGTTGGCTTAGTTAGTCAGGAAGAGCAGGCAAGCATGTCAGCAGAGGAGTATGGTACACTGAAAAGAAGCCAGTTGGCTGAGATGTGCCAGGCTAAAGGACTGGTGCATGCCAACCTGACTAAAGCAGACATGATTGCAGCTTTAGTCACAGCTGCATCACAGAATAGCAATCAGGAGGATGATCAGACTGGCCGCGGAGATGTACAATTCTCAGAACATGGGCAACTCAACCTTTCTACAGAGGACCTAAAAATCCATTTGGAGTTAAAGAGACTTGAGTTGGAGGCCAAGCATTCAGAAACTGAAGCAGCAGAGAGACTGAGGTGTCTAGAGACTGTGAAAAATGAGAAACTGCTATGCCTGGAAGCTGAGGAGAAGGAGAGGCAGAGGCAACATGAAAAGGAGATGCTGACTCTTTGCCAGAGTTATGGAGGTAATGGGGAAGGGGTAAGAACACCAGAAGCAACAAAGGTTAGTAAATTTCTTCCACAATTTACAGAGGGGGATAATTTTGATAGTTTCATTCATATGTTTGAGAGGGTATGTAAACAATATGATGTTGACCAAGGGCTCTTGGATGGTTCCTGACCCCCTTACTCCATGAAAAAACTGTAACTGTTCTGCCCAAACTGTCTGATAATGACTTTTTAAATTATATGCTGTAAAGTATTGTTAGCTAGAATGCTTTACGCTAACACCTGTAGCTTATAGGAAAAAGTTTCATGAGCATAGATGCAAGGCAGACGAAAGTGTGTGTGAATATGTTGTTGAAATAAGCACTTATTTCCATAGGGAGATGAGTGGATGTCAGATCACCACTTTTGAAGGGCTGGCAGACCTTTTGGTGAGGGAACAAGCCCTCAGCACTTTGCCTGAGGACATGAGGATCTGGTTAGCTGATAGACAATGAGCTAATTCAGATGAGTTGGGGAAGAAGGGAGACCTATACCTAGTAAACAAGGCATCACTGCACATGAAAGGGACACCCAGTGCTGCTCATGGGTCTAAGGGAACCCATGGTGGGCAGCCCAGACTGCCCCAACAGAATTTGCCAGTAGCAGGGGAAGACATAGCACCAATCCACAAAACAAAAACTGATAACCAAACTCCAAACACAAAACAGCAGGGCAAGCCAGATGCAAAGACAAAAGTCTATTTTATTGGTGCAGATTAAGTGTTTTCATCACAAGTGTAACAAATCTTCATCAGAATCCTGATTCTGATGAAGTTTTGTTATACTCATGACAAAACTGTTTAATCTGTACCTATAAAGTGGACTTTTGTGGTTGCATCTGGCTTGCCCTGCTGTTTTGTGTTTGGAGTAGCAGGGGAAGCCACTAGTCCAGGTACATATCCAGGACCAAGGGTTAAAAGTTTTAAATGTAACCAGGACCATGTAGCATATAGTGGTCCACGAAGGCAAGGTGGGGAACAAAAGGTGGGAGAGCCAGTAAGTGGGAATGACAAAATGCCAACTGTAGGTTGTCTTGAGACAACAAGGGTATCAAACTACTGCCGGGCGGATGTCCTGATAGGGAAAGATTTTGATAATGCAGTACCATGTGTTCATGCAGTTACATGCAGTTAGGCATGGAGGCAAGCATGTGTGACTGGTAGCCTAGGGGACCCAGACAGACTGCAGACTTGCAGCCGGGACTGGTGAGGTGGTTACTTAAGAGAAAAAGCTACCCTGTAGCAGTGAGACTGAAGGTGAGCCACAGCTGCTTTTGGGTACTGATGCTCCCTTGGACAGAGTGACTGCAAGGGCAGAAATGAGCAGTAGTACCCAGGCTGACAGTGAGGCACTGCTGTCAGAGGATGCCAAACTTCCTGTGGAAGGGGAGCTGGGAATGGTTACAAAGAGAGAGTTGAGACAGGCTCACCTCTCAGACCCTACGTTACAAGGCCTGAGGCAGGTAGCTAGTGAAGCACCTGCTTCTCAAGGGAAAGGAGAATCTGTATACTGGGAGAAAGGGTTACTGTACACAGAGTGCACCCCTGAGGGAGGGCTAGAAGGTGAGAAAATACAACAGTTGGTAGTGCCCAGAGCCTACCATCTGGCACTTCTAGCCAAAGCCCATGATATACCCTTTACAGGTCATATAGGCATAAAATGTACAAAGGCACGTATTGTGCCAAACATTTATTGGCCTGGGATTTCCAGAGATGTAATAGGGTACTGCAAGACCTGTGAGCAGTGTCAAAAGGTAGGCAAGGCAGGAAATAAGGTGAAAGCACCTTTGATGCCTTTGCCAGTGATTAAGGAGCCATTTCAGAGGGTAGTTATGGATATTGTGGAGCCTCTGAGTACCCCAAGTTCCACAGGGAAAAAGTATGCCCTAGTGGTAGTAGATTATAAGATGAGATACCCTGACGCAGTGGCTCTATCTCCATTGAGGTAGAAAAGATGGCAAATGCTTTGTTAGAGATTTTCAGCAGGGTAGGTTTCCCATAAAAAATAATGACTGACAGAGGTGCCAATTTCATGTCAGAACTGCTGGCTTGTCTGCAGGAGCACTGTGGTGTAAAGCACCTAAAGACCACCCCTACCATCCCCAGACTAATGGTTTTGTTGAAAGGTTAAACTCTACACTCAAGTCCATGCTGCGAGTGTTTGAAGACCAGTTTAAGAGGCAATGGGAAAAATATCTTCCCTAACTGTTGTTTGCTTACAGAGAGGTTCCCCAGAAATCCACAGGTTTTTCACCCTTTGAGTTATTGTATGGGCATAGGGTGAGAGGTCCTCTAGATTTAATTTGAGATGTGTAAGAGGGTGAGTGTGAATACCACAAGGAGTCTGTTGTTGCATATGTCCTAAAGCTCAAGACAAGGCTCAGGGAACTCATGGGCTTGGCCCAGGAGAACCTGGCAGAAGCCCTACAGCAGAAAAATGTCTGTTTTGACAGGAATTCTCAAGCTTGAGAGTATGCTGTAGGGCAGCAGGTAATGGTTCTCATTCCTGTCAGACACAACAAGCTGCAGGCAGCTTGGGAGGGACACTACAAGGTGGTAAAGAAGGTCAGTGATGTTAACTACATGGTAGAACTGCTAGGCAGGAGGCAGGGGCACAAATTGTTCCATGTTAACAGGTTGAAACCTTACCATGGTAGGGAGGCCATCGTGTTGAGTGTTTGCAGTGGATTGCAGGAGGAGTCTGAGGGAGATCTGGTGATTGATCTCCTCAGTGAAGCTCGGACTGACACTTCAGTGGAAAGGGTAGCAATGTCCCAGGAGCTATTCCCTACCCAGGTTCAAAAAATCCGGGCAGTGTTACAGGAGTTTGGGGGCATGTTCACTGGGAAACCAGGGTGCACCCACCTGGTGCAGCACCGTGTGGATACAGGACCCCAAAGGCCTATTAGGCAGGCCCCTTATAAGGTTCCTGAGAGTATCAAACAGACTATGAGGGAGGAGATATAGGACATGTTGGAACTAGGGGTAATTCAGGAGTTCAACCATCCCTGGGCCTCCCTAGTGGTGCTGGTACCAAAGAAGGATGGCAGCACCAGGTTCTGTATGGACTACAGGAAATTAAATAGTCACACAGAGTCAGATATTTACCCCATGCCTAGGAGAGATGAAGCCCTGGAGCAGCTGGGTGGGGCTAAGTATCTTACCACCATTGATATTACCAAGGGTTACTGCCCGGTGCCCTTAACTCCCAGTGCTAGAGCAAGGTCAGCCTTTGTGACGCCTTTTCAATTGTATGAGTTCATAAAGATGCCCTTTGGGATGAAAAATGCTCCATTGACTTTCAAGAGGCTGGTAGATTGTATCCAAGCAGGAGCAGGAGATTTTGCCCTTGCTTACTTAGATTATACTGCTGTCTACAGCCATTATTGGCAAGACCACCTTCAGCATGTCAGGGAGTTGCTGGGCAGACTACAGAGGGCAGTGTTGACCATTAAGCCCAGCAAATGTCAGGTAGGTATGCCAGAGTTCTCCTACCTAGGACATATAGTGGAGAGTGGTAGGAACAGGCCAGAACCTGCAATGTGCTTTTAAGAAAGGTTTAAGGGAAACTTTACTATTTAAACCAGGTAGTTTGTCTGCTTTAAAGAACATTATCCATCTTTGTTCATTTGCTTCTGTAATGTTCTTTATGTCCCCTCCTCTCATGTCCTAATGTATAACTTCCAGAACAAAAAATTTAAAGACATGTTCATTACCCTTTTCCATGACAAGTTGTGCTAATGCACTTTCTGACTTCTTGTTTTTAATATCCCTTAAGTGTTCCAGTATTCTTTCTTTAAGGGTATGATTTGTCTTACCTATATAAAACACATAGCATACAGTACAGAAACTAAAATAAACAATGTTTTTCGTTGTGCAGTCTGCATAAAAATTAAATTCTATCTTTACATCTAGTTGGTGGTGTGTAAAGTGACTGCCACTAAAAACGTGTTTACATGCTAGGCAATTTCTACAGGAATATGTGCCTACCTTGTAAGAATATATAAAGCTCTTATCACTGTTGGCCTTATAATATAAATGTCTCTTCAGTGACTTGTTATTAATAAAATAAAATCTTGATTGGGTTGTTAATTCATCCTTCTATTCATCTATAGTACTCAAAATATTCCAATTTATTTATTTTTTTTTTTTATAGTGCAGAAAGTGCCTATGTCATTGGAATATGATAATGTTACTCTGAGAGAGTTGTTAATCGTACAATTATCTGTTTCTAACCTCATATTTTTGTTTTTCAATGGTCATTTGAAAAATTAGCTTGAGTTCTTGGGGGGGGGGGGGTGAGAACTCTGAAGGCTGACAGCCCAGGCAGGTAGAATTTTGTAAATAATTCTATGTCATTGTAAATATTAATGTAATCCATAGGCTTGTCTACAAATGTAAGAGAACTATATGTTATGATTAAACTATATATCATGTGCTGAGCTTCAAAAATATAACCACAGTGCACGCTGCTGGAGAAGAGCAGAAATGTATATGGACTATATGCCTGTGCAAATGTATGCTTTCATAGTAGAAGTAGGGGCATACAGAGTTAACTTTCAAATGCTGAGAAAATAAGTAAAAAGTTTTACAATGGTGTTTATCACAGCTAGAAGACAGAATGTCTGCAGTTATGAGGTTTTTCATGGTAGCCTAGGGGACCCAGACAGACTGCAGACTTGCAGCCAGGACTGGTGAGGTGGTTACTTAAGAGAGGAAGCTACCCTGTAGCAGTGAGACTGAAGGTGAGCCACAGCTGCTTTTGGGTACTGATGCTCCCTTGGACAGAGTGAATGCAAGGGCAGAGATGAGCAGTAGTACCCAGGCTGACAGTGAGGCACTGCTGTCAGAGGATGCCAAACTTCCTGTGGAAGGGGAGCTGGGAAGGGTTGCAAAGAGAGAGTTGAGACAGGCTCACCTCTCAGACCCTACGTTACAAGGCCTGAGGCAGGTAGCTAGTGAAGCACCTGCTTCTCAAGGGAAAGGAGAATCTGTATACTGGGAGAAAGGGTTACTGTACACAGAGTGCACCCCTGAGGGAGGGCTAGAAGGTGAGAAAATACAACAGTTGGTAGTGCCCAGAGCCTACCATCTGGCACTTCTAGCCAAAGCCCATGATATTCCCTTTACAGGTCATATAGGCATAAAATGTACAAAGACACGTATTATGCCAAACATTTATTGGCCTGGGATTTCCAGAGATATAATAGGGTACTGCAGGACCTGTGAGCAGTGTCAAAAGGTAGGCAAGGCAGGAGATAAGGTGAAAGCACCTTTGATGCCTTTGCCTGTGATTAAGGAGCCATTTCAGAGGGTAGTTATGGATATTGTGGGGCCTCTGAGTACCCCAAGTTCCACAGGGAAAAAGTATGCCCTAGTGGTAGTAGATTATAAGATGAGATACCCTGACGCAGTGGCTCTATCTCCATTGAGTTAGAAAAGGTGGCAAATGCTTTGTTAGAGATTTACAGCAGGGTAGGTTTCCCAAAAAAAATAATGACTGACAGAGGTGCCAATTTCATGTCAGAACTGCTGGCTTGCCTGCAGGAGCACTGTGAGGTAAAGCACCTAAAGACCACCCCTACCATCCCCAGACTAATGGTTTTGTTGAAAGGTTAAACTCTACACTCAAGTCCATGCTGTGAGCGTTTGAAGACCAGTTTAAGAGGCAATGGGAAAAATATCTTCCCCAACTGTTGGTTGCTTACAGGGAGGTTCCCCAGAAATCCAAAGGTTTTTCACCCTTTGAGTTATTGTATGGGCATAGGGTGAGAGGTCCTCTAGATTTAATTTGAGGTGTGTGAGAGGGTGAGTGTGAATACCACAAGGAGTCTGTTGTTGCATATGTCCTAAAGCTCAAGACAAGGCTCAGGGAACTCATGGGCTTGGCCCAGGAGAACCTGGCAGAAGCCCTACAGCAGAAAAAGGTCTGTTATGACAGGAATTCTCAAGCTAGAGAGTATGCTGTAGGGCAGCAGGTAATGGTTCTCATTCCTGTCAGACAAAACAAGCTGCAGGCAGCTTGGGAGGGACCCTACAAGGTGGTAAAGAAGGTCAGTGATGTTAACTACATGGTAGAACCGCTAGGCAGGAGGCAGGGGCACAAATTGTTCCATGTTAACAGGTTGAAACCTTACCATGATAGGGAGGCCATTGTGCTGAGTGTTTGCAGTGGATTGCAGGAGGAGTCTGAGGGAGATCTGGTGATTGATCTCCTCAGTGAAGCTCGGACTGACACTTCAGTGGAAAGGGTAGCAATGTCCCAGGAGCTATCCCCTACCCAGGTTCAAAAAATCCGGGCAGTGTTACAGGAGTTTGGGGGCATGTTCACTGGGAAACCAGGGTGCACCCACCTGGTGCAGCACCGTGTGGATACAGGACCCCAAAGGCCTATTAGGCAGGCCCCTTATAAGGTTCCTGAGAGTATCAAACAGACTATGAGGGAGGAGATATAGGACATGTTGGAACTAGGGGTAATTCAGGAGTTCAACCATCCCTGGGCCTCCCTAGTGGTGCTGGTACCAAAGAAGGATAGCAGCACCAGGTTCTGTATGGACTACAGGAAATTAAATAGTCACACAGAGTCAGATATTTACCCCATGCCTAGGAGAGATGAAGCCCTGGAGCAGCTGGGTGGGGCTAAGTATCTTACCACCATTGATATTACCAAGGGTTACTGTCCGGTGCCCTTAACTCCCAGTGCTAGAGCAAGGTCAGCCTTTGTGACTCCTTTTCAATTGTATGAGTTCATAAAGATGCCCTTTGGGATGAAAAATGCTCCATTGACTTTCAAGAGGCTGGTAGATTGTATCCAAGCAGGAGCAGGAGATTTTGCCCTTGCTTACTTAGATTATACTGCTGTCTACAGCCATTATTGGCAAGACCACCTTCAGCATATCAGGGAGTTGCTGGGCAGACTACAGAGGGCAGTGTTGACCATTAAGCCCAGCAAATGTCAGGTAGGTATGCCAGAGATCTCCTACCTAGGACATATAGTGGAGAGTGGTAGGAACAGGCCAGAACCTGCAATGTGCTTTTAAGAAAGGTTTAAGGGAAACTTTACTATTTAAATCAGGTAGTTTGTCTGCTTTAAAGAACATTATCCATCTTTGTTCATTTGCTTCTGTAATGTTCTTTATGTCCCCTCCTCTCATGTCCTAATGTATAACTTCCAGAACAAAAAATTTAAAGACATGTTCATTACCCTTTTCCATGACAAGTTGTGCTAATGCACTTTCTGACTTCTTGTTTTTTAATATCCCTTAAGTGTTCCAGTATTCTTTCTTTAAGGGTATGATTTGTCTTACCTATATAAAACACATAGCATACAGTACAGAAACTAAAATAAACAATGTTTCTCGTTGTGCAGTCTGCATAAAAGTTAAATTCTATCTTTACATCTAGTTGGTGGTGTGTAAAGTGACTGCCACTAAAAATGTGTTTACATGCTAGGCAATTTCTACAGGAATATGTGCCTACCTTGTCAGAATATATAAAGCTCTTATCACTGTTGGCCTTATAATATAAATGTCTCTTCAGTGACTTGTTATTAATAAAATAAAATCTTGGTTGGGTTGTTAATTCATCCTTCTATTCATCTATAGTACTCAAAATATTCCAATTTCTTTTTATTTTTTTTTTATAGTGCAGAAAGTGCCTATGTCATTGGAATGTGATAATGTTACTCTGAGAGAGTTGTTAATCGTACAATTATCTGTTTCTAACCTCATATTTTTGTTTTTCAATGGTCATTTGAAAAATTAGCTTGAGTTCTCGGGGGGGGGGGGAGAACTGTGAAGGCTGACAGCCCAGGCAGGTAGAATTTTGTAAATAATTCTATGTCATTGTAAATATTAATGTAATCCATAGGCTTGTCTACAAATGTAAGAGAACTATATGTTATGATTAAACTATATATCATGTGCTGAGCTTCAAAAATATAACCACAGTGCACTCTGCTGGAGAAGAGCAGAAATGTATATGGACTATATGCCTGTGCAAATGTATGCTTTCATAGTAGAAGTAGGGGCATACAGAGTTAACTTTCAAATGCTGAGAAAATAAGTAAAAAGTTTTACAATGGTGTTTATCGCAGCTAGAAGACAGAATGTCTGCAGTTATGAGGTTTTTCTATTGTCTGGAAACAGAGGTAATTGCCGGTTTCAAATGTAAAAGGTGTTTAAATGTTTTACAATTTCCAGTTCCAGGCAAGTTTCTAAGAAATAAGTATTCTTGACACTGAGGTGTTATACTTTACGTTAAGGCAGAGGTGACAAGAATGATGTAATCTGAGATGACCTAGTAGAAATGTTTTTTAATAATTTAAGAACTATCTCAGAAAGTCTGTGCATTTTGTATTTGTCTCTAGATCTGTAAACATCCATTCAGTGCTTCTTGCTCTGTAAGTTATTTAGGTACAGTGATTTCTCTTAGAGATAGATAGAGATACAGTAAGATCAATCTAGATGTTTTCTGTATTTATGTGAGACTGTCCTGCAGTGTTGTTTTAAAATATTTCCTGTGACTCTGAACTCTATTGTCACTGTGTTGAGTTGAGTATTGTCTTATGTTTTTATTATTTATTATTAAATATATTTAAACCTTTTAATTGTGGCTGTTTTTTTAGAGATATTTAAGCTCTTAGTGTACTTGCATATGTATTTGGTGATACTGTATAGGCCACTCCAACAGCCCTCACGTCTTACTCACACTTACCATTTGGATAATAGTAACATTACACAGTAAGATTGGGCACCCTTTGATAAGGGCATTTTTAGTAGCTAAGGGTGGTTGGTGGCAACTGGTACTACCATATAGTCTGGGTAGAAGGGGGCATAGCTAGAGAGTCTGTGCCAGCCTTCCCCAGGAGTGTCTGTGTGTTTGTATATAAATCAAATCTCAAAGTGCATGTGTGTCAGCTACTTGGGCAGGAACACAAAGCATTGGTTGGACAGAGAATGTGCTAGAGGTTTTGGCTTGACCACTTGGCTGAGATCTTAACCCTATAGCTGTGCCAGTGGGGAGTCTTATTGGGGATCTGGAGATAGAGAGGGAGAAACCAGCTCCAGACTGACTGTGATCTCTGTGTGCTTTTAAGGGAAATTGCACTTTACTGTGTGTGTGTACCTATCATCCTCCCAATGTGCACATCCCCCACTGGTGTTAGTGGTGAGGATTGAGGCTCCTTGACCCCTGGGCCAGTGCATGGGCATCACAGATATCTAGATCATACCTGGTCCCCTCTCACTTTAAAAGCAATATCTTTTGAGCACCTGAATGGCATGTGGTATTTTAGCCATTCACACTTACGTACTGTTTACCTACATTTTTATGAACAGATCTCATTTCCCAACATCCATTGTGCTTTCTCATCCAGTTCCATTACTGATCTTTTCTCCCAAGTCTCACAGCTAAAGACTTTGCAATAGCTACATATGTATAGACTGCAGACATTCATATATGTGCTGGTAGATGAGGGATGAACAGACCATCTTGTTAGATCAGACGTTGAAGTAATCTCCTGTTCAACTTATTTGCCTCACTCCCAGCTAAATGTTTATATCATCTTCATACCACCCCCCCCCCCAGACTGGTAAATCCATTATTTTACCAGTTTGTCAGTAAATAAGTACTTCCTCTTTTTAATGTTGAACTGAGTCACTTTTAGTTGCTAGTTGCATCCATTCATGCCTGCCTTGTCCTTCCTCTCCAGTTGAGTGAAGCCCCTCACATTCAAACTGCCCTCTGATAACCCATCATCTTCCAGAGTGCAGAACATTTGACCATCTACATTTCACATACACCCCATGTCACACAAAATTACAGCTGCAAAAAGACGTTCTGTCTCTCACTAACTAGCTTGCTTCAAGGAAACATAGTACTAAAATCCAATAAAACAAAAGTCACACTGTTCAGAACTCATCAAAAATGTAAACCCTCTCCATGCAGCTCTGTAATTCATAGCCAATGCCCACATAAGACCACTACATCTTTTAAATATCTTGAACTCTGTCCAGACAGAATGTAAATCTCCAACTTCACATTCATAACACAAAATCAAAAATACAGAAAGCTACGTTTTGAGCCTGGAAGATTTCACATTTTGAGCCTGGAAGATTTCACATTTTTTTTTGCTCCATTAGGAACAGAGTAAAGAATCTTGGGGAGATGAAGGGTTAGGGAGAATTGAAAACAGACCTTAGGGAAAGGCATACTCATGACAACTGACTATGCTCTCCCAATGTTGGCCTTAGCCTCAAAGAAAAACTTTTATTCAATTCAAGCAACTGTCAGTTAAATATGTGGTTTGATTCCACTAGATCAAATTACAAACATCACTATTCACTTCTCAAAAAAGTAAATTGGTTAGCAGTTCAACAAAGAACAACCTACTGTTAGGCACCCGCCTATTCAAATTTCCTAACCAAAACTCATTTTCATACCTAGTAGGAAGATTCACAATCTGTGAAAGAATCTATAACCTCAGGTTACAACCAAATTATGGCTTTCAGGGATCCATTTCCTGTAACCACTGTCAGCAACACCTCTCTAATTTCCATCAACAATTTCCCCTCTCACATTAACTTTCTCTTCTTGCTCTACCCAGTCCACTTCCTCTCCTGATCCATGTCATGTTTCCTCCCTTCCTTATCTTACTCTAAATCTTTCACATTCCCACTTTCACATTTTATAAACAAGTTATTTCACTCCATCACCCTTAGACCACCTTCCAACCCAACTCATTCATTTTCTACTTGCCTCTTTCCTCAAGCTGTTTGCATTTGCATTTCTCCTCCACTCCTCCCTTTCCATTCTCCCTACCTTTACTCCACACTCCCTGTACACCTCAAAATTCCTTTTCCCTCCTTAACACTCACTGTATCCATTCCCTCTCACATTCTTGTATGGTGTTCTAACCTTCTTCCTTCCTCTTTTTGTTTTATACTCATATATATTGTACCACTTATTGCATGTACCAACTTCCCAATGTATGTTTATTGTACATTGCTATGTCTGCTTGATGAATATATTTGTGCAGGAATAGGGTACTGTCCCCTGCACTTGATGAGCTAGCTAGGGTGTTGACTACTAGTGTGGTGAGACTTTTGTTGTCTGCTTCCTCCTCCAGACTCCTTACTAGCCATGTCACCTTTCTTTGTACACCTTTTCTTATGCTAGTATTCCTATTTCTAAATACTGTATAGAAAGGGGGGCAAGTATACTAGCTGGAGCCTCTCACCTGCCTATGAAGTGAAAATATTACCTCTATTTGTCTTAGGTTTTCTCCTCTACTTATAAAAATTAGAATCATTTTTGTTTAAGTCACTCTCTAACACTACTTCTGGTTCATAACTTAATAATAATTTCTTCTTCTTCTATTTTCTGTCTTGTATCATACAGTGTAATACTTTAGTTTATACCCCAGCACACTGTCCTCAAAGTTGTAACACCTGTCAATGAGTCTGAGTTGCTTATCTTTCTAAGTTGTATTTTAAAATATCTTCATCATAATGTTAAGTAAACTATGAAATCTTTTTTAAAACTAAACTTTTTTGCAGCATTAAAAATTCATCCTCCCTCAGCAACAAGTGAACTTGCAGAGAAGGGCTGTTATTCTTCTCTGATCTTTCTCTATCCCTTTTGTACCTTTATTCATGAAATCTATAAAGATAGTAATCTCCAGTTGTATAGGACTAATATCACATTTGATATGTACACACTAAATAAGACTGGTCCTGAAACTGTCTTTTATGGTATGCTTCTGATTTATTCTTTTAATTTAACCATGACTAACATTCTCTGTGTGTTGCCTTTCAGCCATTTTTCAACTCCTCAGCATGCTTTGTCCCCCCTCACCACCACCACAAATCCTCTTAGCTTCCCCTAGCAGTCACCACTGTAGTTCAGAATCAAATACCTTCTAAGTCCTAGAGATCACATATTCCTAGCTGCCTCTGTCCACTTTTTTCAGTCTGTCACAGAAGTGAATCTGATTGTTTTTTTTTTAATAGGACTTCTTGATCTTCAGTTATGCACTGGTGCCTTTTCCACCAGGAAAATAATCTATCTTCTTTTCAGTATCCTATCTTCTATCTTAACTGTGGCTAATATGTATAGCTTTGCGCCAACCTTGTGTATGGATAACACTATGGCCAATGCCTCTCCAGTGAGTCAATCCCCTTCCTTATGACTCAGCTATATTTCTTTTTGTCTGTATGCTTTGCTGAGTTTTTTGCATACTAAAGTGTATTTATGAAGTATTATTTATAATTGTAATGTTGCTTAGGTTATATAATGTTATGTTAATTATAATGTGATTACTTTCATATGAATGTAAATTTGCCTATGTCACAAGTGATAATTCAATAAAGGTGTTAGGAAAAAAATATCTGTATACTTTGTACTGCTTTCTTAATGGTGTTCCATTATCTGATACCTCTGCTTTTATGTATACTTTCTATCAACTGAATGTTTTTCTTTTGAATATTTTTGTCTGTTTTGCCTTTGGTCCATGTTGTAGCTGAAATGCATCTGTGACATCCCCACGCTGGGCCAGTAATCAAGGAGCATGAATCCTCACCACTGACACTGGAGAGTGATGTTCACATGGAATACAAATGGATACACTCAGTATTTCCAGATGCAGACATCTCTACATCAAGGCCAATTTCCTTTAATAGCAACCAGGGAACACACTCAGTCTGGAGTCTACATCTTTCTCTTTGTCTCCCTCCAGGTCCCCAATAAGACTGCACACCAGTACAGCTACAGGGTTAGGTCCTCAGCCGAGACTTCCAGCACCCTCTCTGTAAGCCCAGTGCTTTGCGTCTCTGCTCCAAGTAGCTGACACACATGCACCCACACACACACACACACACACACACACACACACACACACACACACACACACACACACACACACTGTGAGAGTTGATTTTTCAGACATATACACACACACCTGGAAAAGACTGGCAGAGATTTACCTGCTATGTCCCCTTCTGCCCACAGTAGAAAGAAGTTATCCCTGCCACCAGATGCTCCACAATCAGCTATGCTAAGGCACTTAAAAAGGTTATCCAATTATACTGTGTAATATTAATACTAATACAAATGGTAGTAGTTGACAAAAACAGCTAGGCCTTCTGGAGTGGCCCACACAGTATCACTAAATAAATATAAGCACCCTCAAAGGTTAAATACTTTCTACAAGGGCCAGCTACAATAAAAGTTTAAATATATTTAATAATTAATAATAAATAATAAAAGCACAAGAAAATTCTTAATATATATTCACAGTAAACCGCAGATTTCAAATCACAGGAAATATTGAAAATAACACTGATGGACAGATTCATACAAATAAAGAAAAACTATCTCCAAACTAACCTTCTCTACATTCCTGACTGAATCTAGGAGAATCACTATTCCCTAATAACTTAATAGAGCAAGGCACAATGGAAGAACTGAGCAGTGTTTCTAGTCAGGTTCCCCAAAACAGAATATTCAATACTCAGAGATTACTCCCTGTAAAATGCAATATCTAAGAAATGTCCTCATCTGGTCACCTGGCTCTAGATTCTCACACCATCCCCTTTGAAACAGACAGGAATTTAGGACAGACAGCTACAATACACATCTGAATGTTTATGGCAGTACCCAGGGCTTCCCCTCTTTTTACTGAGCTAATGGACAAAGGCTTTTTCCAGACCCACCATCTCCAGTCCTATTCAGCACTGTGGGGTACCATTTTAATGATTAACAGCTCATTTATATTTCCTTTATTTTTCTTAAAATAAGCTAGCTGGTTAACCTCTGTTGCCCCAGTATCCCCATTAAAGCATATACATTTAATTCAATTACAGTAATACTTGTACTTTTTTTTTTCATTCCAGCAGGGTGCACTGGTAATAGATTTTAACACAAGCAAACCTCACAAATGCATTTTATGCACAAGCATCTGTACAAAGCAGTTTGACATACAAATGACATAAAATGATTTACAAAATTCCAGCTAGTTCTGCTGGCACAAGTTATATAACCACTGCCCTACTTCTCCTGGCATGGCTTGCAGCACCTCCTGTCCTCACAGCATCTATAATCACGTGACGATCCTGCTCAACAAATTCTATACAAACAAGCAAACAAACAAACAATAAAGTTCACCCTTTACTCTCCTGTGGTATAACACATCTGAACCATGTGCCCTATCATCTATTAACAGCCAAGGGGCTTTTTTCACCTTTCTTCAGTTAATTTGACCACCCATTCACTGATTACTATTCGTTCTGAGGCCATGATTCTTTCCATCTTTTTCTTGTTTAACAGTAAGTGCAAGAATCTGTCTGGACAAAGCTCTAATGCAGCCAGATAAACGGGTTCATTTAATGGCCATGGCACTGAAAGATATCAGGTCACCAATTTTATGGGAAGGCAAGGTGTGTTTTCTCAGGAAGACACAAGTGTTATCCATATACACACCAGGAATCAGCAATGAGTATAACAAAGGAGTACCTAAATTTTAGACAAGCATAATGGATATGAAGAAACATGCACTTGCCTCACATACTGGCTATTTCTCACCACCCTCCCTGTTTGTCTGGTATTCTTAGCAAACAAAAATCCCAACAATTACCAAGGATATCAAAGGATGAAGTCTCTGGACTGTGAGTTCTCCTTTCTTATGACACCCCCCCCCCCGACAACAATTCTAATCTCCTGAGCAAATCAAAGTTGTAAGCTGTAGAGATAAGAAGCTGAAAGTTGCAGCTGATAGACAGAATAACAATGCACAAAGAAAAAAAACTAAGTAGACTGAGATGATGTAGTAATTGAGAGTCACAGTTTGCTGCAGTGTTCTCTTTAGTATTATGACTTCCATTATTGTATTCATTGTTTATCTTTCTGCTCCTTTTCTTTTTCTCTATGTATCTGAAGAAGGTAATTTATCCTCGAGTATTTTATCATTAGTGCTGCCTACTTTTTGTTTATATTTTTTACTTCTTTACCACTCTTTAGTTATCTTTTCCAACTGCCCATGCTACACCCCTGAAGCATTCACCTTTCTTTTCCATAGAATAAGAGCCCTCTTCCAGAAACTAAGTACTAATCTTATTTCCCCATTGAGACATGGAATGTTTTCTCCATTTGGTCATTGTTAATCTAGTTATCCTTTCTGGTATTCTTCCAAAATGTCCCCTTAAATGTCCCTCACAACTTGTTCACCCACCTATTTAATTTCCCTTCCATCCTTTTTGCCTTTATTATATTATCATTTTGTAAACATGTTCCCAATACTTCTATATCTTTGTTCTAGTGCTGATGCTCTTTGTCATCCTTTTTGTCCTCACTGAGAACATGTACTGTTCTGTGGTTGCTACTTGCCAGTGGGACCCACTCATACTGTTTATTTACAATTATCACTGTAGCACCAAGTCTAAGGCTATGCCTTTTCTGTTCTCTTCATTTACTGTCTGAGAGAGCTCTCTCTACCAGTTAGCTCTGTAAATTAATTCCGTCTGTGTACCCTGGAATTTCTCGGGCCCACTCTGTCTCTGCTAGGCTGACATCTCTTGTCATTACTACTCTATTCATAAACCTTCAATTTCTGTCCATTTTGAACATCTCATCCTTATTCTTGGAGGAATTTGAGGAGGATTTATAAATGGCATTAATATCCCAGTTTTATCCATAGTCCTTTTCAATTTTTATTGTCAGGTAAATTAAAATAACATGTCCTTTCCATTCCTCATCCTCCTTCTGATTCAACCAGTCATCTTACACATGGCAATAAAGCTCTTCTTTTTCATGGACTGCAATTTTTCCGCATTTTTCATCTCTTGTATCTCCTAGATCCTTCTCATATCTTCTAGAACAATATATTAACATACCCGGGGCACTCATCATTTTACACATATCTTTGCAATTATTAAAACCTCTGTCTTTTCTAGTATTCATGTTCAACAATATTGTTGCCATTTTCTTCCCTATACCTCTGATTCTGCTCATCAAAAATGCAGTTTTTATATTGTTATCACCCCCATGCCCTAATTGTTCAATCTGCATCAAGGATATGAAAAAAACATGTGCCCACCTCACATCCTGGATATTTCTCAGCACTTATTGCACTTGATTAAAATGTATGCCTTACTACTACACCTGATCCCTATCATTAATGTCAATCTTACTGACCACAACATACTCCTTCCACACAGTGGCATGAGTGTGTTAAATGTTCCACCAACTAGAGGCTAGAAACATTTTTACATTTTTAAAAATATAGTCCAAAATTAAGTTTCAGTTCTTGTTTTGTCTTGCTTCAGTGCTGTAGTTGATCACACAATGGATTTAGCATTTTTTTGTCAGTGCAGAATCACTCATCCTGGCCACATGTCACTGAACAGTAAGGTGGCCGCTTGCTCCAGATGACTTTTGTTCAGCTAGTAGCACAGGTGCTGGTGATACTGGGAGGTAGGAGGAAGGGAATGAGTGGATAATGCCATTGTGCTCATCCTTGGGGGATGAAAGCAGCTCAATGTGGTGAAATGGAATCACCTGTAGGAGTACTTATGTATCATCTGAAGCAAGTAGTTTTGCATGCCCACACTGCAAAGTGGTATGCCTGTTAGATGGGATGTTGCTTGTGTGCATAAATGCACACACGTCCTAATAGCTGCAATGATTCAGTTTAGAAACTGAGAAGCAGATGCAGGTACAGCAGCATGCAGGACTGGCAGACTGGCCAACTTACCTAACACAGGAACATTGCCTCCACTGAGGAAAACTGAAAAGGTTTTCCCAATGATGGACAAACAAACTGGCCAATTAGCTGCAGGAAATGAAAGTCATTGGCAGATCCTGCAAGAAATGGGGAGCTACTGGGCAGAACCCATGGATCCCATAGCAACAATACTGAATGGGCTATCTTAGATTTAAAATCAGTAGTATAGCATATTTGAAGTAAAAGGCAGTCTTATGTAGCATTTGCAAAAGGCTTTATCAGGCTATCAAAAATCTGCACACAATTAAGGTAATTAGTGCATTAAAAAAAGCAATGCAATTTGGCAAGCTAAACATCATAAAATTGGAATGCAAAGCCATGCTACCAGTATATCCAATGAGCTAAAAGTAGAAAAAATTCATGGAGAAGTGAAGTAAGAAGTAATAATATTCATAGGACCATACGTGATACAATACATTTACAAGACTAGTGACATTTTATATAAACGTGTTAATCTTAAGCACAGTAACAAGAGCTTGGCATTTCCTAGCTCATGGGAAAGGAGAGAAAGAACTGTTTTGTATCATTACAGACAGGAACATGTCTGCAGGTAAGCTTTAGAAATATTAAACATCCTGAATGAAAGAATGTATCTGTCAAATAAGGGAATATTTCTTTTGGAACAGGTGGCATTATGTCAAACAAAATTAGCTTAACAGAGCACTGAAGGAGCTGTATAATGCAAATGAACTACAGCTGATGTCTTGTAATAGGAAAACATTGTAGTTGGCCAGATTAAACAAAATAATATGACCAAATTAATTCTATGGGATTTTAAGTAAAATGTTTTCATTTACATCTTAAAGGCAATTTCCATGCTTAGTGCAAAACCACCTAAAAAGTTGTGAGAAATTCAGACCATAGGAAATGATGTATTGTAGGAGTTGTCTGAATTAGAAGACTACACTTTGATAGAATTTATGTGATGAGTCAAGCATATATTTTAAATTACTTTTAGTGGATCATAATTTAACTGACTTTATGATCAAAAATGCTAAATCTGTTGAGTGTAATATGAGAAAGGGGCCATTTAGGGGTATTGTCTTTCATCGGGCATGTAAAAGAACTGGATAAGAGTATTA
Organism: Protopterus annectens; assembly: GCF_019279795.1. Classification (NCBI taxonomy): domain Eukaryota; kingdom Metazoa; phylum Chordata; order Ceratodontiformes; family Protopteridae; genus Protopterus; species Protopterus annectens. Next base: position 1,125,701,328 of record NC_056725.1, read on the forward strand.
ACTACTGCAATTTATTAATTACACATGCATTTCAAAAGCTAACTGTACATTATAGGACTTTTGAAACAAGGGAAAAGAATACCTATGAAGCACTTTGCAGGAATTAATGGAAATACAAAATCAACTTCTTATAACATCTGAAAGTTACATGAACATTTGTTCATTTATTTAAGCATTTTAGCAATAATCCCCATATGCTTACAAAGAGATACAAAAAGTGAATGAGCAAGTACAATTCAGATTCATTTATTCAGATTCATTTAATAGAATAATCGAGCAAATTTGCATTATAAACATAATGTTGAAGAACGACAAAAGGAACTGCAAATGTTAATCTGTCGATGGTCAGAGTCTAAAATGATAAGAACTGAACAGAGAGATTAAATGTTTGAGAGGAACCAGGAACTCTCCTATGAACTGCAGTAGCAGTGTGCCTGTACTACTGTCTGGCAATATAATGGTACAAAAACAAGGCCTGTAGCTATGTAGCCTAAGCTGTAAACCATGCATACTGAAACAGAACCATCAAAACTGTGATCTTGTTTAACCAAGGAGCCTGTACTTGCCAGTGATCTCCTATCTAGAAAAGTAATGACTTATTCTTTGTCATTTGCAAAAACCTCCCTGCTAGCACAGTTTGTCATGTATGGGTTGGCACAAATGGAATTAGTGCAGTGCTTCCAATTTGTAGCAATGTTTAAAAAAGTCAAAGCAGTTGCTGGTGCTAATATCAGAGAACAGTTTAATTTGCAATGATTTTTCACTTAGTTATGCAGCAGAAAATGCTAATATACTAATTTCCTGGATTTTAAAAGTCATCAAAAAGTAGTAAAAATAATGATGGGTGAGGTAGCTTCCTCTATAAGAATATTTTATTTAATCATTAAAGACAGTGATGTTATATTATAGATGCATAGATTAATATAAATTCCAAGGTCAGAAAGTCTTTTGAACAATCACAACTTGCCAGTATTGTTCAGACAGAACTTCCTTTCTTTTTAATGCATCTGACATGTAGGTTTTGTTAGCTGTGGTATATCAAGACAAATTTTAATAAGGTTTGAATAAAAAATGCTTTATATGAAGTATCTCATTGCAGAACAAAGCAAGTAAGACATCATCCAAACAACAAGAAAAGAATCCTTATCATTTAAGTAAATGCTCAGCAATTAAAAATACTTGCTTTAATAAAGTTTGCATTTTAGTCCCTAAATACGTAATGTTTATACCTGCATATGACATGGAATGCTAAATTAATTAGCAACCAAACTTTGGCAATGCAACCAAACTGTGGCAATCTGTCCAAACTCTGGAAATCCTTCCCTCACCTAAATGAAGTCTGCTCTTTCCACACCTTCACACACAAACTCTGGCAACCCCTCCCCCCAACAACTAAAAGATGTCTCCTCTTCAAAAGATACTGCCATTTAAATCTGATTGCTAGTGCTTTTCAACTGGAAACCTCACCTGACTCCCACTCTCACTTATTCTGTGATGCATGTTTAGTAAGGTTAACTTCTTCAAGCTGGGATTCATAAAATATTACAAGGCATCACCACAATTTTTGGTTTGTCACATCTGTGCACATTTCACCAGCCCTGTCATAAATGAAAGAAGATGGCTGTGGCACAGGATAATGTCTATAGAAAGATAACAGTCACATAAATATTTTTATGGGACTATCCAGGAGTGATAAAGCAAACAAAAAGATTACAGTACCTACAATGTTGCATTTTACTTTTAAGGAAAAAAGGCAAAATACCTGTACAAATAATGCAAATTTTAGAAGGAATTGTCACAAAACAATATTTATAATTTATATTTATTAATCATTCATATTTATAATTATAAATATTATTGGTTAGCCTTCCTAATTATACATCACTGACAAACATAAAAGCTGAACATAACACAGTAAGTAATTTAGCACTCAATGATCGGGTGTAAACAGAGATATTTACTACTACAGCACTGCAATAACAAGCTTTATTAAAATTATATTTGACTTCCAAGCTCAGTGTTACAAAGGCCACAGAGATAACATACTCCAGACAGAACGCTCAGTGAGCCCACATCTGAAGAAACAATGGGAACTTGACTTGACACCTTCCAAGTGTAAACTCCCAATCCCCAAAGATTGTTGGTATTACCACAGATGATTTCTGAACATCTACAAAACATGTGGTTTGGGAGACTGAATCTGTATGGCCACTACCTGTACACAGTCCCAGCCTTGATTGCTGCTGGATAACCATCCATGGTATATGTGCCACTGTATTGTGTTACCTGTTCTCCACCTTCCCAACAAACACAAACAACAGTAGTACAGTCACAGCAATTTTCACGATAATCCCAACATAATGTCAAGTACTAGTCACATGACTTATACACACCAATATACACATGAAATATTCCCATCCAGCATAGTGCAAGCAGTAAAGAAAAAGGTCTTGTAACATCACCCAGCAAAAATCTTCAAAACAATGTCTTATTAGTAGGTATTAGGCTGAACCTACAAGTATAACTGCACATTATCAAAACAGGACAGCCATAAATTATGTCGAATGTACCCTATAAATTAGTTTACCCTCCTTATTCTCTGACATGGCTGTAGACCCTCATCCAAGGTAACATGCCCCTCTACAGCAGCAGTGCCCTTGTCCTTTGAACCAACAATATAAGCAAATAACACTGAAGCACACAATCAACTATATCATAAAATGCCAACTATAAATAGCAGTACATAGTGAGTATAACTTACCTGTCAGAAGCACCTGCTGCTTGTAGAAATCCTTCCAACATAGTAAGGGCAAAGCTGGTCATGTTGCTCTTTAGTGATTTGCAGTAGTGCATTGAGGACCATGGCTGGTGCTGGTGCTAATATTGCACAATTTGGAAATTTCTATCTCAGTGCCTATACTAATGAGGCTCATTCAAATGAATGGTTCTGAACTGCAAATTTATTTCATTGTGCTATTAACCAATGCTGTGCTGAGAGGCACACTCATGTATGTGAACTCACCCGAGTATCTGCAAAGTGCATTGAGCATACATGGGCAGGACAATAATGCCTGTGGGGGTAATATATTGCCCTTTTGTAGCTAACAGAGGCACTGAAAAAGGAAACTGTTTTCATAGCTGGGCACCATGAAACTTGTATACTTTTTCATGTCAGGGTTCACACTCTGACATCATCTTGCCACATTATCTGTTTCTACGCTAAACAATGGTGACATCATGACTGATCACACTAACTCACTGCATAATGTTGCACATAATGTGCTAAAATCATCAACGTGCATGCCCACGAGTGGTATACCAATTCTCTGGAATGTGACATGACAAATGGCCAGGACTGCCAAGATCACTGTTGTTGGCAAGGCTCCAGGGCAGTGCTCTAAATAAAGTTAAATATTTCTCTTCCTGCCTCATAGGGACCACTGGGAGTGCCTGCCTGGGGTGAAGAGTCCCCTGTATTAAGTGGATGTCTGCCACACTTTTGCCACGGTGGCACTGATACCACTAGATTACCCCACTCTGGTGAGGACTGCTGTCATCAGTTCAGCAACTTGCAGAGGAACTATCCTGGCCTTCTTATGTCAGTGAGAAAAAGAGGTCAGAGCAAGGAACCTTGCAATGTTGTGGAAGTATGAAAGTATTATCAGAGCCTTGTTTTTTTGTCTTATGCCTATTTCTGATGTTATTGGGCATTTAATTAAGAACTGTTATGCTTCTTTTTATTAGTTTGTAGCTCAGCAGTGTTCATGCAGATTTAACAACTGCACCACTATGTTATAAAACATAAATTAAAGAAATTAGCCACTATTAATAAACATTGTTGTGAATAAATATCAAACTTTGACATAGAAATTAAGTTCTATATCTTAGCAATGAGAAAAATATAAATAATCAGGGCTGAAACATTAATAATGTGGGCATTATTAAACAAAATATGA
>NC_056725.1:1125710283-1125742783 GCF_019279795.1 Protopterus annectens
CTCCATACATGTAGTCATTTCAATCACTAACAAACACCATACCCATAAATTATAGACAATGTATTGACAATCCCCTGGATTCACGAATCGTCTGTGTAAGACTTAATAAGTCTTACTCGGAGGCTGCAGTTGAACGGTATGACGTCAGCGTGCCATGAATATGCATGAGGGCACACTGACTCAACCGTAAGTCTTACACGGACCGTGTAAGAAAGCAGGGGGCGTGTCCGACTGCCGAGCAGTCTAAATGTCCACACCCCTGCAAGTGTTTTAAAAGTAAAAAAAGCAAATACACAAGAGCGAGTCCGCTCAAATGTCCCTGCACCCAACACCACACTCCCTGATATTGTAAACCCCTATCATAGTTCTAAAACGCAAAATATTAAATATATTTTTTTAAATTCCCAAAATAGCTGCCCGTATTTGCGCGTGTGTGTGCGGGTGTGCCCATTGCTTAGCTAGAGTTAGCAATTCTGACATGGAAGAGCATAAGAAAGAATGTTTATGCAGATCACACCAAATAGCAATAGCGTAATGGTAGAGTGTTCGCACAAAAGAGAGGCATTCATGGTTCGAATCCCACCACCCCCCTTTGAATTTATTTTTTAAATCAGTATATGAAATAATACCTGACAAACATGTTTAAACATTACTAAAAAGCAGTGAAATGGCCAATGTATCAGTGAACAAAATAAATATTTTAAAGGATCCTGATATAAAATTGCCTGCAGTTAAGCAGCGCTTCACCCAGTGCAATAGAGTTTCCCATAGTTTAATGGCGCTTTACCCAGCACATTAGAGTTGCCCATAGTTTAACAGCACTTTACCCAGAACAATGTGTTTGCACGGACGTGCGCGCCATGCCAACCAGGGCACCGTAGGGCACCGAGGAGCAACGTAGAGCAAAGTTGCTTAAATGCAGCCACACCCCCTATACTGTCTGGATAGTATGAAAATAAAATGAATGACAACGTTCGAACCCAGGATTCTGTGCATCAGAAGCAAACTACAGAACCACTAAGCCATGACAACATAGGGGAAACAGCCATTGTTAACATTCATATACTTACAAATTGTAGTTTAACCATTACTAAGCAGGTCTGCAGTCAGCCGAGAATTTTACAAAATGGCCAATCACAAAAAAGTGAGGGAAATGCGGCATATTTAAGCCCCACAGGCAAGAATACACACCATAACTGATTGTAGCTCACATCTGCAGTTAGAATGTCTGGTGTTGAAGAGGGAACACGCTTCCAAGCACAACGGTGGGGCATCGACAAGTCCAAATACATGGTTTGGCTCCTTGTCCACCATCACGAGTCAAGACTCCTGCAGGGCCAGTTCCAAGGGACAGAGTACAAGGCAGAGGCTTGGAACTGGTTAGCTCATGACCTCACCAGTGCCACAGGTGTTCCTTGGACTGGTGAGCAGGTCTGTCACCACCATGCAGACCTGAAGAGACGAAAGCAGGACCGCCTGAACCAATGGATACAGGAGGCCCATGGGATGCGGGATGTCCCACAACTGAGTATATAGCCATGGAATGCAGTATGTAAGAATTGATAATGGAGTATGTATAATGGATAGGTATGTCTCAATATCCCTTCATTTACTTTACAGCTGCAGGTGACCGTGCTACGAATCAGCAAGCCTATGCTGATAGGCTGCTAAGGCTGAGCCACCAGGCAGGTTAGTGATTATTCTGCATGTATTGTTATATAAAATATGGGAGAGAGCATGAAAGAAAGTGTTGTAGTCCAATAATACAGCCATAAAATTGCCTGAATAAGTCTTCTGCATGTACTGTCAGATAAAAATATCAGAGAGGCAGAAAAAGAGTGTAGTAACCCATTAAGAAAGGTAACATATATCTGGAATAATATCTCTGCAGGCACTGTCATATAAAATAAGTGAGTGAGCCTGAAAAAAGAGTGTTCTAACCTATTAATAAAAGTATAATATGTCTTGAACATGTCTGCCATATACACCGTTAAAACAAATAAAGGAGTGAGCCTGTGGAAAAGTGTGTAATGTCATTAATAAAGGTCTAAAACCCAGAGTGTGTCTGTGTCACAGAGTCTGAAATGTTGTTGTGCCCTTGCATTATACAAGCAGTACTGTTTGAAAAGGTGCTGGCAACCCAGAGTTGTGCAGTCCCATATAAAGTGGGTGATGGAAGTGCTAGTAGCTGTGAAACATATATACAGTCCACAACAGTCAGTTACTGGCTGGCATGAATAAGTAAACCTGGCACACGTGTAGCATGTTATTTTTTCCCCAGAAATGTGAGTGTGTGTCAAGAAATGCAGGGTTCTGTACAAATCAAAGTGAAAATGTCATGTGAAAACATCCCAGATATGTAGATAAAGAAATATAAATGCAGTCAAGAAATATGTAGCAGTAACATCTGCATCCTGGACAGTTAGTATGTCAGATATAGGTCAGGCATATATTGAACTAGCCAAACCCATTACACAACCTAATGTATGTTTGCAAGTGTAATAATACAGGTAGGGGATATACACTTGCAGTCACTAGGAATGTAGTGTAGATTAAAAGGTCATTATAAGATGTTAACCAAGGTTTTTTCTACACCCTACTGTATGTGCATAAACCATGCAATTCCACACCTCAAAGGGTATGTGTAATCTTAAATATTTGTTGGGACATATGTCCTATTGTTCTATAAATATTTGCATTCATGTTGATGCATGTGCCCTGTTTAAACACCACAATCATGGTGGCCTGTTGCTACCAAACATCCCTGCATGCTGTTGGAATAACCACTGTGGTTCAATATATGCATGTGTTATGCTTGCTGTTCAACTGTTGTACCCTTGGTGTGTTGGGTTAATGGGAATATTATTGCATGCTGTTACAACTAATCTGGAATGCTGTTTTGCTTATGTTGTAATTAAACACACCTAATCACAGAACGTATGGGAAGGCCGGTCCCAGCAGACCCACCTGTCCCTCCTCAGCCAGCGAGTGCATCTGGCGCCAGCAGGTCTGGTACCCAGCCCGGGCTCCCCTCCTCCGTTGGTCCTGTGCCACCTTTGGGTGGAAGCGCTGCAGGGGATGAGGCTCATCCCCCCCGTGCAAACGTGGGTGAAGAAGGGCCACCTGTCATCCTTTGAAGGGTCCGGGTTGTGGTGCGTAGGGAGATCCAGTGTTCAGTCGCTGATCCCCTATGCCAGCTTGAGGCAAGAGTGGCGCGTCTCATGGGTGATCCTGCCCGTCCTATGCAGCCCCCAGCACAGCCACCCTCGGGCTGTGAAGATTCAGTAGTGACTGCCCATGGGTGGGGATCTCAGTTCCACTGTTACCATCTGTGGGCTCATGGGCTTGCGATTTCCAAACATCCAACCCCATCAATTGTGTTCACCCACCCCATGTGTCATACACCACCCCTGTATGTGTCTTGTCTGTCTTGTCTGTTTACCTTCCCAACCTACCTTCCCGGACATACCTACTTCCTCTACCTCACTTCCCACTCTCACCTGAAAAAAAAAAAAAAGGGCAATCTGTACCCACAAAAAAATTACGCCCCATACATAGCTGCCCATTACACACACATGTCCATCGGACAAACATGTAAGCTGATAATTAGAATTGGCAGTACAACATACTTTGTTGTCCTCACGCCTCTCCCAGGGGTGGAAGGTTTCAAATTTCACACCAAATTCATTGCATATGCACAGCTGTTGCTGTTAAAGAAATGGGCAGCTATGGACCTTCCCTACACCCGTCCTGCACATCCCGAGCTTGTTTACCTACTGTCTGTCCCTCTTTGTGCCCCCTTTTTCACCACTTTCCTATCGCCCCATTTTCTTTTCTTTAAAAGAAATTAGCACAGGGGTTAGTGGGAGTAAGCACTTTTAAGCAGTAGTAAGCAGGATTAAGTGAGTGCAGACCCGCGCAAACCCGCTTACAACTGCTTAAAAGTGCCTTAGTCACTCTATGGCAGGGCCCTTGTTCTGCTTAACAGCAAAAGAAAACACCTCTGCCAGTCTCGAACCCCAGACCTTTGCCACAATAGACTGCATGAATTACCACTAAGCCACAGCAGAGATACAAATAACTTGGTTCTGAATTAAATATAACATGCATTATAATGAGGGAATGTAAATGGAAATTAGGAATGGTATAACACAAATCCTTTTCTGTGGGTCTTTACCAGCAGTGGTTGTGGAATTGCATGACATAACTGTGAAAGGAGAACCAGCCATCCTAGCAGGGAATAATGTTACAGTAGCACCTTACAAACACTGCACAGTATCAGACCAGGATTAATAATGGCCACAGGAATACAGTGCAATAACCACATTTATATGGCAGTTAATTGTGTAAGTCAGAAAAAAGTACATACTCCCATGTATCCTGTGTTAGCATTTGGAGGGGTGCATACATGTCTACACTGAGATGTGTGTACTGGAAGCAGCAACATTCAGGTTTGAGTACAACATGCATATAACTGGCTACAACCCTAGCATCAGATAAGAGACATATACCAACCTTCAGACTGACACAATGGTGTCCAGAGCAAACAAGCATGGGCCCCACCTTGGAAATCTGAAAGGGCTATGTCTACCTAACTTAGCATTTTATAGCAGTGGGCTGCAATCAAAGTGAGTAATGCAATCACCAAATAGCAGGCTGCATGCAATTACTGAATGGTGGGCAGCAATTGGTGCAGAGGCTGTCACATGCACAAGTGCAGATACCTAGAAAAGCAGGCTGTACCTGCAGTCCACACATGCAATTATATCATTGCAGGTGCTGTGAGATAGAGAGTGAGAGAGAGAGACACGGACACAGACAGACACAGACTGAGACAGAGACAGAGACAGAACAGAACAGAGTGAGAAACAGAGACAGAAAGTTGAATAGAGGGAAAAAAACAAAAAAAAAAAAACACCAATAAAAAAAAAAACTACAAAACCGTAACACATGGAGCAGGGAAATACTAAGGTAAGGTATGTAACGCACATGTATGTGTTGACATGTTGTAAATGTTCCTGAAGAGTACTCTACACACTGCAAATCATCCATGTGTGGCAGCAGTATGTATCTATCTATATCTGCACATGTGCATAGGGCAAGGGACATACTGCAACTGTTAGCGAAGGGTGGACAGATATCTGTCAGTGAAGGTTGATATGTGCATATATCCATGTAGGTCGTAGTGTTTGGCTTAGAAAACAGCATGCAGTGCGCAGGAGCGGCCGTAGGTCAACTGGTGCCCTAGGCAAAAGGGCTCCACGGCGCCCCCTACCACACTTCCTGGTGCTCCCATCCTTGTCTTACTACATCACATAAATAGTGGTAAAGCACCCCTGCTAGAGCAGCGCCCTCGTTGCCCGCCCAGTTGGCCTATGCCTAAGGCCAGCTATGGTAGTGTTGATATATGTCATGTGGTGGTTAAATGCTGTGGGACAGATTTGTCAGATCTGCTGTGTTACAGCCAGTGAGGCCTGCTAATGCTACAAGGGCTGAGGACACCCACATGCATTCTGCACAACACTGTGCAATTTAATCACATACCTGTACATCCCACAACTGTCGCATAAGTGATATCCCCACCATGAAAGGTGGACTGTACATGTGCCTATATGTACATCCATGTGTACAGCAATGGATGTGTACATGTATGTGTATAGATATGCATGTATATAATATAATATATATATATATATATATATATATATATATATATATATATATATATATATATATATATATATATATATATATATATACATATACATATAGAGTGAGAGAGAGAGACAGTGAGACACAGGTTCATATGTACCGCAACAGGTGTGTGGTGACCAAGGCATGGACTGTAGACAAGTTTTGATACTGCAGTGCCATTCCACCTCCCCAAAACCGTGTACCCATTCACTACCACATAGGTAGAGATCTACCTAACAGTGAAGGTGTGATAAGGGAACATGGGACACAGATGGACAGTAACCTCCACTTTGATGAAGACAATGCCACACTACACCTGTAATCTGTCTGTGTGGTATGTGTCATGACAACAGGGGTGAGCTATGGAAGTATAGGGTAGAGTTCCCCTCTACTCATCACAATGCCCTGTGTGGTATGTACTTCACATGACAACTACACCAGGTGAACAGGCCACAGACAGACCCCCCAGAGGGTAATACTGGCTGCAAATAGATGCCCTATGCAGACAGACTCACAAAACCAGAAGTACACTGTATTGCATACTGGCCACACAGAGGTGACCTCTGCCGGACATACAGAGGTATGTGACACCCATAACTGGGTGACAACCACCATGGTAACATATCACAATCCCTCCAGGATACACGCTCTAGGGCCCTAAACCTTGTCAGCTCATTAAACGGCACATGCTGGAGGGATAGGTTCCCATCTCAGAGATATGCCATACACTGGAATAGACCACATAGCAATAGCAAACAAGGCTCCTCCTTAGCAGTTGTTATAAATACCCCTGATGATTGTGTGGGAGATTGGTAATACACTCCAGGAAACACCTCTGTGGTTCAGGTTGGCAGGGGCAAGTGAAATCAAAGTACATGTGTGTCAAAGGCCAGGGTAGCATATGGCTAGGCTACCGTAGGCCCTAGTGCCAATAGCATATTACCTACCTATGACACTATGCAGTCACACGTGTACTTAATGCAATAGCTGCTATATGAGGTTGAATAAGTGTAACGCTGGATGTGTGCAAGGTCTGTAAAGGTGTGATATTTTAGTGTGATGTTGTATCTGACATGTTAGTGTCTATCCTAGCTGTGAGGACAGCAACTGATGTGTAATGTACTGTTAGACAGACATAGTAGTACGGCAGATGATGTGACATAGTTCTCCATTGACAAATGTGGTGTCTCACTGTAAGCTAAAGCAATACATGTATGCTTAGTGAGTGGTACTGCTGGTGAATCCATCACCAATATGAACTGTAGTACTACCTGAAGCTGTAGGCCTAAACAGCACAGTATGGTGTGTGTTCACATTGCTTGGAAACACTGTCATGTGTGTTTCCTGTAGTCTCCACAGAGAACAGAATGCAGACATAAGGGTGTGTAAGTAGTGGCACACAGTACCATATGGTACACAGGTAATGCTCATCTGTGTTGGCATACAGTGGTGTGTTGTATGTTTGCCTGATGTGTGTGTGATTATGCCTGTACAATGTCTGCAATCATATGTATGTTACAGGGTAACTGTGTGTATCCAGCAACATATATAGTCTGTTACAGCAGTATGCCACCTATAGTAACAACTGGACACATCTGTTAGGCAGGGCTATGGCATCAATGACTAGGGTGGTCTATTGGTACTACTGTACCTGTACTATACATCCACTGCAATGGATGACATCTCTGTTCGTGCATCGGTGTGATATACACCCCTGTCTTGAGGTTGTGCAATGTGTCACAAACAGTGTGTCGGGTACTATTGTATAGTGGTGTGATATATAGAGTGTGCCAGGCAGTGTTAGTTAGTTGTGGCCTGAGAACCAATAAGTGGTATTGAATGTGTGCAACCTCTGACAGACAATAGGATGGTATATATGGCAGTAAAGTGATATCTGCGGGTAAAGGTGTAAAGTGTGACACAGGACATTCTCACACATATTGTTTATATCTTTTTCATCCAGATGGCCCACCACCGCAACCCAGCATATACAGTGGATGAGGAAGAGGTGATACTCGACAGCCTATTGCAGTGGTACACAATGCTCTTCTCCAGAAGCAGCCAGCACCAGCAGGAGCGGACTGCACTGTGGTAAGAACTTGTTAGTCGGGTAAATGACATAGGCATAACCAGACATATGAGTAGGTATGCCATCACTGCAGTGATTTAATTAGACAATTCCGGCAGCATGCATCTGATATCCAAAGACAGCAGCTTGCCACAGGTGGATTGATGGCCATTCACCCCCCTCACCAGAGTGGAGGAGCTGCTCCTAAGCGTGGTGGCTCCTGGACAACAGCTACATCAACCACTGACATGTGTTGTAATGGAGGCTGAGCCACCCAGCACATCCACCTGGAGCGAGCAGGTAACATGCCCAATCTGTAGACTACAGTAACTGTATTGTTAGATTATGTGTACGTGAGATGTGTACTGTGTGTTTAGCAGTTCAGCTGCCTAGTGTTGTGCAATACGGATAGTTTGAATAATATCCCTACACCTGTGACTGTTGACTGTTGTTGTACTGCAGTTTAGCATACCCACTGTAGCAATGCCACAATTGTGGCCACTGACGAACCCTCTCATATTCTCGTAGGTACCTCTGGTGTGACGGCAGGGCAGCTGATCCATGCTGATGAGTGTGTTATACCTGCAATGTTGGTAATGAAATATGCATGTCATAGGTGAGGTGTAGGCCATGTACACGTAACACACCTACGCATAATGCATGCTGTGCATGTTTGCTGTGAGACGTTGCACAGCTCAGTAATGTCAGTAGCTGCCTCAATGACATGCAATACACAGAGCATGACACACAGTTGTGGCAACCCCGTACTGCACATTGGATAGGCATAGTTGCAACACCTGTACACAACATAACACATGTATCACATGCAGTACACAAAGTCATGCTACATATGGTGTAACCACACACCTGCTGTAAGGTCACACTTCAGTATCCCACATGTCATCCACACACATGACGTACCTCGGGGATAGAGGCCTATCATGGGGCTGTGCAACACTCTTCAACAAATACCACAGTCATGTGAGGCAATACTCCATACTGGGCACCTCATACACCCATGTACAAAGTGGCTGTGTAATAGTGAATGTATCCATGGCCCTGCATTTCAGGTACAACATGCTAGGCGGTGGTCTGTCACACAGTAGTAGTCGTGAGTGACCACAAAATGCATGATGATAATGATGGCACATGGTACTACATCCCATCCGGTTACAGTGACCACAGTACTACACATAGCAGTCTTTGCTCTGCACCTCATTGTTCTGTGTGCACAAACATATGCACCTATACACACCATGCATAGTATGTTGTGTGTGTGCTTACATATGCTAGTATACACATTCTTCACATCAGTCGTCATCTGTACAAAGAGTCACATATATGTCCTGGAATGCTATTGGGTGTATAGGTCGCATGACACACATTGGGTATGTGTGTTGTTTAATGTTGCAGTCGTGTAGCATGCCATGTCGTGGCTGGCACTGACATATCTGCAATATGTCCCACACTCACCATAACCACTGTACAATGTCCATGTCGAGCATTGGGATTCCTTCACATCTACATGCACCACTCATCCCATGTCTGTACATTGCATGCATTTGCTACACCTGTGCCCACTGTTATGTGCTATGGACACAGACACTGCCATCAAACATGGCAATCTATGTGTCACACAGAAAACACATGGAGCCATGGTATGTATACCATTGAGTGATGATGCACATGACATTGCAGAGCAGATAATACTTGCACAGCAATGCTGTGTCCGTGTACACACTCTGTTCCAGGGTGTACCCAATCACTGAACAACTACACACATGCATCAAAGCCATGTATAATGTCATTAGATAGGGCTGTCTACACTTGCACTGCATGGTCTTGAGCAACACATATTCTGCATGCTGACACATGTGTGGTGACTGTTTGCCTTGTGATACTGTCACCCACCATCACCCACTATTGTGTATGTGTTGGATTGCTGGTGTGTGCGTGTGTGTGTGTGTGTGTGTGTGTGTGTGTGTGTGTGTGTGTGTGTGTGTGTGTATGTGCTGTGGTGAGCAGTGTATTTATGTGCATGTGTGCATGTGTGCATGTGTTCATGTGTGCATGTGTGCATGTGTGCATGTGTTCATGTGTGCATGTGTGCATGTGTGTATGTGTTCATGTGTGCATGTGTGCATGTGTGCTAACATCACGTACAGATTGTAAGGTGTGTTTCCTGTCTTCTTTCCACAGGTGCTGAGTTAGGGGTGGCTGAATGCAGCAGGGAACCTGATGTCACTGCCACTAATAGTGGAGATGATGAGACATGTATTGTGGCACAGGAAGGTCTGACAGGGTCTGTCGTTGGTCCACCAATCGACACTAGACAGCAGTCAACCCCATCTAAGTGCACACTCATACTGCCAATACATCCCTCGTCACCAATGGCCTTAGCTGAAGGACAGCATACAGTTGGCATTGACCAGGAGAGTGTGGTACCTATGGCACATGCATCCCCTCACAGCAGCCATAGCCAGATTACTAGGATGGTACCACATAGGCGGATGTCCAGGGGTTCTCGGGGGAGCACCACTGCTCGTATTGTCCCTGGCAGACATGCCCCCAGAGGTATTACAACCTCCAGTATGTTCTGGGCTGTAATGCAGGCACTGGCACGTATGGAACGGTACACCCAACAGGGACTAAGGGCGCAGAGGGCCCATAACACTGCTATCAATGACAGCATCCGTGACCTTGCCGGTGCCATCCAGAATTACACCGAGGTCATTAATAGCCATTGAAGGGAGACATTAGATGTCCTCCACGATGTGTTAGCCATGAGCCAGGACTGTGCGGGATGGATGAGAAGCCGACGCGGATGCATGCCAGCAACAGCATCAGCTGGCAGTCGTCGCAGACGGACCACGGATCACAGTGGCTCCCGTAGTGGCAGTACCAGCCCTAGCAATGCTGGGGCTGGCCTGTCCATTGACCGTCCTACTAGACCATGTACGCGTGGCACTGGCCAGTCCCAGCAGGGACATGGGTCCAGTCATCATATCTCTGCCTCTGATGACAGCACCCAGTCTGGGTTGGTACCCGATACTGCCCGTAGTACCCCTGCTAGGCACAGGTACTATGTCCATGGCCGGAGACAGTGATCTGTATGGCCTAGCAGGTACAGTCTGTGGCTGTCCCACAACCGCCCGTATATGGCAGCCACATGGAGTTGTGTGCATGGAGACACACACACATTTACCATACAACTAGGGCTCACACACACACACACACACACACACACACACACACACACACACACACACACACACACATTACATCAACATTGGCCCATGCAGTACTGTTGTCCCTTACACACACACACACACACACACACACACACACACACACACACACACACACACACAGACATGCCGATTGAATGGGTCAATGTCGGGCTCTGGCAAACCTACAACACACCCTGTGCATATGATGACACCTGTGCCACCTCCTGTCATCTGTAACATTGATGCAGGAACAGGCTAACATGGTTCTGATGCACAGGGTGACATTATAGCAGTGTAGCAATAGTAGTAAGTTGCAACAGGAAAGTGTAATGATATCCTTGTAGGTATACCTGAGCAGGCATTAGGCATCACAGCTGTGATAGTCATTGTAGCATTGTTTACACCAGTGTTAGTCCTGAGTATGTAATGTCCACCCATGTGCCACTTGGCTGAAGTGTACAGTGTTGCCAGCATGTGTTAGTGAGTGGACAGTATGTGTGTGATGTGTGCATTACAAATTAGCGGGTGTACATCTGTGAACATGGTGTGTGCGCACTGTCTGAATGTACGTGCAGAGTGGACACGTGGGATGTATGACATACCCTGTTCTACACATTGTTAACATCTCATGGTATCTTTCGATGGCCAGTATGCATTATTCTACAGATATGTAATAACATGGGTACACATGTATGTATGACATGGGTTGGCACTATGCTGTAGGTGATACTGTTGATATCTGTCAATGATCTGCAGTCTGGTAGTATACACCATCTCAACAGCATGACTATAACCTATCATTAGATGATGTCCTGACAAATGACTCACAGTTGTAGGGAACTCAGTATCAGTTGGATCCTTCCAGTACTATACAATAACAGTAACCAGTGGTATTGACCACCACATGTTCCTGGGACCACACCTGTGTGGCATATAGCCCTCTTAGGTACATGCAAATACACTAGGGATATGTCCATCAACATCTGGAAATGCATGCATTGGTCTACACTGCATTCCCTGGATGGAACGCATATCCTACACAAGGGTATCATACAGACAGATGCTTGTTGTCCAATACATGCTGTATAGCAGTAAGCCATCTATGGCATATTCATCCACATTTACTATACATACTATCCCGAAAGTATCACATAGGTAGTAGCCCTCAACATGTATGTTGGGTACCAATGTGTACAGACAGACACGTGTTATGTCATCTGTCCCTTGGTATCCACATATCCATAGGTATTGTGGGGTCCCTCTGTGTTTCACATAACACATTAGGGGCCTGCATGCATATCCACAGGGCTGGTGTACACCTATAATGACTGTCCATTATTGCCAGTCATTGTTGTGTATGAACATGTCTGACATATACCCTGGCAATTACCCTCACTCACAGTACTCTATAGTATGTGTCATGGGTGTGTGTGGCAGAGATGTCCTTGGCCGGGCTTGACACAGACATACATATGTGATCTATGATTTGTGAAGCAGCGGCACAATCTGTCGAAGGTTACAAATGTATTCATGTCATATGCAGGCTTCACACTTATGTAATGATTGAGGTCACATGTACACATATTTATTTGACACGCAGATACCCGATGTGTGCAATTCACATACTGTTTGAAACATATGTCATACCGTAGTAAGAGCAAAACCTACACTGCATTGACTACCTGTGGCACACTCACACTTGGTGTTTGCAGGACTCAAACCCCTATCTGACTATGTTATGATACTAAAGAGATATGCTATAACACGGCGCACTATATGCATTACTGTGTGGTTTATGTTCTCCTTGAATATTTGTAGGATTCTGACATTATCAGACTTTCCAAAGAGGGATGTACCATGTGTTTTCCCAGTCTCCCAAAAGGCTACTTCTCTCAAACGAAACCACACACATACACCCCCCCACACACACACATGCACACACACACACACACACACTTGGCATTTGCAGGACTCAAACCCTTACCTAACTATGTTATGATACTAGAGAGAAACGCATTAACACAGCGCGCTCTATGCATTACTGGGTGGTTGATGTTCTCCTTGAATGTTTGTAGAATGCTGACATCATCAGACTTTCCAGAGAGTGATGTACCTCTTTTAATGTGTTTTCCCAGTCTCCAAAAAGGCTACTTCTCTCAAAGGAAACCACGCAAAGAGATTTACACAGATATGCACAACACCAAGCATATCCTAAGTCGTGCAATTCCAAAAGTCGTAACCATAGCAACGTTCAAACACAGCCAACGCTGGCCACAGTTGATGACGCTAATCCGCCGTTTGAGGGTGATGACGACAACATCAGCAATGAAGGCGAGGAGATTCAAGATGAAGGCATAAAGGCTCGGATCGCTTAAAGAATCAACAAGAAGTGAACAACCAGCAAGAATCTCACACAACAGGCACTACACCTAAACAAACTTTTTGGGACTTACAGCGGCAAAAACGGAGACTGTAATTGACATCAATGGTGGTATAACCAAGCACAGACATCAATGGTACTTCCTGTTGGACCTCATGTAAATTTTCCCTTGACAGTTCGAACATCAATTCCATATTGTGAGTAAGTCCAACACAGACTTTTACATCATGCCTACTTGTAATACTGACAATTACATTGTACCAATTATTTCTTCAGACGATTATGTACCTATTACAAATGTGATACATGATAACAACAGTATGCATAAGTATGATAATAACAGTTGTTCATATATTCAATTGTCTCAAGATACAGATAATTATGAGCATGATAAAGTGTTATTAGAATTAAGCACGTATCAGTATAAAGAGGATGGGATCAGTGATGGTATACATATAGAAAGTAATACATTTAGTACAGAGCATACAACAGTACATCCCAGTGATCATAATCATTTAGTTAATTTTTACATAGATTATAATCCAGATAACTATATCACTGGGAATGACGACAGTATGCAACTACAAGAAGCAAATGTAGAAGCAAATTTGAATATAGATTTAATAGCAAATAACAATGAGCACTTCTTAAGTAACCCACAAATTATCATGAATACAAAGCAAGATTATAAAATATACAATTATTCTTCCAAGCATATAACAGTAGAACATGCTGATTTATTCTCAAAAGGACTTAGTTATGTCCCATGTATTAAAGGCAATATGGTAGAATCTATATTAGACTTAAAGCTATTTGCAAGGAAATTGAATTTAAAAGCATATTTCAACAACAGTATTGAATGTCACAATCGGGTAGATGGAATGTTCACGAAACCAAGCCTATTCAATCCACCCATGAATGATGAAATTATGTACTTTGAAAGGAGAAGTGAATATGATATGAGAACATATTATAAAAAATATATACATAATAAACATGTCAATATCACAACAATTGAACAACAACTACTTAATGACATAAAATGATCCAAACTTCAGAATTATGAGGCCTGATAAAGGTAATGGTATAGTCATTATGGACTACACATTACAGTTTATATATGATTAACATGTTAATGAGTAAGACATATCTAGAAATTAGTAGAAATCAAGTGCATATAGCTTACAAAAGAATAGATAACATGTTAGAAGATATGCTATATCAAGGGGGTATCACTGAAAAAGAATATGAATTTTTAAGAAATGAACATCCTGTCATCAGTGGTATCTTCGGAATACCAAAAATACATAAAGGCCTTAATAATCTTGAATTCAGACCCATAGTAGATGGACAGAGAAGTGTAACATGCAATATAAGCATGTATTTGGATCATTTTTTTAAGGAAAGTATGAAATGTTTCAGTTACATAACCAAAGATTCATGGGATTTTTTGAGTAGACTTAATAAGATCTGTATGAAGAGAGAATATGTTTTTTTAACAATAGATGTTGTTAACTTATTCACCACAATTCCTCATGATGTAGGTCTTTTATGGCTTGAAGAACAACTATATGGGACGAATCTTTATGAACAAGATCAAATTAACACATTAATAAATCTTATGGAAATAGTACTTAATAATAATTATATCTTTTTTGAAGGTAGTTATTTCCAACAAATAAGTGGAGTAGCCATGGGGGCACCTTGTGCCCCCATGTATGTGCCCCCATGTATGCAAACCTCATCATGAGTTATTGGGAACACAACTATCTATTCACAACAGAGTTTCGGGATCACCTTATTATGTATACCAGATATTTGGATGACATATTTATCATATGGGATAAAGATAAAAATAAAGATCTAAATATATTGGAAAAATTTCTAGAATATATTAATACCACAGTTAAATTTTTGAAATTCACTTATAATGTCCAAGAATATAAAATTAACTATTTGGATGTAGATATAACATATAACAAAGAAACAAACAATTTAAAAACACAAATACATAGGAAACCTACTTTTTCAAATGCGTATTTGCATTACGACAGCTGGCACCCTGGCCATCAGAAAAAAGCTATAGTTAAAGGGCAGATGGTCAGGGCTGCCAGAATGGTCAGTGAAGAAGTAGATTTCATCGAAGAAATGAAATACATTATGCAATTATTTATGAACAGGGGATACCCTGAACAATTCTGTGTCAAAATATTTAATGAAGTAATAAATAAAAGAAAAAATGGAACTTATATGGCAATATTAAAAACAGGTTCGTTAAATAAAATATCACTTGATAATGAAGATATATTGGATAAAGATGGTTATAACAACATCCCATTATATATTATTAAATTTGATGATAGTTCTAAAGATATAGAACATATCATTAGGAGAAATTGGGGATTCTTTATCAATGACAAAATAGGAAGACAAATATTTGATGGACCAATAAAATTTGTATATAAGAAGAGTCCTTCTTTCAAAAATATATTAGAAAATAAAAGAAAAATCGAGATATATAAAAGAGCAAAAGAAGGGAATTATAGATGTGGGACATGTAGCACATGTAGTCATATTTATGAGACAGGCATCAATGTCAGAGTTAATGAATGTAATATCAGGATATATGGACATTATAATTGTTTTACAACCAACGTGGTATACATAGCATTGTGTCAACAATGTAAAGCCTTTACGTGGGAAAACAAAAAGAAAATTTAGAGAACGAATTAAAGAACATTTATTAGATATTCAGCATCATAAAAATAGTAATGCTCTAGCAAGACATATTATAGACAATAATAATCATAAATTCAAATTTATGGTGGTCAATCAAATTAAACAGGATCCACAAGGAAGAATAACCATGTATCATTTAGATATGGAAGAACTAAAATGGCAGATTCAGCTCAATTCATGTATACCTCCTGGTATAAATGAATATATGACCATAATGCCATTATTAAAATTGAATAGAATATACAATAAATGATGTATGGTATTATACAAAACATTATATCACAATTATTATCATTTAAGTTATATAGTTGGTTATACAGAGTTTATATACATACATAATCATGAACACTAATAGTTCAGGATAATTTATATCATAATAGGTTAGTATAATCAATTTAATAAATATTCATTTGCATACTACAAATATATAAACATCAACTGTATTTGAATCAAATATGTATATTATATATCTCAATACTATAATATAGGGTATACTGGTTGTGTTTTTATATATACATATTAATTGCACATTTACATGTTCATTTTATTATTTAGATATTTTGTTACATATTGTATACTTATAAGGGATATTTTGGCACAATATAGCTCTTAGTTAAGTATTAAACATAAGTATAGGCAGATATTATACAATACATTTTGGATACATTATTCATCAAATCAGTTTTTTCATATATGTATATACACAAGTATCACATAGTTTAACTAAATAGATTGTTTAGGTACTTAATAATTAGTAGTTTTTAAGAATATTTAGTATAATACTTTAGAATATATATATATATGCATGAGTGTTTATATTGAATGAATTTGGTTGTATTTAAACAGTATGAATTTTTTATAAAATGCCATTTCCTTTTTAATAATTTTTGGTGGGAAATTAGGCTATTAATTGAGTGATTATTGAATAATTGGTGATGTATAAAATGAATGAGATGTGAAGACAGTTTGTATTCTGAAGAAGTTCGGAAGGACGAAACCTGGGTCAATAAAGCAGTGTTCGCATTGGAGTTTGTATTGTGGCTTTTTCGAGTTGGTCAGTACTTACAATTTTGGGTTCTGAGTCTGCTTCATCTCCTTATTGGCACTGGCTCACCTTGCTTTCTACATCAAACCACACAAACAGACTTGGTGTTTACAGGACTCAAAACCCTACCTCACTATGTTCTGATACTAGACAGATACGCATTAACACGGGCCGCTATTTGCTTTATTGGGGAATTGCTGTTCTCCTGGTATATTTGTAAGATGATGACATCATCAGACTGGACATGGTAATGTGGGCACACATTGTTTTGCAATCCCAGGAATGATCCATGTAGGTTGGCAGGTATCAACAGCTTGTACAGGACCCCGTGAGTCTCACCTTGTGTGATCTATCTGTGGACACATTGACATCCCTTCATATGTCAACACATATCTATGCACAGATTGTTGATTTTGTGGATACGACATGTGTCTGTGATGTTGATGAAGAGCTGTTCAAAGTCTATGTGGGACATGTGTAGCTCTGTTCCATGATGTATGTCCTGGGTGGCTGCCTTGCATACAGTGTAGCATGCTTGGGAACCATGATCTGCACATGAACATACCACAGTTGGTAGGGTTGTATGTTTGTCGGTTTCCAATAGCTCTGTTTATCATGTCTGCCATGATGCACTCCATGGCCTTGCAGATCAGACTTTCTAGGCTTACTGGACTATACTTCCCACGGTGTGTTGTGCACCCACACATGTAGGGACTGCCTTATGTTGCTGTAACACATTCGACGGTTCCGGTCCTGTGGAGTGGGTGAGGCTCAACAGACTGTTCAGGTGCAGGGTCTGTTTGTTCTGTAGTGCATGCATGACACATATTGGGAAACAATGTAATCCAGTTGCTGCCATGCTTTTGGCTTTGGGGGAGCTGTTCAGACATTCTACACGTGATATCTCCTGGTATGATGTCAGGGACTATCGTCTGTGGGAGGTGGGTATATATACATGGGCCTGTCTGACAGGATGTTGGCAATGTCAATAAGGTACAGTTGTCCCTGACTCAGCACATATATGCGTGTACATTACTATTTATTACATAGCTGAAGGACATGTCATGATTCTCAGTCTGGACTCCTTCTCAGCTACTCTTTACAAAGCACCAACAAACCTGAGCACTAATCCCGGATATACTCTTTTACACACTTAACACCCTACTGATCCTTTGTGCTCAAGCTACAGAGTATGTCATCATAATACACTGGCATGTCCAGGGGATGGTTTAATGTGTACTCTCCAGTCCAGCTAGTGAATATTGTGGTTATGACACAATGTCACATCTGCATCATGTACACAGACAATCCTCTCCTCCTCACATCACACTCACATATATGTGGGAGATGTAACAATATTGACATACAGGATGCCGAGCTCTCTCGACCCATGACTGGCATAGTCTATCAGGTGGTGAGGGTGACCACACACACCACATATCAGTCTCACATACACCGATAGTGACAGCACACAAACCACATTATCACACATACACATATTCGGAGGCTCGACATACACTCTGCCTGAGCAACAGAGACCTCCACAGCAGACACACATACAACTGCTACCCCTCTACAATGCCCACATGTCACACAGTTCACAATGTCAGTGTGCCACACAGTCACTGCCCTTTGGGCTAAACAACACACCTGATACACTTGTTATAGGTGACACTTAATGGCAAACACACTGTCATCCCACTCACGAGGCCAAACAAGGGAATAGTCTCTTTGAGCTGTCTCTCAGGTGCCAGGATCTGCCACATAACACATGCACTCAGGTCACTCCAAAGCAAGTCGAGGACTGGCTCCATCATTGTCCATGCTGGTGCGTACAACCTCAGACGTTCCTCCCTGGACCACATGACATGAAACATAGAGGAACTCTGTGATCATGTAGCCCACCCCAGTATTACCCTGACCTTGTCTAGCATCTTACACTCGCCAAGTATGATGTCACAGTATACCAACACACTGATCACATTTAACAGTTGGCTAACATATTGGTGTTATTCAAAGGGGATACAGTGTCTGTCACCCTGGGGTGACATGCTTGACATGCCACGTAGCTTCCCTATGGACAGCTTGCGCCTGTCACCCTTGGACTTTTGAATACTGGCTAGGGCACTTGCTGCCACCATACTGCCTTATTTAAGCGGGGCTCAAAGGACAGAACCACCTTCATAGACATTACAAAGTACACGACACTGAGGGTAATGCAGCTCAACACCAGATGCATTACCCTCAAATTGTGCCCACTCAGGAATCTCCTCGGTATGGCGGATAGCAATATCTGTGCACTAACAGACACATGGTTCAGGCTCCCACATGCACACCAGCACTACCAGGTTATATTTCGTACCATGCTTTCTGACCACATAACTCGGAATGGCCAACACAAATAGGGGGTGTATCCATATACATCACAGATACACATACCTCTGGGTTGGTAGCACTGCACAAAGCATCACAGACCATACATATGCACCTAACATTGTGCAAATCGGCCTATTGGTTTGTTGCCTACTACAGACCACACTCCCCAACTCAGCAACCCCACTCAGCTTTCCTGGGAACATTGAACAATATGAAGGTCTCCCCAAACACCATTATATTGGGTGACGTCAAATACCCACACATTGACTGTGGATAGTACTCAGGCCACAACACCCTCGACCAACAGTTGCTACTATTTCTACACTCATATGCTATGGCACAACCGGTCACCACACCCACATGAGGGGACAACATATCGGACATGATCATCACCGACATGGGGACTCTATGTTCCACACCTGCGATATACCCCTCATTGCTAGGGGCAGAACATACTTTATCTCACTGGACATCCATATCCTGTCCCCACACTCTTCCTGGGTAATGTTGGTGAATGTCCCATAGGAAAACGTCACACTACTCCAAACCACTTTGGTATCCTTCAGCAACCCTGGGTCAGTGGTAAGTATGGCTCAGACTGCTGTATCCTTTACAGACACATTCTATGGACACCTAGTGGTCCGCATAGATCGTTACATCCAAAATAACAACTGGACTCATTCCTGCAATGGCAGTGGACCTGTGTGATAGACCCCAGCCATTCATATGCTTTACAACAAATGGAGGAAGCTACTACATGATAGAGCACAATCCCAGACAGGGAAGGCATCTGTGATCTGTACTAGCAGACAGCTACAATCACATGGGTAATTATGTCAAGCACGCTTCTAATGGACAATTGTACCAGATACGTCGGACACTCACAAGGCCTTATTCAGTCGATTCAGGTACCTGGCTGGACACTCACTGATATGCTGTGTGTTACTGCATACTGACTAAACATACCTTGAACCCACTGACATTGCCATCATCCTGACAAACAGGTTCAGTGCAGATGTGTCCCCCATATCCCCCCTAACGTGGTACTGTCCATACCAACAGAGTGTAACCTCCCAGACATCACGAATAAACAGACGAGTGCTGCCCTCCCCACAGTGGACAACACAGCATCAATGGGACCAGACGGTGTGCCAGCCTGTGTCGTACACAGCCTTCATGACAGACATAACACTCACATTACGTCATTGTTTGACATAAGAGTTACTGCAGGATATGTACCCATGGAATGGCGTACAGCGATAGTGGTCCCACTCCACTGAATACTGCCACAACAGACCACAGGCAATATTGGCCTAAAAAGCTAATTAGCCTGTTCTGCGAAGCTATGGGGTGTATTGTAATGGGACTCATGCACATAGACATGGGAAACCTAAAGACACTGGGTCCTACACATTACAGCATTGTTGTGGGCAGATCTTGCCTGTTGGACCTGTTCATATTCTTTCAACAGTTACCAGGTCCATCAGTGTTGGGAAGGTTGTCCACACAGCCTGCCTGGACCTTGCGCAACCCTTCAACACAATACCCCGTTCGGCCATTATGCATAGGCTCCCCAGCATCAATATCGACACATATCTGACACGATGGATTGCTACCTGGATCAGGGATAGCACCCACATGCTCAGTGTTGCAGGTGCCATGTCTGACTATACACCAATTACACATGGCATCCCACAAGGCTCAGTCCTGGGACCTCTCTTGTTCAGTATATATTTGTGTAATGTACAGGCTATCACAGGAGGGTTATGGCTGCCCATGTTCGCAGATGACTGCAAACTGGGTGCCATAATCAGCTCTCCTGCTGGCACATGCATACTCATACAGGGTTTCACAGAGATAGGTTGAATGGTGCCTGAGCCATGGCCCATGGCTACATGCCATTAGTTGCATAGTCATCCCCTTTGAGGATGACCAAATGCCCACACATTACCACATAGGTTGTAATCCATTACATACAGTAGTGGTTGTTATGGTTTTGGGGACACAACCTGTTTGTGCTCTCACCTTTGAAAATCCTATTGCCATAGTGGTTAGACAGTACATCTACATAGCCCACCATATCCCACATGGTTTCACATGTTGATCACATGTGGTCATTGTGCCCCTATACTCTTCACGACCATGCTTGGTTACTATGCCACATTTGGGATGTACCTTACCTGACACCTGCAGCAACTGTAATGGCCACAAATGTTACTCATCGAGCAGATGTAGGGACTCACACAGATGCCCAGCACACTTCTGATACAGTAACTCTAGCTATACTCAGTCACTTACCACCTACACAGATGTGCTGTGTGCCTGTAGTTGCAGGCAATATCTGACCCAGACTTACTGGACATGCTCCACCTCAGGATATCCGACTCCCTTGGAGCTACACACTCCAGGGACATATACCTTAGCACTGATGTTAAAAGGACATGCTGGTGGGACAGATTATTATCAGAAAGCCTCCACTCACTCCGGAGTGTAGTCCCGGTTTTGCATGAGCAGAGCCACCCACTGACCACCTACAGGTGACCTCTTGACATGTGGATGGGTGATCACATGTTTACCCTTGGGATATCTTCTGGGAACCTGCTAGACAGAGGCACAATACACTCAACATGAATGGGCTATGTTGTGTGACCTACTATTCAGAAGCACAGTGTTCTGATTAGACTGGGTTGCAGAAGCCAAACACACTCTGGCTATGCTTGTACATGCCCTTGGGCAGATAGCCTAGTATCAACCTCTGAACCTATGATAATTTTCATGATGCACAGTGTTTATTGCTGATACTGTTTGCAGGTTTTTATCATCTTTGCTTTCACACATTCTGTGAACCGCTTAGGTATCTGCAGAACATATTTGCTTATGGCAGGATTCCACTATATTATTTATGTGTCTGTTGCCATAGTGTGTGCACAGGGCAGATTGCTGGGTAGTGAGAGGTTCCTGGGTTAACACATGCAACTGCCTGCTATGTGTGGCCCAATGCTGTACTCCAACATGGTCTAAGTGTGTGAGCATGCCCAGTTCAGACTGTCAGTGTTCTGTTGCCTGACATTTGTCTCATGTATTCAAGTGTGTGAGCATGCCCAGTGTGACCTTTCAGTATGTTGCTCTGAGGTCCACTACATTTGTTGATGTATGTCTACATGTCCAATATTGACATTTGTACTGTGTATGTTGAAAGTCAGGTTCTATTCTTACTGCAGGACTCACCTTTGTGTCATAACTCAACAGGGATTATGCTGTGCCTGCAGGGTTTCCATGAAATACTTTGCATAGACTTATCGACATTTCTTCATACAAGCTAACCACTGCAATACTGTCATGGTTTAGTGGTTCAGTACTATGATTATAGGGCACAGTATCCTGGGTTCGAGGCCCGTCACTGCTTATTTTTTTCATACTGAGCAGACCAGACTGCTTAGGGGCCAGTAGAGCAAATATGAGCATGTTGGCTTTTGGTCAGCTATGCCCTACCTAGACCCAGCTTGTCCAACATTGCTCAATATTAATCATCATTGCTGGACATTAGCCAATATTACTCTACATTGACCACATTTGTAGTAGTTGGTGTGTGCAATTTTGTTTACATATACTTCATGATGGTAAATGCAGTTTAGCACTGCTTTATATTGCTTAACACATGGCAATCATGCCTCAGGTGTTGATGCAGGGCTGCCTATGTCGGATGCACATACTACACGCCCTATACATGTTTGAAAGCAGGTAGTGTCAACGTAGGCATCCCTTTTACTATATGTGCGGGTCAGAGAGAGGTATCATTTCCAGAGTTCCTACTGAGCCAGTGTATATGCTATGCATTGCCTCTTTTGCCAAGGCCAAAGCATACTGGGTACACCTCCTTCTGCCTACTGGGGCAGGCCCAGGTTGTTCCTCCTCTGAGTCACGCTCTGCCTGTGATGGCCTTGGCAATGGTGGGGGGCTGTTTGGCCCAGGCTTATGCTGGTCCTGCTGCAGCTGTTTTTGCAGGATCATATTATGTAGCATAGCATATACCATGACAATTTGGGTACATATAGTTGGTGAGTACTGCAAGGCTCCACCAGATGTGTCCAGGCACCGGAACCATGACTTGAGCAGCCCAAACACACGCTCGATTACATTTCGTGTTTGTGGGTGTGCCTCATTATGGTGTTCCTGTTCAGGTGTGTGTGCATTTCTGATGGGTGTCATCAGCCATGGCTCCAGTGCATAGCCAGCATCCCCCACTAGGTGACCTTGTGGGATGTCCCCATTGGCAAATGTCTGGTAGAGCTGCGTCAAATGCCAGATATGGGAATCATGGTAGCTTCCAGTGCAGCCAGCACACACATTCAGTATTATGCCCTGGGCATCACACATGACCTGGCAGTTGATGGAGGGGAAGCCCTTGCGGTTGAAGTAGACCCTACCCCGCTCACCGGCTGGTGCTTTGATGCGTATGTGCATGCAGTCTATTGCAACCACTACCTCAGGGTGTTCCACTATTTGCTGGAAGAAACGCATATTGCTAGCCAATACCTCACGGGAATTGGGGAAATATACATGATCACCGACATGTGCTGACATGGCATCCAGGAACTGGTGCAGTACCCTGGATGCTGATGCCTGTGAAATCCCCATCATATCACCAGTTGGTCTCTGAAAGGTACCTGTTGCTAGTATTCTTAGGCCAACACATACCTTGGTTTCCACTGGGATGGGTTCCCCTCTGTTGGTTCTGTGTGTGAGGTGTGGCCTGCACAGCTCAACAATTTGCTGCATGACATCTCTGTCCACTCTATAGTGCTCCACTATCTCCAGCTCATGTAGCCCCTGCTAGGTAACCCTGGGCCTGTACACTCTTCTCCGTCTCCTCACTGTGGGTTGTCCAGCAGCATTTGCATTATCACCACCCTCAGCATGTTGCATATGTTGCCTTATAACAGCAATGGCAACCCCTAACATTTTTGTCTCAGTGAAGCTTTTTCAGTTTTCACTTCTATTAGCTTACTGCAGTGTTGCAGTGTCTCTTGAGAGAAACATAATGGACTGTTGTTTGTAGAGTTTTAAGTGCTGGGCTGGGGTGGGCTAGTGTTCTGCCTGGGTAATTGCCTGATTCTGATTGTTTTCACCTGCTAGCTCTGCTAGTACTCCCTGGTAACTTCCACTATTTGGTGTGCTTCCTTTTTCCTTTCTGTTTCCTCAGGGGGGGAGCGCCGCGCACACAAGCGCAAACATGCGCACAGCAGCTCAAACATGTGCACACATGCTTACATGGACTAAAACTTGCTTATTCTTGTTAAAATGCATGCACACCGGTGCAAACACGCTTACAACTGTTTATACAGCCTTACATATGCTTACTCAAGCCTACATGCATGCACACACGTTAACACGCGCGCACACTGTCTTACTCGGGTTTACTGGCGTGGACACGTGCGCATGCACGCTCAGCAAGAAACTTTGGTGTTATCCGCGGCATACACCTTTGATTTCTTGACTTTACCTGGCCTACCTGTTGACACACCTCTTTCACTATTATGTGAATGTAAGCTGACACATGACACTCTGTTCCAATGAGCTTCACTCCTTTCATACATACCCCCCTCGTGATGTCACCTATCTTCTACTCTGTTACTCCCCTTATCCTACTCCTACACTCCACTGACTGTGCTCATTTTCTATGTAAACTTGCGATTCACTATCCTAACTCTCATTTGCATAGGATTGCCTACTAATGCTTGTTTACATCTCTTAGACTGAGCTTCCCCCCTTAGCAGCCTCTACTCGGTGGCCATGTTGTCTTCAGCCTGCCATTCCCTTGCATTGTAAATTCTTTTTAGCTATAAAATCCACATTTGTGGATCTTAATTATTAATGTTATGCTTTTTAGAGCGCAGCGCATTTGCGTGGTGCTGCGCTACAGTTAAACCCTGGAGATACGGATAAACAAAAAAAGTTATTTTATTTTTAATTTGCATCCCTTCCCATTGCCAATGGCTGTATTTTTGGCCATTGGCATGTTTCCTCCTGTACATGCATGCTTTATTTCCAGGTGACATGGCTCCGTTTTGCTATTTGCAGAACCGTACTCAGTTATCAACTGAGTACATTTCTGCAAGTAACATTACTCCTACTCGGACAGGTTTGAGTTTCCTGGATTGCAAATTTACCTCATTTGCATAGCTTTCACCTGCAATTGAGGTAATTTGCATATCCAAGCTCTGTCCGTGTAGGACTAGTTTAAGGAGCTCTGTTACATGCCCCTACCGGCTCTTCTTGGATTGCTCGGCGGACATGTTGGCTGCATGGAGTCTTACTCTACTCTAAGACTCCGTGCAAGCCTTCATGAATCCAGCCCAATGTAAACCACAAATGTTTGACAATGTTAAAAAAATAGTCACAGTAAAGTATTGCAGCTGCTTCAACACAAATGCACACTAGTTCTGCAAAGCCAGAATAATGCTTGCTTAACTTGAGCAAATAATAACAGCAGTGTCAGTCAGTTTCATGAACAGACAGCCCCAGTAACCAGCAATTAAACACAAATTGATTGACTGCATGCACCTCACATATTAAATTGTAATAACGTTTGGCCACAGTGATTTATTTTATAACCCCTACACACCTACACACTTAAAGAAATAAAAAAGACCCTCCTTCATACAAGCTGACTCACAATCATAGTACTAGTAAAATTTAAAAAAATATATAATTAATTATCACTGATGAGATTGACTGAAATAAAAATATTGAACAACCTTACCTGCAACAACATAGATCACCACTGAAAATAATTAAAAACGAAGTGATGGCACTGTGAACAAATGAGTTGCAAATCCAATGACTAAAACATAACACATAGCACACTTTTACATAGGGAGCTTCACCTTGGGAGCTTCACCTCCATACCTCCTGATATGGGGGTTCTGCCGCAACAACCATGGAACTTAAATAAATTATCTGTGGCATCACACAACCAGAAAAAAAAAGAAAAACTCTTGAATTCTGTCACAGTTGATCTATTGAAGTTCAACAGTAATATAATTCAATAAACTATACCAGCAACTAATCTAACCACAGTTTTAGTATGTGATACATACATGGAACAATACAACATATAAAGTGTGTGTGTGTGTGTGTGTGTGTGTGTGTGTGTGTGTGTGTGTGTGTGTGTGTGTGTGTGTGTGTTACATATGCATGCTGGGCACTGGATCAAATGACTCTGCCCTGACTCCCAGTAGAGTGACAACATTTGTTTGACACAGACAAGTGCTCAAAAGTTGTGCAAGATTGGCAATCCCTGACTTCACTGGGGGTTATGTGATCTCAGAGTTAGTATATATAATTAGCAAGGAAGGCCATTGGTTTAGTCCACTCTGGGGTAATTCCCAGATCATGCACAGAATCTGTCAATACTGGTGACTTTGACATCATGATGTCGATCAACTGGATGCCGAGGCACACTACGTTTGATCCAGTGTCCTGCCCCTATATATATATATATATATATATATATATATATATATATATATATATATATATATATATATATATATATTTTTTTTTTTATTTATTATCAAATGACTGAAAACCAAAAAGACTGAAAATTCAAAATACTGAATGACGGAGTTTGCCCCTTCTTCACTGTTGTGCGATCTTGGAGTTGGCATATATAGTTAGCAGTGGGTGTGGGAGGCACAGCTCCCCACATTAGGGGAGCAGGGGGGCTTGCTTCTTGCATTAAAAATGTATATGTGTCTACGTTGTATTATCGAAAATACGGTTCATTGAAATGTATTTCCAATAATACACTTCCGATAAAGTGCAATATATCAAAAATGCACTTTCGCAGAACAAAAACAGTAAAATGTAAAAGAATAAAAATAAAAACAAAAAAAAACATAGCAAACTAATTAGTATTATGCAGGGGGGCAAGCCCCCCTGCACACCCCTTACTTTATTATTCTCACTCTGAGATCGCACTATAGTGGGGAAAAGGGAATATTCCCTTATCCCCACTGTACCATGATCTCAACGGGAGTTTCCTTAGTTGTGCATCAACAGTATACATTGATGTACAACTAACGGTACATACAAACTGCATGTTTTTTTTTTCTTTAGTGAAAGTGCATTTTCGACAAAATGCACTTTCGCTAAAGTGTGTTCGATAAAGTACGGTTTGATGAACCGTACTTTCGACAATACAAATAGGACCCACACACACACATATATATATATATATATATATATATATATATATATATATATATAGATATATATATCTATATATCTGTATGCACACTCACATATGCATTATGAGACATACAGATATGAATAGATGTTGACTTATCAAAATGTTTAAGCACTGAAGCACAGGTGATCCATGCAGGCATTTTGAAAATAAACTTACTAAAAACCCAAAATATTGAAGCAAAAGGCAATCTCATAAGGAAAACAAATAGTTTCCTTTTGTGGCTGGTAAGCCTTAACCATACAACTAAATTCAGACATTTTTATCTTAATAATTAGAGTGTTGCAGAAGAGGTTTTCCATGATAAGGTATAGGGCTGGGTTTAGTGGCAGGGGCAGAGGGTTAGTAGGGCTAGGCAAAGGGGGGCTTCACCCCCGGCATTATCTTACTAATGCATGCCACCCCTAATCCTGCCTCTATACTTTACCCTAACCCTACACCTTACCTTAGAATACTGTTTTCCATAACCCACCACAACAAAAGCTGCATGGATATATACCTCATGTAACAACACAAATGCACAGCACTAACTCTCTCCCCTTCCCTAGCCCTTACTCTAACCCACAGACACTCGTACTCACACTCTGACCCCTAATTCTGGAACGTCTGGTGCTTCCTATAATGTCCCTGTTATTTAGAGCTGATTCATGTTTATTACTGTTCTATCCTTTGCATTTCTTCAAGTTGCCTCCCTTTAAATGTCCAGTAGTATTTTAGTAAAAATCCATTATTCCTTTCCAACTTCAGTGCATGACCCCTTGAAATGATGTATGTTATTATTACAAAGAGATGTCCATGATCACAGTTTTAGCATGAACTTGTATCACTTTTATTTCATTCACTTTTCTTCCATCTTTTATACGTGTAGTTATGTGTCATAGTTGTACCCTTTCTCTTCAATGTATGTCGGTGCTATGTATGCTCTACAGATACAGATAGAAAGACTCTGAGATATGCTTTGTATAACAGTTTGCTTGTCTAACATGAATTTGACATGCTCAGATGAACAGGTATAATTCAATAAAAAGGCAGCATAGTGGCTAAATGGTAAAGATGTCGCCCTTGCAGTTCCCTCATACTGAGCTCTGCCACGATAATTAGTTATTGTCAGTAGTTTTCATGTTCTTCCAGCATTTCACACGTTTTCTCTTTGTAATATGATTTCATCCCACTTTCCAGAAAACATGACACTCGATTGGCTACTCTAAAATGTCCATGTATGTTACTTGTACCCTTGACATCATAGCCTGGGCCATGGCTATAAAGAGTTCAGGGTAGACCAGTTTACTTACGCAGTTATCAAATTAACAAATTAAAAATATAAAAGATGTCTCTTATCCAGGTTTCAGCACATATGTGTATGCTGTCAGAAAGCAGTTAAGAAATTGATGTTTTATGCACTCTGCAGGAATTTTCCATAATGATGTAGACTTGAAGCTGATTATGAAAAATAGCTTTCCAAAACAGCAGCACAGCTGCAGTCTCTTGGGGCTTTGACTAAATGTAATATGGCACTTAACCCTTGTGTCACTATAATATTTAAGTTACAGTCTCGAGATGTTGTCCAAACTCTAGCCTTAGGACTAGGCAATAATATGGCTAACAAGATGAATTCTTTACCTTGGTATATATAATATGTCCCTGACAAAAGGAAGTATTCTAAAGAACCCAGTCTAACATAAAGTGCATTGGCTCCAGGTTGCAAACACAGAGGTGGAGTTATTTTCTGTTTTTTTCCCCTTAATTCTTATATTTAGCTTATCAAATGACCTTTTTGTGAAATATAAACACTGATTATGTATTTCTCTTTCTAAATGTATGGACGTACACCATTTCATTTCAGATCAGGCATTTCTGGCAGTATTAGGTATAGTTTGGATAGGTATTCTATTACATAAAACCAAATGGTAGGTTCCATTTTGATCCATTTTCCTATAAATCATCCTGCACGATGTGCTTAACACTTAACTGATATTAATTAGTTTTAGAAAAGTATCCTTAAATCATTCTCCTTGAATGAAAGTGACAGCTGAAAACCATAGTAATGTGGTGTGTCAAAATGAAGCATAGAAATGCTGAATCAAAACTTGACATACTGAAGCCATATGAGAAGAAACAATTACGACAGATTCAATGGATAGTTATTTGTTATGGTATGATACATATCTCTCTGAGTGTTCATTTTATATGAAGCACTGATGTAGGAGGGAATGTATGCACGTGGCTTACTGTTAAAACTGAAAAAAATAAATTGTTCTATATCTTACTTAATGAATGTAGACCACAGGCCTCACCATGACGTAATTCTGGCAAGAAAAAATTGTTCTCTGGAGGTAAAGTAAATCTTGAGCTTGGCTACTCAGTAAGATTATTTTACTTTTGGTTGGCAGTGACACATCTGAGATATATGACAAAAGTTCTTATACATGACTGTTAATCATGAGGCATGCTGTGGTTCCAACATATGTGTCAACCTCCAAACAAAAAGTGAAAAATGGCAACATTTTTTATCACAATTTTACATTTATCCATAATGGCATTTATCTGGTAGTCAGAAGTCAGAATTTTGTAAGTTTAAACGCAGATGTTTTGAAAATATTGCTTTACTTAGCTTTTCTGTTTTTAATAAACATCGATGCTATACAAATTTTCAGTAAAATTAATAGCTATGAAACATTTACATAGATGTTTATATTACTCTTTAAGGAAAATAATACATAGAACATATTTTTTTAATTATTGTTTCTTTATTAAGTAATTCAATCAGCTATGCACATAAGACCTTAAATGAGAGCACTTTCTGAATAAATGACTTACTTACACTCTGTCACAATTAGAAACATTTAGGACTACTAAAATAAAGTTTGCCACCTACTCATACTCTTAACCTTCTGTGATATATTAACACCAACCCTGCAGATTTCCAACATTTTAATTGCCTGCTTCAATAGTGTCATTTATCTCACTGTTCAGCTACAATACACCTAAGTATTGCTGTGGTGAAATTGTGTAATCCAAGTGAGCATTCAGGAACTGCTTTATCATTTATGTAATCACTTATATGTCAGCTTTCTCTAATTCATTTAGCAAACATGCATTAGTATCCCCTTTGCAAAGTTTAAGAAGACTTTCTACTCTCAGACTACAGATTATGTATAGAAATGTCAATGATGATTTTCTTTGTATGCTCCTCACACATACTGGGAAAGCTTGAAATGTACCAGCATTTCCTTGCCTTTACTTATTGGCTAATGTCTCGTTTTATTTTTGAAGGCCATTTACTGTTATTCTAACAAAAACCCATGGTGGTGGTGCTGCGGTAGCGTTGTCACCTCACAGTAAGACGCTGTCCAATTCGATTCTCAGCTAGACCGTCTTCTGCGTGGAGACGTGCGAGAATGGGCGTGCCTTCGTTGAAGGCTGTTCATCAGGCCTGGCAAGCCGGTACATAAAAAATCAACTGCCAATCATTAGCGGACCAGAGTTCCACTGTGGCAACCCCTAACTGGGAAAAGCCGAAAGACACACACAATTTACTGTTATTCTAGCACATTTATCTGTGCACGGCTAAACATGTTTACAATTTATTTCTAAGGAAAGGGATTCTTGTTGCTCTTTGTAAATTTAGGTCTTTGACATAAACAGCATACAGCTATGTAAGCAACATTATTTGTCATTTGATAAGCTGTTTCATCAGCAGGAGAAGTACTAGTAGAAATGTTCATTGCATAATCTGTTTAAAAGTCTTCTTATAGAAAGCAAAGCTGTCATGTATAGAAATCTGTTTGACTAAAAATTTACACATAGCAGCCTGACTTATTCTACATGACCAAAAATAAAGGTTCCAGCAGTGGTTCCTATGTTAGTATATTACTGTTACCGGTATGTCACTCAAGCTACCAAAATCCAGTTCAGAGGTTCATCCCTCACAAGCATGCCTTTTACCTTTACAAACAAGCACTGAGGCCAGACACACAGATCCTCCTTGAGCAGGCAAACAAACAAGCAAGTGAACTAACTTGTCTACTGTCATTTATATTTGTCCAGGCTCAGACTAAAATAGGGTACATTTGTATCAGCGCTCTGCCCCAATTACCAAACTGAATAATTAAATAAATAAATACCCACTGTTCCCAGAAAATCATGCTTACCATATGTACACATGAACATAATAAAAATAACAAGCAATATTGCCTTGTCACAGTTAGAGCTCCTTCTTAACTGAGATTTTATAACCATCACTCTGCAGGGTTCTTACATTAATTAGGTATCTTATATCTACCCCATCAGTTGGGGTAATAATAACATTAATAACAGCAATAATAACAGTAAGAAAAAGAAGAAGAATGATAATGAGGTCAGCTTGTTAACCAGATAGGGTCATTGGACATACAATCCCTTAATACTACTACTACTACTAATAATAATAACAATAATAATAATAATAATAATAAGGTCAATTTGTTAAACAGATAGGGTCATTGGACATACAGTCCCTTAATACTACTACTACTACTACTAATAATAACAATATTAATAATAATAATAATAAGGTCAATTTGTTAACCAGATAGGGTCATTGGACATACAGTCCCTTAATACTACTACTACTACTACTACTAATAATAATAATAAGGTCAATTTGTTAACCAGATAGGGTCATTGGACATACAGTCCCTTAATACTACTACTACTAATAATAATAACAATAATAATA
>NC_056725.1:1125752783-1125975283 GCF_019279795.1 Protopterus annectens
AAGATATTTTATATTGGTAAATTGGATAGATATTTTAGGGAGTGAATAAATACCTGAGAAAGATCTTATGTTGGTGCAAAAGAGCTTGCATGCTTTGAGGATTGTTCATTAAATTTTCCTTTTTCTGCACCTGTTCAGTTACATCAGCTTGCAAGTCTGAGCATTATACACTCTCCTCCAAGTGGGTTTGCAGATATCTCTACCGTGACTAATAAATGTGGCATAAAACTCTGACCTGTAGCTTGGAAAAACTGTGCAGGTCCACTTGAAGTCCAGTCTTAAAAGCTAACTAACTACCGCTCTCCTTGGTGCATAAATGAATACAGGATGCAACTTCAAAATCATATCAATAAATAATATCCACACTTAAGAGTTTCCTAAGCTATTCTTATTAACCAGGGCTTTCATAGATGCTATCCAGCATAAGAAAGAGAGTGAATGTAGCAAGTATCATGCAAATGTCAGGATGTAAAAGAAAAAAAAATGAAGTGAAAGGTGTTCCTGTCATATGTAAAATATTGCAAGTGATGTAATGGAGTAAATGCTGGAATGTGAGTCAGCAATATATGTAATCTACCTGCACAATTGGGCATGTGCAACAGTAAGGGAAGCAAACAGACTCTCAAGTATTCAGTTAAAATAAACCAATAAACCAAACAATGAAAGTGACGCATAAATAGGGATATAAATGAATTGTCAATGAGACAATTTGACCTTCTTGTTACTGACACTAAGAGATACAAACAATGTAAAAAATACTGAATCCTTAATATGCAAAGCACTAATGGGGTTCATTTCTCTGCCTTACAGAGAATGCCAAAGGGAACAACATATGAGAAAGCAAAACAGCTTGCTCTATGCAAATTAGGCCCTAGGTGAAGTCCAGAAAAAATGATCAAAGAAGGATAGTTCCTGTGACATTCATTATCTATGGTCTTATTTACCAAGGTTATCACAGCATAGCTAAATAAATAAATGCATACATAAATAATACTGTTTCTATTCAGACTAAGTCAGAAACTCTTTCACAAACTGATATTAAAACACAATAATTTGCTCAAAGTGTGATCTAGATAGGCCCTGTCAAGGTGAAGGATGAAACAAGAATTTGCACAGGGACACAGAAAACAGGTTCTTTACCAAGGTTATCACAGCATAAGTCCATTAAAAAAAGAAAAGACCCAGAGATCAGTTCTAAGCCCTAGCACAGTATACATTAATAGTGCCTAATATCCATGTTTTCATAGGGGATGGTCTTCCAGCTTTCCTGATAAACTGTCACCATGTTTTCAGCCATCAAGGTACATCTCTTCACAAGTATTTCCTAACTACTGCCTAAAAGTGCATGGAAATCAAATTCTTCATAGAGGCACTAACAATTTACACTTAGATGCTCATCTTCTTTTGGTTTTATGAAGATCTATGAAGCTTCCCCTTGACTGTTGACAGATAAGGAAGTCAGCATATAAACCTGCATCTCTTTTACTTGTATGGTTTCCAGAGTCTCTATGTGTACCTCCTACAACCATATAATAACAGACAGGATGGTATTTAACAACAGGAGACATAACATCATTCAGGGTAGTGCAAAACATTTTGCCATTGCCCTAAGGCTACAAGAACAACAGTGTAACATGGTACAGGTAGAACTGATATAACCTGATCCCCTTTATGCCTTCCCACAGAGACTTGTAACTGCATTTGGGTTGGCATGTTTATGAGGTAAGTCCTATATATAGATCAAAGTAGAAAACATTTGACAGATGCTACTATTTGGAATATATGAGTGAACCTGTCTTTTGTGTCCCTGAGCAAATTCTTGTTTCATCCTTCACCTTGACAGGGCTTATCTAGATCACACTTTGAGCAGATTATTGTGTTTTAATGTCAGTTTATAAAAGAGTTTCTGACTTAGTCTGAATAGTGACATTATTATTTGCATATGCATTTATTTAGTCAGTTAGTGCACACCAACGAAGTAGGAAATGACAAGATACTAACATCTTGAAACAAAGAATCATCTTTTTGACTCTGTAATATTAAATGCTAACACATGTCCAGCAAACTGTTAATTTCAAACCGATTTATTAAAATTACCTCCCTTACAATACTAATCAGTGCACAGATATGTTTTACAGTAGAAACAAGCAATATTTTACAAGCAATTTAATGTTGTAATGAAAAAGGCTCCAAGCTATACTTAATTACATTTTTTGATGACAGAAGTTGACAATAACTAAATTAGTCTGCTCTGAAAGAATATTTAACATTCTCACCCCCCCTTCTCAAGCTCACTCATCCTTTCTCTATCTGCCCCATACCCTTTTCAATGTGTCTGTGGATTCTGTGCTCACCATCCATTCTGTTATCTTATTCCAATGGGTATCTGTGGATTCTGTGCTCATCACCCATTCTGTTATCCCATTCCATGAGTGTCTGTGGATTTTGTGCTCATCACCCACTCCATTATCTAATTCCATGGGTGTTTGTGGATTCTGTGCTCATCACCCATTCTCTTATCCCATTCCATGGGTGTCTGTGGATTCTGTGCTCGTCACCAATTCTGTTATCTAATTCCATGGGTGTCTGTGGATTCTGTGCTCATCACTCAGTCTGTTATCCCATCCATCGGTGTCTGAAGATTCTGTGCACATCACCCATTTGGTTATCCCATTCCTGTATAACTAAAGAAATACTTCCAGAGATTCAAGGACCTGTAAGTCCCTACAATCTGCTGTCGTTGCCCTCTCTTTCCCCCTTCTGCCTTTCCTGTCCTAGATGACCCCTTCAAATCTCCCTGACATGATCTTGTGCAACAATATCATGACCCCCCCCCAACATCCCATTTTTTCTCATCCCATTATGTCTGTCAAATGATATGCAATTCTTTACTTAAAATGCACAGGATGTAAAGACACTTCAAAGCAGAACTGGTATGTTAGTCTTAGTAGTTGTCAGACTGGCCATCATTTTGAAGCCTTGCTCATTCAAAGCCCGTTACCTAATAGAGATTAAGATGACCTGCTAGACACTACTATTCACATTACAATATGAATTTGACAAAGAAATTGATACCCAGAGCAGTTCAAAATGCATAGACTGATACACAGACTTAAAAAATGATCATTTATTTTCAATACTAGATCCAAAAATACAAATATATTCTCCCATTAGATGTTAGGTAAGCATACAATATTACTCATTTCCATTTTCTAGTACAAATCTGTTTCAAACAAAATGAACATACAGATGCCTCTCATATTC
Source organism: Protopterus annectens (assembly GCF_019279795.1). Classification (NCBI taxonomy): domain Eukaryota; kingdom Metazoa; phylum Chordata; order Ceratodontiformes; family Protopteridae; genus Protopterus; species Protopterus annectens. Next base: position 1,125,756,048 of record NC_056725.1, read on the forward strand.
TACTATCATGTACACATGCACCTTCTTTTTATATCTCACCGTCCTTTAGTCAGTATAAATTATGTCAGGTCTGAATATTATTTTATACCTTTGAATAAGACTTTATTGTTGCATTAGCCAACAGACTGGGCATTGACTGATTTGCGTCCTTGCTGAATTTGTTCAATATTCAGTTAAATGAGCAATAAATATAATGCATAGATAAATATTTGCAAATTGCCCCCTACATGTAAACTACTGTCTTACAATACAGAGAGCCTACATAATAGCATATTTTATAGAAATAGTTTCTTTAAATGCATAGTTTCAAAGCAGAAGGATATTTCCTGCCTGTTTCTTTCTTAGTGTATTAATATTCTACATAGCAGGCAGTACTGCAGAATACATTACTTCCAAGGGAGTGAGGGTCATCTGCATTTAGAGCCAGGTTTCATCTCAAACTATGCAATCTTGTACCTCAAAGCTACTTGTCTTCTTGTATGGAATTATTGTATAAATTTACTTGCTGGCTATTTAGTATTTAAACAGGGCTTCTGATATTCTGAGTTGCATGTCATAAATTGTGGAATATTTCTGCAATAGATGTTGGTTGACATATTGTTGGGTAGTAAAGCCATTTTGAGGGCTAGAATGTATTTCTGTTATTTCCTAGTATTGTGAATGCTGGATTGGATTGCTTAGTATGTGTAAATACAATTAAATGTATGTGCCCATTTCTAACTGAAGTTGTATCAACTGCAATATTCCCTCATGATCACCGTGTTTAAATCAATTAGGATAGTATGGTGTTTCCATCATTAACCTTCTCATAAAGAGAGAGTAATCATGGTATAAAATAATACATTTGAAATTGTTTTATCTGTCTCCTTCTTTCTTGATTAGCAGGTTTCTGAAAATCAAATTTATAATAAATGTTCAGGGACAGAGATATTGCATGTTATATGCTACTGTTATCCACACAGAAGACTGATAGTAAAGGGGAGGATTGGGTAAGACCATGGCTTAGGAACTTGAAAGAAGCATGGTTGAATGGTAAGATAGAGAGGGGTGTGCTAAGAGGGCCTATACCATCATTAGAAGACTGACCAGTGGAATACCTCAAGGAACTACCTTAGTCATATGTTAAGCAATATCTGCCACACAGGTATCCACCTTTTTGTTAATGACATTGACATAAACAAGGATGATACCTCACTATGTCATTTTACTGTCTATAAATCATACAGCTGTGAAACACTTTTCTTGTTCCAGCTATCGGACATATAATTACAACTACCAGATACACGTCCTGAAACGGCTGTCAGATGTATGTACTGTTCTTCGTTCCTTTCATTTTTCAAGGATCTCAGCCTTGCCAGAACACTATATTTAATCATCAGATAGCATAATAGGCATTGTCAAAGATTAGATTTGAGAAAGTACTACTTGCAATTGCGTGGATTAGACCCTTGAAGTTGCAATGCTGTCACAGATCTCTGTTTCTTTTGGATTGCCATAGTTTATAATGGTACCAGTCATCTATATCATATTACAGTGGAATACAGCAACTCACACACACTGCACCATTTATTGCAAGATCTAAAGTTTGGCAAGCAAGGATTATACCACAGTGCCATTGTGGAACAGTACACAAAGCTCCACAGATGCTCTGTCCCCTTATCAGATGCATTGCTTAGTAGTAGTATATTAAAATAACACTAAATGCCACCATTAAGGAGTGGCACAGATGTCAGACAGATGTTTCTATTATCCTCACTCTAAAAGCTACAGTGGTGACACTGCCAACATGTGCCATTGCAGATTAATCAGAAAAATTGAAGGTCACTTACAAGTGGCAAGATAACAATGTTACAGATCAGAATGAAGACATACCTTTACAATCTGCTACAGTAGTTACATTACAGCTGTGAAACAGCTATTCTGTTCTTTGTATTTACCCCCAGTACGTTATTATGCTGTCATTCACTATAAGAGGGTTTTCATATGAGAGTCTCTAAGTCTCTTATGAGCATTTATTTTATAATCTGTTTGCAAGGTCTATATTAGCATTATTAACACATGTGGGATATGCTATTGAGTCACCTTTGGTGCTGTTTATATTTAATTGCTGTAGTCCTATTAAAAATATGCATCTTCTTCCTTTTTATAAGATACTTTTCTCCTATTATATTTTTTATCTGCTTTAGTTACATAGTTATGTTTAATTGACTTACCAAATATCCACTGCCATGTTTTGCTGCTATAGCTGTGTGTCTTTGTGTGTGTGTGTGTGTGTGTGTGTGTGTGTGTGTGTGTGTGTGTGTGTGTGTGTGTGTGTGTGTGTGTGTGTGTGTGTGTGTGTGTGTGTGTGTGTGTGTGTGTGTGTGTGTGTGTGTGTGTGTGTGTGTGTGTGTGTGTGTGTGTGTGTGTGTGTGTGTTTGTGTGTGTGTGTGTCTGTGTGTGTGTGTGTGTGTGTGTGTGTGTGTGTGTGTGTGTGTGTGTGTGTGTGTGTGTGTGTGTGTGTTGGTTGATGGGCTAATGTACTTTGCATTGCTACATGCCCCATTCAGTATAATGAATTGTTTGTAGTTAATGTTGTGATTGCTTTTGCAGTGGAGGATGTGTTACTTGTGCTATCTCAATATTTTCGACTGTGTTTTAAACTGCATACTGAATGCAAGGGGAATTTTTACACTAAATCACTACCACTGTCAATTCAGAACAGATTACTTGTCTTGTAATATTTATTTCAGCTTTACACAACTAACTAAAGCATTTTGAATAGTCAGCTATATAATAACTTTTTATAGTAAAATAGAACACAATGCAATACAGCAATTATCACAAAAGATATTTTACCATATGTTTTTAGACTTTTTTGAAATGATGGTGTCTAATTTCACATTTTGTGATCCTTATACCTTTGAATGATATTGTTTAATGCTTAGCTCTGTAAATGCAGCTGTTCATTTCTGATTATGTTTTTATGTACATGCACATACCCTCACATTTTGCAGTTATATGTTCGCATACTGTATCAATCTGTATAATCTTCACAGTTCTTAGTAACATAGTTTCAGTGCATAGTAATTATTAAATAGTGATGAAGAGTACATAATAAATTGCTTTTGATCACTGTTTCAGCACTTTGAATTACAATACAGGCCATCTCTGTGTTTCAATGCATTCTTAAGTGAGCTTTCCATATGTTTTGTGGGTTTTAGGGCTGTCTTTGTGAATAATTACTTTATATGTATATCTTCTGAGCTACTTCCCACATGAACTGAATTTTTATGTCAAACCATAAAGAGAGACTACATTTTGTTTTGATTTGGGACTATGTTCTACCTCACAAGACTGTAATGCAGTTTACGCTTTTAACTGTAAATCACAAGCACTTTAAACTAAGTAAGCAACCTTATTAGCTCCATATGAAGGGGTTCAGACATCAAAGGTTTAGCACATCTTTTCTTTTGTTTTTTAGTTTAGTTCTTCCACTGGAAATATCATTGCTTTCTGCAACACTTTCTTAAATTTCTTGGTGGTGGTTTGGTTTTACATAGGACTAATGTGGTGCTGTGCTTTTCTTTCTATTCTGATTTTTGCCGGCTATGTATTTGCTTTGCAGATTAATGTCTAATTCCAAGTAATACTCTTTCTCTCAAACCCTCTTTCTCTGTTTTATATACACACACTCACACAAGCACACACAAGTGCACAAATTATCATATATGCACTCATATGGATCTTGATTCACACAAAAAAATTGTGCTCACCAAGCCATGAAGTAATATAACATTATTTGTTGAACTAGCTCACAGAGCAGTGTCTTTACACTCTCTTTTGGTTGCTCAGTTGGCATTTGGATGTCATCAAACCCTCCATGCTCATTATATAATGTCGACTTACTGGAACTTCAACTTGCAAATCAGCGATATGACAAAGCTGAAACTTTACAATGCCAAACTCCCAGAACATTGGAATTTCACTCGGGGACACTAACCACTTGACAACATGCACACTAACTGTACCACTGTAAAAAATATAATAATTTTACTGATTACTTTTTCTGTTTGTAAGTGTTACTACGGTTTTAGCATTGCAATATGACCTAGACAGTGAGCTTGTAGAAAAGAAAACACAAATAAACAGAAAGCTATTTTCTGTTTTATACTGCAAAGTGGTCGAAGTATCAGATGCTTTATGCTTTAGTTGTAAACAGAGGTGCAAGTGTGTAATATCATTCTGATACCATAATAGTAGTAAGCAGCCGTTTTATTATTAAAAAAAAAATTAGAGCTGTTCTTCTACGTTATGCTAGTGAAGCAGCTAAAGAGTTTGTTCTGTATATCACTAATACTATTAATATTTATTAGGGAAATGTTAAAAGCCTTTCTCAAGAGGGTTTCAATCTGAGTTAACATGGATATAGGACAAGTGTTAGGGTTAGCATCTCATACTCTTAGAATCTTTAGTCAAAGATATAGACTAATGCAAGCAATTAGACTAAGAGTGGTGTGGATCCTAACCATAAACTGATGTCACTTAATCCAAATGGTTTTGTTGACACAGTGGCCCCACTACTGATATGTTCAATGAAAAGGCAATTTATAAAGAAGTAGGTGTGAATCTAAATTCAAGATTTGAAGACCTCTCATGAATGTTTCACAATATTTAGAAGATGGTCATTTTATAGCATTTTGCTGTTTACATTTTAGAATTGATTTTTAGTGGGGGGGCATTGCGAGAACATGCAAACCTAAAGAAATGAAATACAGGCAAACACAAACACCACTGATTTTCCCCCAATACAAATGGTATTAGATAGCTCACTCTATTGCAAGACTCAAGCTTACCAACGTAAATTACTTCACTACAAATGTGGCTGGATGACCATCACAAATGACATCATGCAAACATTTGGACATAGCCATCTAAATATTGTTTAGTGACCTGACCCGTATTAATGTTGGTTCACAATTACACTGTCCAATGAAGATGCAGGCATAGAATGGTCAACGATTTATACACAATAAAAAGTTTAAAAAGGGAAGTAAAACAGCACTAGATGAAACAGACTTTCAACAACAATCAAAAGAAACATTTAACTGCTGTACTAACTCTTGGTCATTGTAGCTTTAAAGCTTGTATGCAAAAAAGAGCATTATCAGGCAATCATCAGTAAAACTAGTAGAGCTATACGGGCCTGCATTCTGCTGTTAAACATCCTGGTTTGCATATATAGCGCAGTGTTACCATCAGTCTAATATACTGAATATAGTCTGTGTGTTGTTTTCAAAAGAAAAACATACTTACAATTTTACTTTATACTAGATTATACCTGGAAAAGAAAGGTACACACTGTGCAACTTTACACTAGATTAAACAATTGTAGTTGGAGCTAACTTAGCAATTAGAATGGATTGCAAAACATGCCCTAAGCTGACAACCAAAGAGCCTCCTTGGGCATATCTGAAGTTGTGCGATCTGGCTGCCTGCTCATAGGAAAATAATACCTACTTAGCTAGAGGGAGGTGATGTCAAGAATGCTGAAAGCATAGAGTGCATTTGAAATTATATTTCCTTTCCTCAACAACTATAACATAGCTATGTTAAAGTATGCTCACATAGCTCATTAAGTAAATATTATAACATTTCAGATCATTACCACAGGCATTTCGAGCCAGATATAGCTTCTTCCTAAAACTGTTGAACTGTAGAGTACCCCAGTTAACAAAACTTTAACTGACTGCAGCTAAAAGTTATCATGTGATTAAAGTACAAATATGGACTAACTTCCAATTCAACTCCCCCTACTATTTTTTTCTGGCTCTTCCAGTATTCAGAGCAGCCCTGAGATGGCTCCAGTCGACCACAGCAATACAGAGCACTGAGAAGTTATAATAGTGGGTGATCTCACTGACCAGACAAATGGGATTGAATGATAAAGGTAGTCTCTGCAAATGGATCCGATGCACATGCACACACATGCGCACACACACACACACACACACACACACACACACACACACACACACACACACACACACACACACATATATTATAACAAAACAATTAAACATAACTTTACAGATACCCCATTTTTTTCTAAAAGCAAATGTCCTCCAGTGTGTGTATTTCTGGGAAATAAGAGATCTTCTAGCAGTTAGATGGACTTCCACTTATGACACTGGGCCTCACTGTAGCCTGAGCAGTTTATATTTTCCCAGTAATATTAAACCTCTTGATCATTACAGCTTCCTCTTATATATTTTTTTTGCCCGTAACAACCTTAGCTGCTGTAATATTAATGAAAATAATCTGTCATTTCTGTTGCAGTAAGAAATGCACCACAATAATCATGAATTTCTAGGCTGTCGCTGTTTTCATATTGAGGTCAGTACTGACTTTAAATACACAAATTCACTACAGTATATACCACTGCAAAGTAAGGCTTTAACATTTACTCAAAACAAAACTGTCTAAACACTTTGATAATTTAATGCTGAATAATAATCTCTTTAAAATATCCTGAGATCCAGCTAAAAAAGAAGACATTTGTTCAAGGAAATCCTTTTCAAAAATGCTATCCTTATTTTGTTGCTCCTTACTCCTAGACTGAACCTGAAAATGGCCCAGCAGGATCAGTGTCCTACCCTGGACAAAATAAAAATAAAATAAAAATAAACCTGACAGGCATCTAATTGAGTACAGTAAAGTATAGACTGACAAGGTGTTCTACACCAAGATTATTAGTTTTGTAGTAAAACTCCTCAGATTTATCACTGGTTGTTTATCGTTAAGAAGCCAGATGAAATGAGTTTCAAAAGCTTGACTGAAACCAGAAGTACAAAACAGTGAACTAATAGTATCTAAATTGGATGCACAATATACTCCCAGAAGAGAAGCAGTTTCTGCTGCAACATCTGTCATGTTTCTACTGTTGACATTTTTAAACAATATACCTTTTTGCTGATGAATGTTACAAAAATGAATCTATGCTGTTTGATGACCTTACCACTTGATTGCAAACTATCAGTTTTCAGGAAAGCATAAATAACTGCACTTTTCTTCAATATGGTTGGCTGACTGACACACTAGAGTGGACAACAAAACCAGAGCATGGAACGTACTATTAAGGATGTAAAACTCCTAGCAGCTATAGAATTGCTGACAGCATTTCTAGTTATAGGAGTAACCAATTTCCTGTTTTTGCTGTATTCCATTGTAACTATTCAATGTCTATCAAGGTCAAAAGCCTCACAAATGTGAATAATGTGCAACTGGATATAACAAAGAAAGAAAAGAAATGTATTGTTTTGACTGTACTCAGCTATACAACACATGACACTTTGATGATGCTATACACCTGATTATAGCAGATAGCTTCATATATTAGATAGCAATTTGCCATCATGACTGGTGTGGTGCAAAGATAGCAGGATTTCCTAGTTTATTAACAACCTTATATTTCTGACAACAGAAAAAGACTTGGCATGTACAGTGTACCAGAAAGCTGGTAAAAAAAAAATCATAAAACAAGTTAGACATGCAAATTCATCTGGCTAAACAAAACTACCATGCTACATTTCAAAATAACAAGTGCACTAAGTTCTGGAAAACAGGAAATGACAACAGTAAAAAAGATCCTTCTTATTTATGGTAACCCATTTTCTTTGACCTCATCTTTGGAGCCTCTCAATACCTTTAAGTACAATTTCTCACATGACTCAGCAGTTTCACCCTGTGGAATATCAGTGTACATAGCACACCTCTGTGTAGTAGGTACAGCCTGTAGGCATGATACATCACTATGTGCTATGAGAACCTGTATGCCATTCATAAATATTGACAGTCTTGTACTCATCACTGTTCAATATCACAGTTTATGTCTATACATTATGGCAATGAATGATGGTGCACTAAGCAGAGGGAGCAGAATGCTTTTATGCAGCTACATACATTGTGTATGACAATATGTGACGCTTCATTGAAATACCTTTTTTTCATATTCCAACTCACTGAAAAAATAATTAACTCTCACCTTGTTCTATGAAACATAAATGAAAGCAAGAAAAGAGGCTCTGCACCCCGAAAAGAGAAGATGTGTACCTACACTCCCTTATCTCTAAATACACTAACTATAACATCACACTACAGTGTACATAATAAGAAAGTTCCCTACCAGTGCTGTCATTATTATTGTGCTATAATAGTCTCCGCTTGACTATGGATCAGACAGCCTGAGCTGGATTACCAGCTTGTGCACCTAATGAAACTGGCAGAGGAGGGCAGGAGTAAGTAGACTCTGCTGTCTGACCAGTCTTGGGAGAAGGAAGGTGGCTCTTGTATTTCACTTGGGTGACACTCCATGGGAATTTTGGAAGCAAGTGGATCATAAGCCTAGGATCGTGTAGATGAGTAAGCATGCAGAGGAATACTCGCCACAGCTGAAAGCACACAACAATGCTCACTGAGCTGCTGCAAGGAAGGGGAAACGCTCCCACAAGAGATGGGTAGACATCTTTGCTGATTCATGCCTCACCACATGATTCTTGCCATAGGGTAATGAAAGAGCCAACTGGGCTACCCCAGACAAGAATAAATGGGCTGCAGGACTGTTGGTTTTCATTCCCATAGAGCAAATGATTTGATTAGGGGCAGGCACAGTTGTCATTATTTCACTCATGGAGGGAACAATTGTAAAAAAGGGAGTTGTCTTCTGACTGCATTGTGTCAGCTTCTAGCTGAAATGCAAGAGAAATTTACATATATTCTGACTCCCACCACTGCTGCCAATATATGATAGGTACTACTGTGTGTCATCCCCATGCTGGCCTAGTAAGCAAGGAGCCTGAATCTTCACCACTGACACTGGAGAGGGACGTGCACTTGGAATATAAATGGATACACTCAGTATTTCTATATGCAGACCTCTCTGCATCAAGCACAGTTTCCATTAAGAGCACACAGGTAACACACTCATCCCTGGATCTGGATGTGTCTATATCTGTCTCCCTCCAAATCCCCAGTAAGACTCTCCACTGATACAGCTGTAGGGTTAGGTCCTCTGCCTGGTGTCCAAGCCAAGTCCTCCAGCACCTTCTCTGTAAACCCAGTGCTTTGTGTCCCTGCCCTAAGTAGCTGACACACAAACACACTGAGAGATTTAATTTTCACACACACACACACACACACACACACACACACACACACACACACACACACACACACACACACACACACACACCCCTGGGGAAGGCTGGCAAAGATTTATTAGCTGTGCCCCCTTCTGCTCAGATTATAATGTAGATTCACTGCCACCAGACACCCCAAAATCAGCTACTCTAAGGCTCTTAACAAAGGGTAGCCAATTATACTGTGTAATATTAATACTAATACAAATGGTAATACTTCAACGAGAGCTAAGCCTCCTGGAGTGGACCACATAGTGTCACCAAATACATATAAATACTCCCAGGGATGAATACTTTCTGAAAAGGACCAGCCACAATGAAAAGTTTCAATATATTTAATAATAAATAATAAAAGAACAAGAACATGCTAAATATATATCCACAGTAAAACACAGAGTTCAAATCACAGAAAACACTGAAAATAACATTGATGGACAGACTCATACAAATAAAGAAAAAACAATCTCTAAACAAAGGTTCACTAGATTCCTGACTGGATCTAAGAGACTTTATTTTTATTTATTTATTTATTTATTTATTTTACATATGTTTACCGGGATAGTCCAACTGGATACATGCCCATTTTCAGTGGAGGCCCGGGAAGAAAAGCTCCACAAAGACAAACTTACATAGATTACACAGAAGTTAGCAAACAATTATAAAAACAAAGTGATTATATACAATGGGTTAGTAGTGATTCCCTAGTAGGGACTCACAATTGTCATGGACAGCGAATTAAAAGTAAGAGACATCAGATTGGAAGCACAGCTTGGTGATGTAGTTACAAGTTATGATAATTGCAGAATATGCTTTTAGTTTATAACTTAATCAAGGTTGGTACATGGGCATAGCCAATTCACTTTGAGATACTGTTTGAGGTATTTTTGAAGAGACCTTTGGGGGATTGTAGGGTTATATAGTTTGGCAATGAATTCCAGGTTTTGCCAATGAAGTTGGCAAACAGGGATTCACCAGCAGAGTTATTAGCTTTATGAGTTTGGACCAGTAGTTTATCAGCTGACCGTAGGGATCTTAGATTGCTATATGGCTTAATAATATTTTTAAGTAAGGGGGTATCCTCAGGGTGGTACAAACTTTTGTGCACTATTAAGAGTTGATTGAATTTAATTAAGCTGGGCAGTTCTAGCCACTCCAGCTGTTTAAGGTTCTGGCAGTGCTGGATTCTATAGCTGGAGCCAGTGGCGAATCTGGCAATATGATTGTAGCTATGGGACAGCTTACCTAGTTCAGATTTGTTGAAGTTTGAGAGTACAGGTGAAGCATATAAGGGAGTAGAGAGTAGGTGTGATCAGGCAATTGCAGTCCTAGCCGGTGGGGTTAAAAATGTCTTGTTTCTATACAGTGATCCAAGCTTCTTATTGATGGTCTGTATGGTTTTGCTGACCTGTAGGTCAAATTTGAGATTATTGCCCATGATAACCCCTAGCAGTTTGGTGTGATTATCTGGGGAAATAGTGGTACCATTGTTAGATGTGACAGAGAATGAAAGTGTGGTGGATCTACTAGTGCGAGAGAAGAATAGACATTTAGTTTTATTGGGATTCAGAAGTAGGCGTTGATTGGTGAGCCAGTTCTTGATAGTGTTAAATGTATTTTGGGTTAAGATTTGCAAGTCGGATGGGGAGGTGGCTGAGCAGATGAGAGTGGAATCATCTGCGTATTGGATGCAGGTGGCTTTAGGGATAGCAGTGTGGAGGTTGTTGATAAAAATAGAGAAAAGTAGTGGACCTAGTATGGACCCTTGAGGGACACCAAGTGTGAGAGGTAACTGGCTGGAGGGTTTGCCCTGCCATAGTACCGCCTGCTGTCTACCAGTCAGGTAGGACTGGAACCACTGGATAGCAGGCTTGTTGAGGGAAATAGATTCTAGTGAAAGAATGAGAAGTTCATGGTTGACCATGTTAAAGGCTTTTGATAGGTCAAGAAAGAGGGCAGAGGTTAACCTATTGTCATTCCTGTTTTGGTTTATGGCAGTAGTAAAGGAAATGAGGGCTGAGGTGGTGCTGTGGTATGGCCCAAAACCATACTGGGAGTCGGATAGTAAGTTATTCTGTGAAAGGTATTGCATTAGTTGCTTGTGTACACATTTCTCCTTATTTTGGCTAGTGGGGAAAGAATGTCAATCGGTCTATAGTTGGCAATGGGTCTATAGTTTAGTTTATCTAATAACTTACTTGGGCAAGGCAGATGAAATATGTGAGCAGTCTTTCTAGTCAGGTTTCCCAAACAGAATACTCCATTATTCACTGTAAAATATAATATCCAAGATGGGGTTTAGGTGCCTAGGCGGTGAGACATTTCCCTGTGGTACATTTGGTTGGGGGTACATGGCTGAAGTGACAATTAGCTGCAGAGAAATATGGATTTTTGTGAATTCTCTGTGTCAAAAGGAACCACACACTGCCTTGCCCACAGCTTTAATAACTAAGTGCATAGGGAGAGAAGAACTAATGAGTCTTGGGCTCAGTGTACAGTGCATGTTTATGTAACTACAACATGTAGAAGTGTGCTACAGCATGGAGAATATACTGCATGCCCTGTAGTCACATTAGGCTCCAGTATGCATTTTAGGTAATGTTCTCTGGGTACTGTGAAAGGGGCACTGGTTCACATGCACTGCTTATAAAGGTACTGCCAAATGGGCACTGCATTTTTACTGCCACTGACATGTCCATTGGCCAGCCTGCTGCTGATACCTGCCATACTGCCTGCTGTTTTATGTTACCTTGTAGACCATGCACATTATTTCTCCCCTGTGCATTTGGTTATTGAAGTTGTGGGCACAACACTGCATTGTTCTGTTTGCCCACAGGGAATTCAAAACAGCCATATTTCTCTGCATCTGAATGTCATTTCAGCAATGTGTCCCCAACCAAATGTACCAGAGAGAAATGTCACACTGGCTAGGTGCCTGAACCCTCCAAGATGACTTGCAGAATGACTTCATCTAGTCACATGACTCTAGGTTCTCATATCTCCTTTTGAAGTTTGAGACAGGACTTTAGCAGACTGCTATGATACATATTTAGAGTTTTTTATGGCAATGCCTAAGAGCCAGAAACATTTAAAGCACTCCCCCTCTTCTTTACAAAAGCTAACAGATAATGGCTGCTCCCAGACCTACCATCTTCGGGCCTACTCAGCATTGTGGCGTGCCTTTCATTGATTTAATAGTTCATTTACATTTCCCTTATTTTTCTTAAAATAAGCCAGCTGGTTAACATTTGCTGTGCCAGTGTTATCTTTTAAAAATATATATACATTTAGTTCAGTTACCATAATACATGTACATTTCTCTTCATTTCAGTAGAGTGCACTGTTGATACATTTAAACACAATTAATACAAGCAAAGCTCACAAATACTTTTTCAGCACAAGCATCTGTGCAGATCAGTTAGATATACAAGTGACATATAATTATTTATGAAATTCCAGCTAGCTGGGCTGGCACAAGTCATACATCCCCTGCCCTACTACTCTCTGGCATGGTTGGTAGTACCTCCTATCGTCACACGTATAACATTTTATGAAGACCACACAATGGCCACAGTAATCCAAACATCCACTGCTACCATAGTATAACAGTAAGGAAAATCTAACAACAAAACATTTGAAGTTATCACTGACCAAGGCAGATTCCATTGTATGTAAAACAGACACATAACTCACTGGGATTATACAAGCTCATATAAAACAAAGCAATGATTGACCATCACATAGGCTTGAAAAATACATCAACTATGCAATGGTTGACCACTTAAAGTAGCAACACACACACACACACACACACACACACACACACACACACACACACACACACCAAATATGAAATGACTGCAAATGCAAGTAAAGCAGTCTTGCAGCAGTGATTTTTAAAAACAAAGACACACACACAATCACACACACACACACACACACACACACACACCAAATATGAAATGACTGCACACACACACACACACACACACACACACACACACACACACACACACCAAATATGAAATGACTGCAAATGCAAGTAAAGCACTCTTGCAGCAGTGATTTTTAAAAACAAAGACACACGCACACACACACACACACACACACACACACACACACACACACACACACACACACACACACACACACACACACACACACACACAAATGAGCAAAGAGAAAACAAATAGTTTTATGTAGGAACTCCACTCCCCATACTATCAATGTGTTTTCCCCACTCCTTTACTTATATATAATAATTACAGTTGCACAACTACCACAAAAGGACAAGCAGCAAAAGTAAGTGAAAGCCATTCCTGCTTGAAATTGGACATCTCAGGCATTCATCATCATCATCATCATCATCATCAGCCCCCTTTTTCCCTTTTTTTTTCTACATGGGGTCAGTGTATCATGTTAACTGTTGCCACATCTCTGGATTCAGTGCCACACTGCCTTCTTCAACATTCATGCCTGACTGTCACAGATCTTCTTTCACACAATCCATCCACCTCTTTGTTGGACATCCTCACTTTCTCTTACAATCTTCCTGTCTGTCCCAAATCTTCCTCACCAGATTGTCTTCTGCTTTTCTGCACATGTACAAACCACCATAATCTGTTCTCTTTGATCTTTTCTGCAATTGAAGCACCTTTGGCTTTTGCTGTTATGTCCTCATTTCTTCATCTGTCCCACAGTGTGCATCCTACCACCCTTCTCAGGCATTCAATGAAACTAATTAATAGTTGGTACTGGTCAGGTTGGAGTGAAAAATCTAATGGGATCCTCCCTCCTGGTCATGCAACAGATATGGCAGGATTATCAATCATCTTAACAAGTATGGGGAAAAGACATCTTTAAAAGACTCCTCCCAACATCTCATATGACCCAGAGACTCCCCAGATGCTGGAGTAGACTGCCCATACATGTCAAGCAGAGCACCTCTTTGGCCCTCTTCAAAAGGAACCTTGACAATTGGATGGGAGAAAGGAAATTCACCCCGGGGATCACGTCAGTCACCCTGCTAGACAGGGGTTCAGGGAAGTAAATAGTGTGGGAAGAAATATCCAGGAAATTGTTATGGCTAGGCTTGTATAGGCCCTAGGGCCGATAGCCTAGTACCAACCTATGAACCAATGAACCTATGTGAATATCATGAGAAATTTTGCCATTCCATAAAAGGATAAGAATGTGGTGTCATAGACCAAGAGATTTAGTGATTGTTGGTCAGGATTGAGATGTTCAACTAGCGAGACAGGTATATAGCTGATGGGCTTCATCTCTCTTACCAGAGAGTAAAAGTAATGAACAGGAAATTTCTCATCCTGTCTTTTAACACACACACACACACACACACACACACAGACAAACAGACAGACACACACACACACACACACACACACACACACACACACACACACACACACACACACATACACAAATGCAGAAATAAAATGATTGCAAATGCAAGTTCTAACACAATCACAAGAATAATGAACATATGAACATCTTATAGGGTTGCCACCTTTTCAAATGGCCAAAGTGGGACATTTTTGGTACAAACATCAGATTTTACAGGCCGACACATACCCATGGTATGTACAAAGGTTAGAACATAACTTTTTTGCCTAAATAAAAGCTTATTCTTGTAGCATTTTAGTTGCTTATTCTGTTTCTTATAACATTTAGGTATTTTAGATACAGAATAACTGTTTTATGAAACTATTACATAAAATATAGGAAATAATTTTGTCCTAAAATCTCACGACATTTGCCATTTTTACAATTTTTTGTCAGGACACAACTGCCCAAAGAGGGACTGTCCCTCGCAAAGTGGGACAGGTGGTAACCCTATCATCTTAGAATCAGAGAAGTAAAAGAAGAGCATTAGCACTAATTTGGGATTGGAACCCAAGGCCTCTAGCATACAATGCTGTTAGCAGTGTTGCTGAGCCAGCAAGAGTCACTACCCTGACAGGTATTGATTATTCCCTTAAGAACTTTATACTTTCAGCTAGGAACCCTGCAGCATGGTGATTTCAACAGTCCCTATCCAGGGGGCTTTCTCTGTATTTGTGTGTGTAACAATAAATGTGGAGACTTAGAAACTGTCCACTGCATGTATGATGTTGATGTTTGTAATATTACTGAAATGTTGTTTAAAGATCCAAAAATGCATATCACAAATTCCAAGGTATGCATGCCTCCTTTAATTCTTACAGATCTAGTGAAATGTCAGACACCAAGAACACAACTTAGAGCTAGAAAATGATCACATAATAATTAGCATCAGTGGTATTAAGCACAATAGTATAAAAATCTACTGTACGCCATTTATGACCTCTGGTTGAAGTTCAGGGCATACAAAAACAATGAAAATATGATCCTCATGAGAAGTTTAACTACCCAGACTTCACTGACTGAGTAAACTGCACAATATCAGATAACTATGCCCAAATATTAAATGATTACATGAATCAAAACATTTTGGAACAAAAAGTGTGAAATCTAACTTGGATGGCCTTATCTTACACTAATAAACTTGTGATTTTGTGCTTCTCACACATGGTCATAGACTCTATAATTAAGAGTGACCATGATTCTATCCTCTTTATCCAAAGAGCAGAATCAAACTCAGTCATTAGTCAGTCAACCCTTCCAGATGTTCCCAATGGAAATTATGATGCAATAAGTAGCACCAATGGCAAAGCAGGCCTTGAATTTCATCCAAGCAACCACAGTGCAATTAATTGCTCAAGTGCTTAAAGGCACAGGAAAGGAGGATGTGCAGGTAGGCTGTAGTGTGCATGGTGGTAGGGAGTAATTATTATAGCCCTGGATGTTCAGGATTTGATTGATGTGTCATGCTCCAGCTTGTGAGTAGCCTTGGAGGCATAGATGCCCTTAGTCCCACAATGGAGATGTCCCAGTAATCAGGCCTTCTGGCAAATGTTGGCAGCCATGGTAGCATGTAGGGCTATGGTAGCACTTCAACCAGAATGAAATCAGTGTCTCCCAGGTGGCAACAGTGGCTTTCTGGTAGCCCATGGACTAATGCACTGATGATTAGACTCTGTAAAGAGAGCATGAGGCAATGGTCAAGCCATACCATGGATTACCTCTCCGTGGCCACAAAGCTTCAGAATATCTGGAAGTAGCCAGTCTGGCTGGAGCTATGAAGGATGTAGCATCACTACAGGAAGATCTGCCGAAGTGTAGAAATAGTATGTAATTGTAGGAGAAAAAGAAGAGTAGGGTTCTATCCTAAAACATGGAAATAATTCTACTCAGTAAGTTATCTTATTAACTCCTGCATTTATAAGCACAGACCAGCAAGACAAATTATGCATGTAAACTCAACAAAAAGAACTTAATGAAATCACAAAATAATGATAAAGAACAACAAAAAAGAGGTAGACAGAGCATTATTACATAGTCTTCAAAAATAAAATTAGTGATAAAATCAAGCCTGGAGTAAACTAAATAATAATTACAATCCCATTGTTAACCAGGTAGTCCCATTGTACATACAATCCCTTTTCAATGGCAACCCCGCAGCAGTGTCTTGTTAAGTGACTTGCTCAGTATCACTCAGTAGCCAAACAAGGACTCAAACACTGTACCACGTGAACTATAGCCATCTTCATAGAAGTTATGTACTTTTCTTATTGTATTGTCCAGATAAAATTGTAAACTCATCTTGTTTTCAAAGCTCAAAAGTAATGCACACATATTGTAATTACATAAAAAAACGGAAATGGACAATATGTAAATCTGTTATGTTATCAGTATTGAAGTTGTCAGCCAGCTGTGAACATGATGAATGTGAGTGCAGGTAAGGTGAAGACATTCCTTAGATAACTACAGGTATGATAACTACTGACACATGTAAAATTTGAAACTCTGGTTCCACAGGACCAGACAATATACCTAATGGTTGATAACACATACAACCCAGAAATCCAAAATAAATTGCTGCAATTCATGTTAAACTGTTACCATAAGGATACAAACCTGGCTTATGGCAATATGCTATAGCTGTAAAAATTCAAAAAGTTGGGGAATGATATAAAACTCAAACAATTCCAGGCTTGTCGACATGACCAGAGATCTATGTAAAATTGTGAAACAAGTCATATTGGTGCTTATGCAAAATGATACAAGGAACATACCTCTTCCAGATTTTTAACACTTTTGAGTTTTTAAGGCTGTCTTACATTTTGAATGTTGTGACATTCTTTTAAGAGGTAACAGCAGCATTTAAAAAGCTAACAGTCCATCACATACATCTTGATCTTTAAAAGATTTTGACAGTGTTCTACATAAGGGAAGGATGCTGACAAATTAAATATATTAAATGTAAACCTGACTGAGCAATAGGCTACAACAAGTTGGAGGAGGTGGTGCGGTGCTGTGATGGGGTATTGAAGCAACATTTACTTGAATAATGCTGTTATTTTAACCTTCTGGATTTTAGCACTGGCTTCAATTGAACACCATTATTCATACTCAAGCCTCTATGTGCTCCTAAATGCAAAATTCATCCAATGGATGGATCCAATGGGTTTGAATGATAGTGTTCCATTGAAGCCAGTGCTAAAATCCAGAAGGTTAAAATAACAACATTATTCAAGTAAATGTTGCTTCAATATGAGAAGACTACATAAATACTTGCAGGATTTTGGGTCAACATGACAGTACTCTCTGGAGCCATCTTTACTATAGATATTATTAAAGACAAGTATTTGTTAAAATATATGAAATATATGTATTAAAGTATATGTATTTATTAGGTGGACAACATGTGAATTCACTAAGCAGAATATTTGTATTTAAGTTGTTGAGTGCTTACTGCTTGCATTTTTTATATACATTTTTATATTTATGTTTATAAACAGTTACCCAACAGGGAATATAATCAGGTACTAATTAATATATGCATCTGTTAACTGATTTTTATATATTTTTTTGTTTGTATTTTATTTATATTTATCTATATGTCTTTGTCTTTATACTTTGTGCATGTGGTTTTTAAATAGAATTTATCTGACTTTGGTAATTAATGAAGGGCAAAACGTAACCATAGTAATTAATTAATTGTTGAGTGCTGAATTCACTTTGAGTGGTAGGATTGTTTTTTCTTGTAATGAATTAAAGTATTTAAGTGCTGTTGCCATTTGAATGAACTGTCTGATGAAGCAATGGTTACCATTGCGAAAGCGCTCACCATTTTATATTAAAAAAGAGGATTTTACTTTTTTGTGGTTCAGCGTTTTTATTCCAGTAACCTTCCTACTGGGCACCTGTGTTTCACAATTATATATAACTTGTATGTTAACATGGCACAAACTAAGCAGTACAAAAAGAAGATGAATGATGTTTCACTCATCTGAGTTTTGAAACTTGGTTAAGGTAGGAATTAGATAATTTTTATAAAGATTATGGGGGGATTCAGTAATCCTCCGAGTAAGACTAACCAAGTCTTACTTGAAGACTGCCATTTAAGACTATGATGTCAGCGCGTCATGCATATGCATGAGGGTGCTGACTCAACTGGAAGGCTAACACGGAGCGTGTAAGACTGCAGGGGGTGTATCGGACTGACGAGCAGTCCAAATATCCATGCCCCTGCAACCATATAAAGTGAAAATGACAAATGCAGTGAGCGAGTCCGCTGAAATGACAACATAGCAAACAGTACAGATCCCCACATACTAAACCCCTTTGTAATTGTAAAATGTAAACTAATTTTTTTTTTTTATAATTCCCGATATAGCTGCCCGTATTTGCGCAGGTGTGCCCATTACTTAGCTGCAGTTAGCAATTTCGACATCGAAGAGCATAATAAGAAATGTTTATGCAAATCAAGCCAAATAGCAATAGATTAGTGGTAGAGCGTTCGCACGAAGAGGAAGCATTCCCGGTTCCAGTCCCACCACTCCCCTGTCTATTTTATGTTTTAAATTAGTATATAAAATAATTCCTGACATATATGAATGAAACTTTAGTAAAAAGCATTGAAATGGCCTATGTATTAGTGAACAAAATGTATATATATAAAGATAAGAAGGTGAGCAGCATTAAGGATATTGACATATAATTGCCCATAGCTAAGCAGCGTGTTACCTAGCGCAATATATTTGCCCATGGCTAGGCAGCGTTTTACGTAGCGCAATATAATTGCCCATGGCTAAGCAGTGTTGTACCGAGCAGAATAAAATTGCTCATAGCCAAGCAGCGCTTTACCCAGCGCACTATAATTGCCCATAGCTAAGCAGCGCTTTATGTAGCGCAATAGGTTTGTGCAGAGCTGCGCACTACACTAACCAGCGTACCAACGGGCAATGTGGAGCAACGTAAAGCAAAGTTGCCTAAACACAGCCATACTCCCTAGCCTGTCTGGACAGTAGTAAAATAAAAAGCAATGACAAGTTTCGAACCCAGGATACTGTGCACCATAATCAAAGTACTGAACCACTAAGCCATGACAGCTTAGCATAAACATGCACTGTTAACATGCATATACTTATAAATGGAAGAGTAACCATTGCTAAGCAGGTTTGCTGTTAGCCGAGAATTTTCAAAAACGTCCAATCACAAATAAGTGTGGGAAATGTGGCATATTTAAGCTCCATAGGCAGGAATACTCGCCATAACTGATTGTAGCTCCCATCTGCAGTCAGAATGGCTGGTGCTGGAGAGGGTACTCACTTTTGAGTGCAACGCTGGGGCATCGAGGAGTCAAAATACATGGTTTGGCTCCTTGTCCACCATCATGAGTCAAGACTCCTGCAGGGCCAGTTTCAAGGGATGGAGTACAAAGCAGAGGCTTGGAACCAGTTAGCTCATGACCTCACCAGTGCCACAGGCATCCCTCGGACTGGTGAGCAGGTCTGTCACCACCATGCAGACCTGAAGAGATGGAAGCAGGACCTACTGAACCGATGGATACAGGAGGCCCGTGACATGCAAGATGCCCCACTACTGAGTAGGTAGCCATGGAATGAAGTATGTAAGACATGCTATTGTAGTCTATATAATGGATAGGTATGTCTCAATATCCCTTCATTTACTTCACAGCTGCAGGTGTCCGTGCTGCTAATCAGCAAGCCTATGCAGATAGGCTGCTAAGGCTGCACCACCAGGCAGGTTAGTAATTATTCTGCATGTATTGTTATATAAAACAAGTGAGAGAGCCTGAAAAAAGTGTTGTAGTCCAATAATAAAGCCATAAAATGCCTTGAATAATTTCTCTGCATGTACTGTTATATAAAATAAGTCAGAGAGCAAGAAAAAGAGTGTTGTAACCCATTAATAAAGGTAAAATAAGTCATGTATAATATCTCTGCATGTACTGCTATATAAAATAAGTGAGCGAGTCTGAAAAAGAGTGTTGTAACCTATTAATAAAGGTATAATACATCTTGAATAAGTCTTCTGCATGCACTGTAATATCAAATAAATGAGAGAGCCTCTAGAAAAGTGTGTAATGTAATTAATAAAGGTATAATACTTGGAGTGTGTCCGTGTCACTTACTTTGAAATGTTGTTGTACCCTTGCATTATATAAATAGTACTGTTGTATTAACCGCTGTCAACCCACAGTTGGGCAGTCCCATATAAACTGGATGAAGGAAGTGCCAGTAGCTGTGAAGCATATGTACAGTCCTCAACAGTTGATTAATGGCTGGCATGCATAGGTAAATCTGGCACACGAGTAGCTTGTTAATGTGTTCCCCAGAAATGTGGGTGTGCTACTTGAAATGTAGGGTTCTGTAGACATATAACTGAAAATGTCACATGAAAACATCCAGATATGTAGATATATAAATATAAATAAAATATATAACTATGTAGCAGTAACATCTGCATCTTGGACAGTTAGTATGTCAGATATAGGTCAGGTATATAATGAACTAGCCAAACCCATTACACAACCTAATGCACATTGCCTAGTGTAATAATGCATGTAGGGGATATACACCTGCAGTCAATAGGAATGTAGTGTAAACTATAAGTACTTATAAGATGTTAATGGAGGTATCTTTTTACACCCTACTGTATGTGCATAAACAATGCAATTCCATACCTCAATGGGTATGTCTAATCTCAAAACATTTGTTGGGCTATATGTCCTATTGTTCTATAAATATCTGCATTTACTTTGATGTATGTGCCCGGTTCAAACACCACAATCTTGGTGGTCTGTTGCCACCAATCATCCCTGCATTGGAATGTCCACTGTTGTTCAATATATGCACGTGTTATGCTTGCTGTTCAACTGTTGGAACCCTGATGTGTTGGGTTAATGGGAATATGACTGCATGCTGTTACAACTAATTTGGAATGCTGTTGTCTATGTTGTAATTAAACACACCTAAACACAGAACGTATGGGAAGGCCGGTCCCAGCGGACCCACCTGTCCCTCCTCAGCTGGCGATTGCACCTGGCACCAGCAGGTCCGGTGCCCAGCCCGGGCTCCCTTCTCCGTTGGTCCTGTGCCACCTTTGGGTGGAAGTGCTACAGGGGATGGGGCTTGTCCCCCCGTGCAAGCGTGGGTGGAGAAGGCCCACCTGTCACCCTCCAAAGGGTCCGGGCTGTGGTGCGGAGGGAGATCCAGCGTTCAGTTGCTGATCCCCTACGCCAGCTCGAGGCAAGAGTGGCGTGACTCATGGGTGAGCCTGCCCCTCCTACACAGCCCCCAGCACAACCACCCTCCAGGCTGTGAAGGTGCAGTGTTGACTGCCGATGGGTGGGGATCTCAGTTCCACTGTTACCATCTGTGGGCTCATGAGCTTGCGATTTCCAAACATCCTTCCCCATCAATTGTGTTCACCCACCCCATGTGTCATATTCCGCCCCTGTATGCATCTTGTTTGTCTTGTCTGTTTACTTCCCCAACCTAACTCCCCAAATATACCTACTTCCTCTACCTCACATTCCACTCTCACCTGAAAAAAAAAAAAGGGCAATCTGTTCCCACAAAAAAATTACGCCCCATACATAGCTGCCCATTTTGCACATATGTCTGCTGGACATGTAAACTGATAATTATAATTGGCAGTACAACATACTTTGTTGTCCTCACCCCTCTCTCAGGGGTGGAAGGTTTCAAATTTCACTCCAAATTTCTAACATATGCACAGCTGTTGCTGGTAAAGAAATGGGCAGCTGTGGACCTTCCCTACACCCGTCCTGCACATCCTGAGCTGGTTTACCTACTGTCTTTCCCTCTTTGTGCCCCCTTTTTCACCACTTTCCTATCTCCCCATTTTCTTTTCTTTCAAAGTAATTAGCGCGGGGGTTAGTTGGAGTAAGCAATTTTAAGCAGTAGTTAGCGGGTTTGAGCAAGTGTGCGCATGTGTGCACTTAGCTAAGTATTGCTAAGCTTCATGCAAACCCGCGCAAACCCGCTTACAACTGCTTAAAAGTGCCTTAGTCACTCTGCATGGCAGGGCCCTTGTTCTGCTGAGCAGCAAAATAAAACACCTCTGTCAGTCTCGAACCCCGGACACACTACACTGCATGAAGTACCACTAAGCCACAGTAGACATACAACAAGTTGGTGTTGTAATAAATATATCATGCATTACGAGTGAATGTAAAGGGAAAATAGGAATGCCATAACACAAATCTTGTTCTGTGGATCTTTACCAGCAGTTGTTGTGGAATTGCCTGACATGACTGTGAAAAGAGAACCAGCCATTCTAGCAGGAAATAATGTTACAGTAGCACTTTACAAACCCCACACAGTATCAGAGCAGGATAAACACTGGCATATTTGAATAGGGTAGAGGCCATACTTCCCAACTGTGACTGCTTTTCAGGGATGTCCCTGATTCATAAACAAATGTTAGCTGTGTCCCTCAGAATCCCTCTGAAAAGTACTGACATAAGCAGAAAAGTGGGGAATTATACTTAATGAATAATGTCAATAAGTAAGAGTACACACTGCTTGCACGTCAGAAAACTTAACTTAATGTCTGTAATATATTACAGGTGTACCTCACTTATATGTACCTTTCCCTGAGGCTGTTCAAATATATACCTGAGTGTATCAGAGGCCTGGCAGAGGCAGAAACACACAGACATTTCAGCTTTTCTGCTGTTACACACTCTGCAAATAGCTTTGGAATGAGTCCCACAAGCATACCCTTATGTAGGAGTACAACACAGAAATATCAAAGGATGTAGCCATGTACTGGTAGCAACCAACTGTGACAATGCCATTGTTCCAGTGCAGAAAAGACCGGTGTGGTGTACAGACAAAGAATAATAGGATAACCTCTGGCTACCATCTGGATATGTCCACAGGTGGGAGCTATGCAGACAGACTACTTGCCTTGCTAGACTAACAGGTACACAGCAACCCTGTATGTTCAGCAAGATAAACATCAAGCAATAATATATAGTGCTCTCTGTACTTTTGCACCCCTACCTAAAAGAACAATATACCTGTGTATTCAGGATCTACCAAGGATGTAGGTAGGCATACTCAGTTCTGAAATGTGTTCAGTTGTCTTGAGCAGCCTGTGCTAATGTCAACACAAATAAACAACAAACTGTTCAGAAGTGAGTTAATTAATATTTACAGTATAGTAGTTCACAAACAGTTCATGTGCCAGAATAATACATTGCAATAACTACTTTTGTATGGCAGTTAACTGTCTAATTAGAAAAGAAAGTACATACACCCATGTATCTTGTATAAGCATTTGGAGGGGTGAGTAAAATTCTACACTGACAAATGTGTACTAGAAGCAGCAACATTCAGGTTTGAGTACAACATACAAATCACTGGCTACAGCCCTAGCTTCAGATATAAGAAGTTTACCAACCTTCTGACTGACACAACAGTGTCCACAGCAAACAAGCATGGGCCCCACTTTGGAAAGCTGAAAAGGCTATGCCTACCTAACTTAGCATTTTATAGCAGTGGGCTGTTATGACAGTGAGTACTGTAATTACCACAGAGCAGGCTGCATGTAATTCATAAATGGTGGGCACCAATTGGTGCAGAGGCCATCACATGCACATGTGCAGATACCTAGAAAAGCAGGCTGTACTTGTTGTCCACACATGCAATAATCTCATTGCAGCAACAGAGAGAGAGAGAGAGAGAGAGAGACAGAGACACAGACACAGACAAAGACAAAGAGACAGAAACAGAGAGACACAGAAAAAGAAAGAGCAACATCAACAGACAGAGAAAACCCAAACCAAAAAAAAAAATAAATAAATAAAAAAAATTATTTCCTTTAAAAACAGACGGAACAGAGAAATTCAAATGCAAGGTATGTAACACATATGTATTTGCTGGCATGTAGTAGATGTTTTTGAAGAGTACTCTACATACTGTGAATCATCCATATGTACACATGCATAGGGCAAGGGACATACTGCAACTGTTTGTGAAGGGTGTATATATATATATATATATATATATATATATATATATATATATATATAGATATATATACATATATATATGTTGTTGAAGGTTGTTATGTGCATATTTCTATGTAGGTTGTAGTGTGTGGCAAAGAAAACAGCATGCAGTGCTGGTATATGACATGTGGTGGTTAAACGCTGTAGGTATGCTCTATCAGTTTTGCAGTGTTGCAGCCAGTGAGGCCTGCTAAAGCTACATGGGCTGAGGACACCTTCAATGCAGTCTGCACAACACTGTGTAATATTATTACATAACTGTATATCTCACAACTGTCGCATAATTGATATTCCCACCATGAAAAGTGGACTGTATATGTGCCTATATGTACATCTATATGTACAGCAATGGATGTTTATATGTATGTCTGTATGTATGTGTGTGTATATATATATATATATATATATATATATATATATATATATATATATATATATATATATATATTTAGAGAGAGAGAGAGAGAGACACGGGGCATACTTACTGCGACAGGTGCCTGGTGACCAAGGTATGGACTGAAGCTCAGTGTTCACACTGCAGTGCCATCCCTTCTTGCCAAAATACTGCACCCATTAACTACCACATAGGTGGTAGTCTACCTAACACCGAAGGTGTGATAAGGGAACATGGGACACAGGTGGACAGTAGTCTCCCCTTTGATAATCACAGTGCCACACTAGTCATGTACTCTGTATACATGGCACACATCATCACAAAATGTGTGTCATCTAGGGAAATATAGGTCAGTGTTCCCCTCTACTCATCACACTTAAAACCCATTAGAGAGTACAATGCCCCATGTGGTATGTACCTCACATGACAACTACAGCAACTGGAAAGGCCACAGACATACCTCACAAAGAGTAATACCGGCCTCAAAGAGATGCCCTATGCAGACCGACTCACAAAACCACAGCTGCACTGTGTTAAATACCGCCTACCCAGAGGTGACCTCTGCCTAACATACAGAGCTATGTCACACCCATAGCTGTTGGACATCCTCCATGTCAACATATTACAATCCCTCCCAGATACACGCTCTAGGGCCCTAAACCCTGTCAGCTCACTAAACAGCACATGCTGGAGGGATAGATTCTTATCTCAGGGACATGCCATACTCTGGAACAAACCACCTATCAATAGCAAACAAAGCTCCTCATTAGCAGTTGTCATAAATACTCCTGATGATTGGTTGGGAGATAGGAAATACACCCCGGGAATCACCTCTGTGGCTCTGGTTGACAGGGGCAAGTGAAATTAAATTACATGTGTGTCAAAGGCCAGGGTAGCATATGGCTAGGATGCTGTAGGCTCTAGGGCCAATAGCATATTACCTACCTATGACACGATGCACACACACATGTACTTAGTGCAATAATTGCTATGTGAGGTTGACCGAGTGTGATGGTGAATGTGTTGGTGAATGTGTGCAAGCTCTGTAAAGGTGTGATAGCTTAGTGTGAAATTGTTTCTGTCATGGTAGTTTGTGTCCTAGCTGTGATCCCAGCAAAAGATGTGTATGCTATTGCTGGGCAGAAAAAGTAGTATGGCATATGGTGTGATGCGGTCCCTTGTTGTTGACTGACTGTGGTGTCCCATTGTAAGCTAAAGCAATACACATATGCTTGTGGGTGGTACTGCTGGTGAATCCAACTCCCAAATGAACTGTAGTACTACCTGAAGCTGTAGGCGTAAACAGTACAGTATGGTGTATGTTCACATTGTTTGGAAACACTGTTTTGTGTGTTCCCTGTAGTCCTCACAGATTACATACCTCAGACATAAGGTCTTGTAAGTAGTGACACACAGTACGGTATGGTACACAGGTAAAGCTCATCTGGGTTGGCATACATTTGTGTGTTGTATGTATGTCTGATGTGTGTGTAATTATGCCTGTACCATGCCCTCAATTATATCTGTGTTACAGGGTATACGTGTGTATCTAGCAACATGTATAGTCTAGTACAGCAGTATGCCACCTATATTAACAACTGTGCGCATATGTTAGGCAGGGGTTTGGCATCAACGACTACTGTGGTATACTAGTAATACTGAAACTGTACTTTACATTCATTGCAATGGATGACATCTTTCTTTATGCATTAGCTTGATATATTCTTCCTGTGGCTAGGTGGTGCATTGTGTCACATACAGTGTGCCATATACTGGTGTATAGTCTTACATACTGGCTTCTCTTTAATGCTGTGCAGAACATGGTTTGATATATAGAACACGCCAGGCACTGTCAGCCAGTTGTGGCCTGAGCACTAATATGTGGTACTGAACATGTGTATCCTCTGACAACCAATCGGATGCTAAATATGGCAGTTAATTGGTAACTGTACTTTAGTATGTTAAGTCTGCCACATGACTTGCTCACACATCTTGTTTAATTGTCTTCCAGGGGCATGTCCCACCAAAGAAATCCGTGTTATACAGCTGCAGAGGAAGCTGAAATACACAGCAGCCTGGTGCAGCACTACACCCTGCTGTTCTCTAGAACCAGCCAGGACCAGCATGAGTGGACTGCACTGTGGCAAGATCTTGTTCGTCGGGTAAATGACATAGGCATGCATAACTGGACATATGAGCAGGTACACCATCACTGCAGTGATTTAATTAGACATGTCCGGCAGCATGTGTTTGATATCCATCAACAACAGCTTGCCACAGGTGGTGGGGTAGTCATTCATCCCCCCTCACCAGAGTGGAGGAGCTGCTGCTAAGCATGGTGGCTCCTGGCCAACAACAGGAACAGCAACTTACATGTGTCATCATGGAGGCTGGAGCCACGCAGCATGTTGACATGGAGCGTGCAGGTAACATGACATATCTGTAGACTACTGTTACCTGTATTGGTAGATTATGCATATGTGAGATGTGTACTGTGTGTTTAGCAGTTGTGCTGCATAGTGTTGTGCAATACTGATATTTGGAATATAATCTGTACGCCTATGACTGTCGACTGTTGTACTACTGTAGTTTTGCAAACTCACAGTAGCAGTGGCACAGTTGTGGCCACTGACAAACTGTCTCATATTCTTGTAGGTCCCTCTGGTGTGACAGCAAGGCAGCCGGTCGATGCTGTTGAGTGTGTTATAATTTTAATATTTCTAATGAAATGTGCATGTCATAGGTGGGGTGTAGGCCATGTACATGTAACACACCTACGCATAATGCATGTTGTGCATGTTTGCTGTGAGACTATGCACATCTCAGTAATGACAGTAGCTGCCTCAAACACATGCAATACACAGGGCATCACACACAATTGTGGCAACACTGTACTGGACATTGGATAGGCATAGTTGATACACATGTACACAACATACACAACTTTGTCATACGCAGTACACCTTACATGCTACACATAGCGTATCCAGACACCCACTGTAAGGTCACACTTCAGTATCCCACATGTCATCCACACAGCACACATAATATACCTGAGGGGTAGAGGCCTATCACTGGGCTGTGCGACACTCTTCAACACATAACACATTCATGTTAGTCAATGCTCCCTATTGGGCACCTTACAAACCCATGTAACAAGTGGCTGTGTAATTGTGACTGTAGCCACAGTACTACAGTTCAGGTACAGCATGCTAGGTGGCAGTCTGGCACACATTAGTAGCCTTGAGTAACCACATGATGCATGACGATGATGGCTCATGGTACTACACCCCATCCAGTTACAGTGACCACAGTACTACATATAGTAGTCATTGCTATGCACCTCAATGTTGTGTGTGTGCAAACATATGCACCTATACACAATATGCATAGCAATCACCATTTGTACAAAGTGACACATATATGTCTTGTAATGCTATTGAGTGTATAGGTCACATGACACACATTGGGAATGTGTGATGTTTAATGTTGCAGTCATGTTGTAGCATGCCATGTCATGGCTGGCACTGGCATTTCCACTATATGTCCTACACTCACCATACCCACTGTACAATGGCCATGTTGAGCAATGGTATTCCATCACGTATACATGCACCACTCATCCTGTGTGTATACATAACATGCATGTGCTAAACCTGTGTCCACAATTATCTGCTACAGACACAGACACTGTAATCAGAAATGGATATCTATGTGACACACAGATACACATCCAGCCATGGTACGTATACCTGTGAGTGATGGCGCACAGGACATTGCAGACCGCTTAATACTTGCACAGCAATGCTGTGTCCATGTACACATTGTGTTCCAGGGTGAGGCTAATCACTGAACAACAACACACATGCATCAAAGCCATGTATACTGTTATTAACACGGGCTGTCTACACTCGCACTGCATGGTCTTGAGCAACAAACATTCTGCATGCTGATATGTGTGATATGACTGTTTGCCTTGTGATACTGTAACACACCGTCAACCACTATTAAATATGTTTTGGATTGCTGGTGGTGTGTGTGGTTATCTGCTGTAGTGAGAAGTGTATTTGTGTGCATGTGTGCATGTGTTCATGTGTGCATTTGTTCTTGTGTGCATGTGTGCATGTGTGCATGTGTTCATGTGTGCATGTGTGCATGTGTTCATGTGTTCATGTGTGCATGTGTCCATGCGTGCATGTGTTCATGTGTGCAGGTGTTCATGTGTTCATGTGTGCATGTGTGCATGTGTTCATGCGTTCATGTGTTCATGTGTGCATGTGTGCATGTGTGCATGTGTGCTGACATCATGTACAGGTCGTAAAGTGTGTTTCCTGTCTCCCTCCCACAGGTGCTGTGTTAGGGCTGGTTCACTGTAGCAGGGAAACTGATATCACTGAGCCACATAGTGATAATGAAGATAGGTGTGTTGAGGCACAGGCATGTTTGCCAGGGTCTGTCGTTGGGCCACCAATCAACAGTACACAGCTGTCCACCCCATCCATGCATACAGTTATACTGCCAATACATCCATCACCAATGCCCATAGCTGAGGGACAGCGTACAGTTGGCATTGGCCAGGACAGTGTGGTATCCATGGCACATGCATCCCAACACAGCAGCCATACCCAGATGTCTGGAAGGGTACCACATAGGCAGATGTCCAGGGGTGCTCGTAGGAGCACTGCTGCTCATCATGCCACTGGCAGATGTGCCACAGGTCTGACAATGTCACACATGTTCCAGGCTGTCATGGAGGCACAGGCACGTATGGAATGGTACACCAGACAGGGACTAAAAGCACAGATGGCCCATAACACCGCCGTCATTGACAGTATCCGTGACCTAGCAGGTGCCATCCATCATTACACTGAGGTCACTGATAGACGTTGGGGAGAGACATTAAATATCCTCCGCAATGTCATGTCCATGTGTCAGGACAGTGCGGGATGGTTGAGACGTCGATGTGGATGTATGCCAGCAACATCAGCAGCTGGCAGTCGCCGTGGATGTCCCTCAAGCCACAGCCGCTCCCGTAGTGCCAGTACAAGCCCCAGCAATGTTGGGGGTGGGCTGTCCATAGAATGTCCTAGAAGAACATGTGCACATGGCTCTAGACAGTCCCAGCAGGGACCTGTGTCCAGTGTACATCCATCCACCTCTGGGGATAGTACCGAGTCTGGCTTAGTACCTGATAGTGTCAATAGCACCCCTGCCAGGCACAGGTACCATAGCCGTGGCCAGAAACGGTGATCTATAAAGCCTTGCAGGTACAGTCTGTGGCTGTCCCACAAATACCCGTATATGGCAGCCACATGGTGGAACCATGTGCATGCAGACACACACACATACTCCAGACACCTAGGGCTAACACATACCCACACACATTACAACAACATTGGTCCATTCCAGTATTCTTGCCCCACACACACACACACACACACACACACACACACACACACACACACACACACACACACACACACACACACACACCTACATGTCAATTGGATGGCTCACTGTAGGCCTCTGGCGAGCCAACAACACACCCTGTGCATATGATGAAACCTGTGCCACCTCCTGTCATCTGTAACATCGATGCAGGAACAGGCTACCATGGTGCTGATGCACAGGGTGTCTATACAGCAGTATAGCAATATTAGCATGTTGTCAACTGTAGAGTGTAATGATATGCTTGAAGGTGTAGCTGAGCAGGCATGATGCATTAAAGCTATGATTGTCATTGTAGTGTTGTTTACACCAGTGTTGGTTCCAATTGTGCATTGTCCAGCCATGTGCCACTTGGCTGATGTGTGCAGTATTGGCAGCATGTGTTAGAGAGTGGACAGTATGTGTGGGATGTGTGTAGCACAGATTTGCAGGTGTACAGTTGTGAACATGGTGGAGGTGCACTGTCTGCATGTATGTGCATAGTGAACACATGGCCAGGGTGACATGCTCTGTATTACACAGTAACACTCCATAGTTTCTATTGGTGGCCAGTATGCATTGTACTACACACATTCCGGAACCTGACTACACATGTGTGTATGACATGGTTTGAC
Organism: Protopterus annectens; assembly: GCF_019279795.1. Lineage (NCBI taxonomy): Eukaryota > Metazoa > Chordata > Ceratodontiformes > Protopteridae > Protopterus > Protopterus annectens. The sequence goes on from NC_056725.1 coordinate 1,125,787,128, forward strand.
ACTGTGCTGTGGGTGATACTGTTACTATCTGTCATTGTTTTGCATTCTGGTGGTATACATCACTTCAACAGCCTGACCATAACCAATCATTAGTTGACGTCTTGACAACCGACACACAGATGTAGAACACACAGCAACATTTGGATCCTTCTGGTACTATACAATGCCAGTAACCACTGGTATTCACCTGCACCCATTACTGAGACCACTCCTGTTTGGCATATAGCTCTCTTAGGTACAAGCAATCACAGTAGGGATATGGCCGTTCACGTCTGGTAATGCATACTGTAGCCTAAAATGCATTCTCCAGATGACACACACATCCTCCACAAGGGTATCATACAGACAGATGCCTGTTGTCAAACCCATGCTGCAAAGCTATAAGCCAAACTAAGCATAGTCATCCACCTTTAAGGAACATATTATCCCCACAGTACCACATAGGTAGTAGCCACCAGCATGATGAACAGGTACCGATGTGTACATGCAACAAAGTGTTATGTCATCTCTCCTTTGTTAATCACATTTCCAAAGGTATTTTGGAATCCCTTGGTGGATCACATAAGCAATAAGAGGTCTGCATGCATATCCACAGTTTGTTCTACACCTATGAATAGTCATCATGGACAGACTTTGCTGAGTTTGAACAGGTCTGACATACCTCGGCCATAGACCCTCACTCACACATTCCAATAGGAATCGTAATGACTTTGTGTGACACAGATGACCTAGGCCAGGGATCACTGCAGTGGCTGGCCTTGTCACAAGTATACAGATGTGACCTAAGGTCTGGGAAGCAGCAGCACAGTCTGGCAAGGATGACAGCTGTGTTCTTGGAGAAAGCAGGGTTCCCACACATGCAATAATTGAGGTAATATGTACGTATATGTATTTGACACACAGCTAGCTCACATGTGCAATACATACTGATATGTCATACAGTGGTAAAAGCAAAACCCACAATACATTGACCAACAGTGTCGCACACATACAGCACATACACTCACCAAGTGCAGCATTCAAACCCCTACTTAACTACTTCATGATACTAGAGGAGTACACATTAACATGACGTGCTATGCAGATTACTGTCAGTTCTTTTTTCCACAGGTTTAATTGTAGGATGGTGACATCATCAGACTTGACAAAGGTTAGATTACCACTTTTGAGGTGTTTCACTACTCTCATAAAAGGTTGTTCTTTCCCCAGGTGAACACACAGTTGCCCGGTGCAGGATTCAGACCCCTACTTAACTACTTTATGATACGACAGGAGTATGCATTAATACGATGCGCTATCCACATTACTGGGAGTTTTCTTTTCCACAGGTATATTTGTAGGATGGTGACATCATCAGACTTGACAAAGGTTACATTACCACTTTTGAGTTGTTTCACTACTCTCCTAAAAGATTGTTCTTTCCTAAGGGGAACACACACAGTTGTGCAGTGCAGGATTCAAATCTTTACCTAACTACTTCATGATACTAAAGAAGTACGCATTAACATGACACGCTATACAGATTACTGGGGGTTTCTTTTCCACAGGTATATTTGTAGGATGCTGACATCATCAGACTTGACAAAGGTTAGATTACCACTTTTGAGGTGTTTCACTACTCTCCTAAAAGGTTGTTCTTTCCCAAGGGGAACACACACACAGTTGCCCAGTGCAGGATTCACACCCCTACCTAACTATGTCTTGATACTAGAGGAGTACGCATTAATACGACACACTATCCACATTACTGGGAGTTTTCTTTTCCACAGGTATATTTGTAGGATGGTGACATCATCAGACTATACGACGTGTATTACATTAGGTGACATTAGATGGCCTACATTGAAGGAATGTCTAAACACTTTGGCCATGTGATCATCAAAGGTGAGTTTACTATCTACCTGTGTCCCCAGGGCCATAATGACTTTCTCCGTACATGCTGGATTACCACCTATGTGGTAATTTGTGTGCACTTTGTATCACCCAAAGGGGATGACTATGCATTCTTTGGCATTCAGCTTGAGGGCATTGTTTTGACACCAGGTATCTGTCTCTGTAAGACACTTCTGGAGGATGTCTGTGTCAGCTGTACAGTCAATTATGGACCACAGTTTCCAGTCATCTGCAAATCTGTTCAGCCTTACACCTGCCGTGCTTGCTTGTACCTCTGAGCAGTATCGACCGAACAGGTGGGGTCCCAGGACCAAGACCTGTGTGATGCTATTTGTGACTGGCTTAGAGTTGGACATGGCACCCGCAACTATGAACATGTGTGTTTGATCTGTGAGCCACTTGACCACCCATCCTGTGACATAGCTGTTCATGTTTAAGCTGGTACACTTGTCCATGATGACAGAGTGGGGAATGGTGTTGTAAGCCTTTAGTGAGGTCCAGGTGGGCTGTGTGGACTACTTTCACCTCCATCTATGTTCATGGTAACTGTTTCAAATAAGTCAACTAGGTTTGGGAGCCAGGCTCTGCCTTTAATAAGGCAAAGTTGTGTAGAGTCCAGTGTCTGGAGATCTCCAATGTCTCAGTGTATGGGTTCCATGATGATTTGCTCAATAGCTCTGTAGACCAGGCTGAGTACACATGTTGGGCAATGGTTTCCAGGTTCTGTTTTGGCACACCCTTTGTGGAGCTGCATGACTGTTAGCGTATGCCATTCTTTGGGTACATAGCATGTAATACGCTTGAGTCTGGACAGTGAGTGTAGGTGTGGGTGTAGTTCCTTGTGGGCCTAGTGTAAGATGCAGCCTGGGACAACTTACAGTCACATTGATGCTATGTTCTTAGCTTTGGTGAGGGCTGTCTTTACCTGCATGTCCACGACTTCTGTGTCTCTGCATCCTTCTGTGATAGACACAGGCCCTTTTGGGGGTGATGGGGTGAGTTTACACTGAACTTGTCTCCCTGGGTGTGGGCAATGAAAGTTGGTTTGGTGTATGTCATTACTTTTTTCAGTAGCTGACAGCATATTTGGAAGTTGACACCTACATGTCTGATATAGCTACCGAAGGCTTTGTTGTTGTTATTCTTACATTCCTTGGCAATTTGTCTTTAGAAACTGCTTGGATTATTTTATGAGCAATCATTGTTTCATCCTAATAATGATCAGTGATGCCTTTCCTTTAGTGAAATTGGCTCTATCACGTGTTAATTTCCTCCTTCTGTTGTCTATCTTATTTATGGGCAATGACCACCAGATTGTTTTCTTATTTTTGGAGGAGTGCATCTTGGTTTTATTTGTGATGTCTCGATCCATGCATCCCTGTAGATGCTCATAGGATGCACTTGTAAATGATTTGGTGATTGTATACCATTATCCTACAGCAAGAGAGCTTTGGAACTTTCCACTTTGGTCTTGGGAAGTGTGCAGTTTGCTTTTGAAAATGTCTTCACAGTGGTTTCATTGACTGGGTGTGGGGGCAGGATGTGGATGTCCAGTGTGATTACTTAATGATCTGATATTACCAGCGATGGGGTTTATCTCTGTTGTGGAACACTGGTACCCCATGTTGGTGATGATCATGTCCAATATCTTGTCACCTCTAGTGAGCATGCTGACAAGCTGTTCCAGGGTGTTAGAGTTTCTTAACTCTAGGACACATTGGGCAAAGGACGTTGTATACAAGTAATTCACCCACTCAATGTTTGGATAGTTGTAATCTCCTCATATAATGGTGTTTGATAGGACCTTTATATTTGCCATTGTTCTCCAGAATACTGAGTGAGGTTCCTGAGACAAGGTACATGATCTGTAGCAGGCTACAATCTGATGGGCAGCTTTGCCCAATGCTAGTTGCACTTGCATGGTCTCCAAGGCCTCATGCTGTGGCAGTAACCTGGAGGTGTGGATATCCATAAGGTAAATGGCTACACCACTTCCTTTTGTATTTCACTCGTGGTCTTGGGTCTAAAGGTCAGGGTGATTGTGAGTGTTTTACGTGGATCATATCCAACAGCTGTATGTTTGACATAGCTTTGTATGTTATGCAGTGGACACCTCTGAGTAGGCAATATGCAAGGGAGTACGGATGGAGCATTTTGCAATGGCCTGTGTATGGCATGTATTTCAGGCCACTAATGCTCTTTGTGAGGTATTGCTGCTGGCTTTCCAGTTGTTGTAATTGTCTTGTGAGGTACATAGCAACAGTGGCGTTGTACTCTTTTATAGTTCTAGTGAGTGATGAGTAGAGGGGAACAATGTCCTCTTTTATTCTGCATGAGACACATTTTGTGATGAGGTGTGCCACATAAGAGGGTTTCCTGACTACTGTGGGAATGTGCTTATCACAGTTGTATCCACTGTCCACCCATGACCCAGGGTCTCTTGTCACACTTAAAGTGTGAGGTATACTACCACCTATGTTGTAGTTCCTGGCTACAGAGATTTTAACAAAGGTATAAAAAACAAAAACGGTCGTAGGTAACAGCAAGGTGCAAAAAGGAGCCCAAACAAAATGAAAGAAAATGCACCGAGCTAGCACACTGAGAACGTTTATTAATAGACAAAACAGAAAACAGAAAATAACCACAAACTATGTAGACCAGTAAAACATGTAAAGAAGGCTCTTCTGAGGTCGCTAGAATGAATTTTATTCACCACACTCCAAATAGTCCAAAAAAAGATGAATGAATTACAAAATCCAAACCATAACCATAAAAGTACTTAGCGCTTTCACCCTGAGTCACTTCTGGGCATCTTCAGAGTACTAATGCATTGTAACACCAACTACCAATATAAAGATGTCATCACTAATTACACAACGCCTATAAATTAGTTAATTAATAATTAATCATAGTTTTAAAGACATATGCATAAATGCGTTAAGACTATTGTTGGCTTGACACAATGTTTAGCTAGACACAGTGTTTAAATTGTAAAAAGCACATTTTTAAAATCAATAATTTCATGGTTATCTTACTATAATTATAAATTACAATGAATTAATGTTACAATGAAAAACTTCATACAAAATTCATAAAAATTCATAAAAAATTATTAGTATTGAACTCTTGTTTAAAATAATTAGTACACAATAAATTGTTATAAATAACCAGAAAAATAATTATATATATTTTAAAATATCATATAAATTATATTGTATTTCCCTTATTGTTACAACCACCTAGATATAAAGACTCAGAAAAAAGATATATTAATAGTAATAAAACAGTAATTAAATACAGTAAGATCTTTGTTTTAAAATACTGGAAATAGAAATGTGACCATTAATGCCAGGTATGCAGCTTGCATTTAGTCTTAGCTGTCATAGACATTCCTTGGCTTCTAACAAGTTATCATAGTCCCCTCCTTTTTCCCAACAATTGGGGATTCTATCAATAACAAAAAATATAAAACGCTTAAAATTCTCACATTTAGTACTATGTACATAAAGAGCATTTACCATCTTTTTATTCTTGATATCCCTGTTATGTTCCAAAATGCGTTCCCTTAATTTCCTAGTAGTTTTTCCAACATAATATGCTGGACAGGAAATGCATGTGGCCAGGTATACCACCCTCCTGATATTGCAATTACAATGTCCTGGACATTTGATAGATTTACCATAGCCTTGTACCATAGTATAGGGTCCATCATTTATGAATTTACACACTTTGCAAAAACCACATCTACTCATGTTGGACATAGTATATGCACGACCTTTGTTATTATTTTCCAGGCTTTCTTTAAGATTGGTACCCCTACTATATGTAACCTTTGGGAAATATCCTAGTATTTCACTGTATTCAATCTTATTGGAAAAAGCACTTGCCCAAGTATCATTTAAAACTTGAATAATAGTGTCTGAGTGTTCATTAAATGGTAAAATAAAGGCATCTCTTTTAGTAATATCAGTACTATTGGTCACCTTGGACATATTATTTAGTCCAAATTTCAAAATAGGTTTAGATAAAGTATTCCTTTTCATCATAATTTCCTTCTTTATTTGATTTATGAGACTTAATGGATAGCTTCTATCTAAAAACATGTTGCTAATAGTCTCCATTTCACAAATAAAATTCCTGTCCTCACTAATAATACGTGACAATCTAACCATCTGACCCTTTACAAGGTTCTTTTTTTGAAAGTATGGATGACAGCTGTCATAATGAAGAAAGGAATTAGAATATGTAGGTTTACGGAAAATGTTAGATTCAACTTGATGATTTTTAAAATACATATATATATCTAAATATTCACATTTTTCTTCGTGTATTTTAGTTGTGAATTTAAGAAAGGTCGATGTAGTACCTATATAGCTTATAAATTCATTTAATTCATCCCTATTGCCTCTCCAAAAGATTAATATATCATCCAGGTATCTAACATAAAATGATATTTTTGTCCAGAACCTGGATGAAAAAATGCTTTCAGTTTCCCATTGTGCTAGTACCAAATTAGCATAAATGGGGGCACATCTGGCCCCCATTGCTACCCCTGTGCATTGTCTATAATATTCATCTTCCATGTAAATAAAATTGTTGAATAAAACCATTTCCATCATCTCAACCAGTAACCTACTTTTAACAGTGTGTAGTCCACTGTGACTGTCTAAAATAGTTTGAAACATATCCAAACCCAACTTATGTGGTATGACAGAAAATAAGTTTATCACATCAATGGTAATCATAACAGTATCCTCAATGTTATTCACATTATTGTATATCCTTAGTTTATCTAAGCAATGCCAAGAGTCCTTGATGATGTGTGGGAATAAATTGAGAATGTCCTTGCAATAATAATCAATGTATTTAGCCATGGCTTCTAATTTAGAACCCTTGGCAGAAACAATAGGCCTAAAGGGAAGGTTTAAAATACTTTTATGTGTTTTTGGAATACCAAAAATTGACGGAGTTATAGGGTGTTCAACAATAAGATATTCGTATTCAGATTTATCAATAATACCTTCTATCTGATAGTCATAAAGTAACCAGTCTATCTTTGTATATGCCCTGTTTATCTCAAATTTTGATACTTTTTCATATGTTTCATCATCTTCTAGCATGTTAGTCATTCTATTAATATAGTCTGTTTTTGTCATAACTACCACCCCTCCACCTTTGTCGGGCTTCATAACTCTATATTTGTCCTTGGTAGTTAGTTCTTTTAAATAAAATCTCTCTGTATTGGTGAGATTATCTTCCCGATTAATAGGTGCTTTTACAATTCTGCGTACTTGTGATTCACATAGCATCTCAAATAAACATATAATAGGGTTCTGGGGTGGTATACATGTGCTGGATCTTTTTAAAGTCAGCCTACCTAAATCTGGTTCAACCCCCTTGTTGTTGTTTGCAAAAAACAATTTTAAATTTAACAACCTAATATACAATTTTAAATTGATCAATAATCTTCCTATATCATGTCTAAAGTTAGGAATAAAAGTAAAACCTTTTTTAAAAAGTGTAACATATTCATGACCAAGTGTATTGCCTGTGTAGTTGTACAGACTAAAACTTCCATCTGTGATGATTATGTCAGAAGGATTACCTTCTTCTAAATTAATCTCGATATCCCCACTTTCTAGAGAAATTTTTATCACTGTCAACCTTGAAGTTGTCACTAAACCTTCTTTCTATATTTATTTCATTAAAATCAATATCGTAATTTTCATTTAATATTGTACTATCAGATAAGAAATTAACCAAATTTATTTCATTTTCACTCAATAATATGTGTTTTTCCTGTAAATCGGGGCATTCCTGTACTGCATCTGTTGGTGTGGTTGCCCCTGATATCTGTCGCGTAGCCTTTCTAATCTCCTCACAACTGGTTCGTCTGAAAAAACAGTGTCATTTTCATTATGTCCCCTTTTGTCATTCTTATTGGATTGCATCCTATGTACATTGTTTGTGTGTTTGGACTTGTCATGTGAGGATGTGTACACTTCACCTTCTGGATAGAATACAGCAACACTTTCACTTTCACCTCTGTCATAGTACAATTTAAAATTTTTAAATTCTCTAAAGTGACTGTATGCCTTCTTATTTGCATAATCATTGCTGTCCCTTACAAGCTTTTTATTTTTGTATTCCAACCCTTTCAAAATGAAATTATCCAATTCTTTTAAAATATTGTCAATTCTGTGTTTGTTCATCTCAAACAATAGATCATTGCGTATACTTCTATCTAAATTAGTTAGTATCACATCTAATTTACTTAATTTTCTGTTATTGTTCCTAATGATAAGTCACATAAGATCTAAGCCAGTTCTATCATATAAAAGAAATAGTTCGTCTAATAATTCAGAGTCATTTTGGAACCCAAAAGGCATTTTAAAAATGCATAAACCTTTCGGTACCTGCTCCAGTTCCAACGATCTCTCTAGGAACGCATTATCCATCTGCAGAGTTTTGAATTGTTTGATGGTCTTTTCGAACTCTTTAAACTGTTGATTCAATGTCCCCATGTCCTTAGTGTTCATTTTAAGTATATCCGCGAAGCTCAGTGCTTTCAAGAGCTCCTTAATATCTGAAAACTTGTTGGCATAAACATTCCCCTTATTACCGTCTCCAGCGTTCAATGTTGGATTCGAAGGTGGAACAACACTTCCTTTATTTCCGTTGTTATTCTTCTTGTGTCCGCCTCCCCTGTGCATTGTCTATAATATTCACCTTCCATGTAAATAAAATTGTTGAATAAAACCATTTCCATCATCTCAACCAGTAACCTACTTTTAACAGTGTGTAGTCCACTGTGACTGTCTAAAATAGTTTGAAACATATCCAAACCCAACTTATGTGGTATGACAGAAAATAAGTTTATCACATCAATGGTAATCATAACAGTATCCTCAATGTTATTCACATTATTGTATATCCTTAGTTTATCTAAGCAATGCCAAGAGTCCTTGATGATGTGTGGGAATAAATTGAGAATGTCCTTGCAATAATAATCAATGTATCTAGCCATGGCTTCTAATTTAGAACCCTTGGCAGAAACAATAGGCCTAAAGGGAGGGTTTAAAATACTTTTATGTGTTTTTGGAATACCAAAAATTGATGGAGTTATAGGGTGTTCAACCATAAGATATTCGTATTCAGATTTATCAATAATACCTTCTATCTGATAGTCATAAAGTAACCAGTCTATCTTTGTATACCATATATCTATGGTGAATGCCATCATAGATAAAGTTTCTTTTCTAATTTTTGACTTGTTAATAACTAATTTGATTGTTGATTCACTTTTTAAGTATTTCAATGTTCATAAGCCTGTTGTTCCCAGGATATATGGTCTACCTAAAATTCACAAGGACTTGTTATTTCCGCCTATGAGACCTATTCTTTCAGGTAGTGGCTGGTGTACTGAGCCCCTCTCCATATATGTAGAAGGGACTTTACATGGTTTTCTGGACAACTGTTATACAATTTTAAAGGACACTAAGATGTTCTTACAGCGGCTACATAATAGGATGGAGACGATAGATAGAGATGAGGAATTTGTTCTTGTGACCATGGATATAGAATCTCTGTTTACCAGTATACCAAATGTTTGGGATGTTGATAGTATTAGAGATTTTCTTACTGTGCACAAACTTTTGACTAACAATAAGATACAGTTAATCTGCACCCTATTAGAAATAATTTTAGAAAATAATATTGTTATGTTTCAAGAACAGTTTTTCTGCAAAACGCTATGGCAATGGGCACTGCTTGTGCCAATAGCTACGCCAACTTAGCACTGGTCAGTTGGGAAGAGCAAAACATTTTGTCTGCCACTAATCCTTTCTTTCGACAAATACTGTGGTATGTTAGGTTTGTAGATGACGCTTTTATGTTATGGAAGGGCTCCGGCTCTGATCTAGACCAATTTTTGGATTATTTGCATTCAACAACTGATTTTTTAAGGTTTACACACCAGAGTTCAGCCACTGACATAAGTTTTCTTGATGTCAAAATCAGTAAGTACTATATACCATAAACCAACTAGAAAGAACACATTGCTGCATAAATCTAGTATGCACCCTAGACACATTCCTAGGAATGTGTTAAGAGGGCAAGTTTTTAGGACACTCATGCTATATAGTAATGACAATGATGCAGTAGCTGCATTGAATAACTTGAAAATTGAGTTTCTGGCTAGAGGATATTCTAGTGCAGACATTGATAATGCAATATCTGATGCCTGGAAGCTTAGAGATACTAGGTGCAAACCTTATTATAATCACAACAGAGCGATCGCAGATGCAACACACAGTGCCACAGCTGAGAATGACTTTAGAGTGGTTCTCCAGTTTTCTAGCAACATTAATCAGTATGTGGATGTTGTTAAGAAATACTGGTACCTTTTACAAGAAGTTCCTGGCCTTGTAGACAAGGTTGGACTGATTCCACATTTCAGTTTTAAGAATAGCAAGTCACTTAAACAACACCTTTGCCATGGGGAAACATGCAAAAAGTTAACTCACTCTGTTCGCCGTGGAACTTTTCCATGTAGGAACTGTAGTGCTTGTCAGTTTGTTTATAACAAAAATAATTACGTGCATCCTACCAGGCATTTTTCGTTACATTCTAATCAATATTCAGATTGTAGAACCACTGATGTTGTTTATTTTTGTTTTTGTCAACAATGCCATGCTTATTATGTAGGCAAAATGAATAGAATGTTGAAAGATCGTATTTTAGAACATGTGAGAGACATTACCAACTGTAAACAATCCAGTGCTCTGGCCTGTCACGTTATGTCTAATGATCGTTCACATTCTTTTAAATTTTTGGTTTTGCAACATATTTATACGAACCCTAGGGGTGGTGACATAGAAAATATTACAGAGGGCATGAGCAAAAATGGATACTGAAGCTTAACGCTGAGAAGTTTCCTGGGTTGAATGCTGCCACTACTTTGGTTCCCTTTGAAGGCTCGACCACTCATGCACTGATTTTAGATCTTTTAGAAGATATTTTAGATGTTTTAGTAGTTTTTATATGTCGTACTGTCGTTGTTTTATCTTATATATGTATGTACATGGTTTTTACACTGTATATAGTGTGGTTATATATGCTTAGTAACTTTGTGTGTAACATTATATGCATAGTGCATCTTTATTGTAGGATTCACTGTGGTAAGCTTCTCTTGAATTTGATTGTGTACAGCTTGCTAACCCTAATTAGTTAATTGAGTAATGGATATTTGACTATTTAAATAGAGTGTAAGCCTTTTACTGTTGTCTGATGAAGCAACTTTATGTTGTGAAAGCGCTCACCATTTTCTGTTTTCTGTTTTGTCTATTAATAAACATTCTCAGTGTGCTAGCTCGGTGCATTTTCTTTCATTTTAACAAAGGTGATGATAATGTGCCTTTTGGCATTGAGCTGCAGCCCATGGCTTGGACAACAGCCATCTGTCTCAGTAAGGCCCTTTTGTAGGATGTCCACATCTTTAGTGTTTACAATGATGGCTCCTATTTTGCAGTCCTCTGGAAACTTCAGTAGCCACAGAACGTCCATGTTAATGTTTACTTCAGGGAAGTAGATACTACACAGCCTGGGAAGTTATCTAGTCCCATGGCTGCTGTGATACTGGCTTCGGAGAGTGTTTTTTACCTTTGCAGCCATGATGACAGCAACTTTGCAGTCTTCCATTATAGACATGTGCTCTTTCATGGGTGAGAGGGGAGTAAAGTTAACACTGATCCTATCTGCCAGGATGTTGCCAATATCAGTTGGCTCTGTACATTTAGTGCCATTGAGCTGTAACTTAGAACAGATCTGAGTGTAACCATGACATGGACCTGTCTGTTAGGCAGAGATCTCCTGTGTAGACAGTATACAACTGAATACAGCTTGGGTTACATTCATTCTTGTTGCATGGGGCAACTATTTGAGGCCAGTAATCCTCTTGTTAAGGTTCTTCATTGGTCTTTCTAGTTGCTGAACATGCCTAGTCAGATTCCTCGCAAGTGTGTTGTGGTAGCCTCTGACAGGTCTGATGACTGCTGAGTAGTGGCAACCTCCTTTGACCTACATGCACAGACCTTGGCAGTTTGTGTGTACACATAGCAGGATTTTCAGACCACTTTGTGAATGTGTTTCTGGAAGTAGATATGACTATACACATTTGTCCATAGATCCCTTATCATCACATCCGTATTTAGCCTACGTGTGTGAGCATGCACAGTATGACCTTTCAGTATCTTCCTGCCTGACATTTGCTTCATTTTCTGTATTTTTACAGCAGGGCTCACCTTTGTGTCATAGATCAACAGGGATCATGCTGTGCCTGCAGGGCTTCCGTGAGACACTTTGCATAGACCTATCAATATTTCTACATACAGGGGGGCAGATATTCTTTGTACATTTCTACCCATGGGTACACCGGATTGTTACTGTGGGTGTACATAGGATGTGGGTTTCACCTGACACTTATACACATTTGCTGTGCCTGCACTGCTATGTACAGGACACCATTACAGTCTGTACTGTTGCCTATCGTACTGGCTTGAGGCATACTAGTGTACTACAGATCTTAGCGTCCATTGCCACATATATTAGCTTGCAACTTTATAGCCTACACAACCCACATCACAACGCCTGGCCTGATGTTCTCTGTCTGCATAGGCGTGTGGGTGAGGTTACCCATTTGCCTTATTAGGGGTATGATACAGCATTGCTTTGTGTTTGCATTAGTGTACAATTGTCCTGCTGTGTCTGTACCACTGTAATGCTATCATGGCTTAGTTGTTCAGTACTGTGACTATAGTGCACGGTATCCTGGGTTCAAGCCCTGTCACTGCTTTTTATTTTCATGCTGGCCAGACCGGACTGCTTAAGGAACAGTAAAGCAGATATGTGCATGTTTAACTGACTTTGCTCAACTTTGGCCGACCTTGGCCAACATTGCATGAGCAATTTTGTTTACATATACTAGATATTGATAAAAGCTGCTTAGCACTGCTTTATATTGCTTAAAACATGGCAATCATGCCTCAGGTGATGATGCAGGGCTGCCTGTGTCGGATGCACGTACTACACTCCCTATACATGTTTGGAAACAAATAGTGTCAAGTTAGGCATCTCTTTTATTTTATGTGCGAGTCAGTGAGAGGTATAATTTCCAGGGTTCCTACTGTGCCAGTGTATGTGCTATGCATTGCCTCTTTGCCAAGTGCAAGGCATACTGGGCACGCCTCCTTCTGCCTTCTGGGGCAGGCTCAGGTTGTTCCTCCTCTGAGTCACACTGTGCCTGTGCAGGCCTTGGCAATGGTGGGGGCCTGTTTGGCCCTGCCCCATGCTGTTCCTGCTGCAGCTGTTTTTGCAGGATCATATTGTGTAGCATGGCACATACCATAACAATTTGGGTACGTGTAGTTGATGAGTACTGCAAGACTCCACCAGATGTGTCTAGGCACCGGAACCGTGACTTGAGCATCCCAAACACATGCTCGATTACATTTCGTGTTTGTGCGTGTGCCTCATTATGGAGTTCTTGTTCAGGTGTGTGTGCATTTCTGATGGGTGTCATCAGCCACGGCTCCAGTGCGTATCCAGCATCCCCCACTAGGTGACCGTCAGGGATGTCCCCATTTGCAAATGTCTGGTGGTACAGCTGCAACAGATGCCAGATATGAGAATTGTGGTAGCTTCCAGTGCAGCCAGCATACACATTCAGTATTATGCCCTGGGCATCGCACATGACCTGGCAGTTGATGGAGTGGAAGCCCATGCGGTTGATGTAGGCCCTACCCCGCTCACCAGCTGGTGCTTTGATGTGTATGTGCGTGCAGTCAATTGCACCCACTACCTCAGGGTATTCCGCTATTTGCTAGAAGAGACGCATATTGCTGGCCAATACCTCACGGGAATTGGGGAAATATACATGATCACCGACATGTGCTGACATGGCATTCAGGAACTGGTGCAGTACCCTTGATGCTGATGCCTGTGAAATCCCCATCATATCATCAGTTGGTCTCTGGAAGGTACCTGTTGCTAGTATTCTTAGGCCAACACATACCTTGGTTTCCACTGGGATGGGTTCCCCTCTGTTGGTTCTGTGTGTGAGGCGTGGCCTGCACAGCTCAACAATTTGCTGCAGGAGCTCTCTGTCCACTCTATAGCGCTCCACTATCTCCAGCTCATGTAGCCCCTGGTAGAATACCCTGGGTCTGTACACTCTTCTCCGTCTCCTCACTGTGGGTTGCTCAGCAGCATTCACAATGGCACCACCCTCAGCATCTTGCACGTGTTGCCTTATAACAGCAATGGCAGCCCCTAACATTTTTATGTCTCAGTTTAAGCTTTTCACTTCTCTTTGTTGACTGCAGTATTGCGATGTTTCTGAGAAAAACATGGGGGAATGTTGTTTGCAGAGTTTTAGGTGCTTGGCTGGGCTGGGCTACGGTACTGCCTGTGTAATTGGCTGATTCTGATTGATTTCACCTGGCAGCTCTGCTAGTTCTCCTTGGTTAACTTCCTACTACTTCCTTTCCTTCCTTTTCCCATTTCTGTTTCCACAGGGGGCAGCGCCACACAAAAAAGCGCAAACACATGCACACGCATGCACACAGGCTTACACAGGCTTACACGGGCTTAGGCAGGTGCACATTTGTGTATACTAGCTTGGACGGCCTAACACAGGCGTACACGGGCGCACACCCGTGCACACAGCCTTAGGTGGGTTTACACGAGCACACGCGCGCACAAGTGCACATACAGTGTCAGCAGCTTTGCAAGAAACTTTAGTGATAGCCAAGGTGTACACCTTTAGTTTCTTGATTTCAGTTTAGACAACTGTAGACACACCTCTTTTACTCCTGAGTAACTCACAGCAAACACATGCCACTCTGCTCCAATAGGCTTACAGTCTTTTTGATACATACCCCCTCATGATGTCACCCATCTCCTACTCTGTTACTCCCCTTCTCCTACTCTTACATTCTAGGAACATGGTTCACATAGCAGGAAATATTGGGATTCACTATCCTTGTCCTCATTTGCATAGGATTGCCTACTAATGCTTGGTTACATCTCTCAGACTGAGCTTCCCCCCTTAGCAACCTCTACTCAGTAGCCATGTTGTCTTCAGCCTGCCATTCACTTGCATGGCAGATTAATATTTTGAATAAAGTACCTATTTGTGGCTTTTATTTTTTGGTTTTCTGGTTTTTAGAGCACAGCACATTTGCACGGCGCTGCGCTACGCTTAAACATCGGAGATCGAGGTAAAAAAATATATATATATTTTTTTTATTTTGCAATGGAAAAAAATGCCAATGGCCGTATATTTGGCCATTGGCATGCTTCCTCAACTGGATGCATCCTTTATTTGGAGCTGTCATGGCTCTGTTTTGCTATTTGCAGAACGGTACTCAGTTGACAACTGAGTGCATTTCTGCAAATAACACTACTCTTACATGGACAGGTTAGTGTTTCCTGGATCGCAAATTTACCTCATTTGCATAGCTTTCAGCAGCAAATGAGGTAATTTGCATAACCTAACCCTGTCCGTGTAAGAGTCGTTTTAGGAGCTCTCTTGCATGCCCCTGGCAGCTGTTCCTGGATCGCTCGGCAGACATGTTGGCTGCATGGAGTCTTACTCTAGTCTTAGACTCCATGCAAGCCTTCCTGAATCCGGCCCCATATCTGCAGCAACTTAACATAGAAACAAATAATATAATTATACTCTCTGTACTGCAACGGTATATTTTGAGATTGTTAACCTATAGTTTAAAGAGTAGAACTAAATGCCTAAATGAGCAGCTCCAGATGCTCATTTGTTAGATATTTATTTATTTATTTATTTATTAATTTATTTATTTGCTGTTGGTTTACCAGGATAGTCCATTGGGCCAAGATGAACCTGTTTTCAATGGAGTCCTGGGGAGAAAAGCTCCAAACAAGCAAGGTTACAGTAAGGATTTAGATTACAATTATTACAAATACTACAGACTAGTGAAAACA
This sequence comes from Protopterus annectens, assembly GCF_019279795.1. NCBI lineage: Eukaryota > Metazoa > Chordata > Ceratodontiformes > Protopteridae > Protopterus > Protopterus annectens. Next base: position 1,125,803,037 of record NC_056725.1, read on the forward strand.
TTACAAATACTATAGACTAGTGAAAAACATTACAGATACTACAGACTAGTGAAAAACATAGATACTACAGACTAGTGAAAAACATTACAATATAGAATATTGAGAAGCCATTACATCTTAAGGAAGCTTGCATTTAAGAGGTGCATACTAATACATTCATTGTAAATAGCTTAGTACAAGCAAGAGGAGAATGTGTGAATTAGGAGAGTACGTAAAATGAAAGTTGCCAGTGTAAAGAGGGGAGGAGATTATGTGGGGTAGAAGCAGGAGCATTCCCACTGGGATATTAGATGTGAGTGAAGAGGTTTTTGAATGAAAAGCGGTTTGAGGTGGTACGAATGGATGGTGGTAGGGATTTCCGGAGACGTGCTAAACCATACTTCTATTAGGTTTTGGTTGTTAGAGCTAAGTAGTCTATCAGGGAGGTGCATTTTGAAGGCAAAGGAAAGGGAGGGACAGAGGGAGGAGTTGAAAATGAGCTTGTGAGCAAGAGTAAGTTGAGTGCAGGTGAGAGGATTGGATAGTTCTAGCCATTTTAGTTTGTGGAGAGATGTACAGTGGTGGGTGGAGGACTTATGACTGGTAGCAAACTTAGCAATTTTGTTGTAGCAAGAGGAGAGTTGTGTTTTAAGGGAAGATTGTAGGTTAATTAGGAGTGGGGCTCCATAGAGAAGGGTGGGGATGAGAAATGTGGTAGAGAGCATGAATTTAGTAGAGGGCGTGAAATAATTTTGTCAGTAGAGCATGCCAAGTTTTTGGTGGGTTTTTTTGATATTTAGTTGAAGGTGGGAGTTGAATTTAAGCTGACTGTCAATTTGGACTCCTAGTAATTTGGCCTCTGATACCAATTCGAGAGATGTGTTATTATGGCTAGTGATAGAGAATGTGCTTATATTGAAAGAGGTGACTTTAGAGGGAGTAAATACCATTAATTTGGTTTTAGAGGCATTGAGTGCTAGGTGATTTTTTTTCATCCATTGTTTGGTGGTTGAGAATGCATCTTGTGTAAGCTTTAGGAGTGTAGGGATAGAGGTGGCAGAACAGATAATTGTTGTATCATCTGCGTATTGGATAATATTTGTGAAAGGGATGGAGTTGTGGAAATCGTTTATAAATATATTGAAGAGGAGGGGACCCAGTATGGGTCCATGGGGAACTCCAGTTGGAGTGTTAAGGAATTCAGAGGTGGCTTTTTTCCATTTTACTGCTTGATATCTATTGGATAAGTAGCTGTGAAACAGTTCATAGAGGAGGGTGATAGGTTAAGCTTAGAGAGTTTAGTTAGAAATAGATTGTGGGAGATAGTGTCGAAGGCCTTAGAAAGGTAAAGTAGGAGGGTTAGGATATTAATCATAATAAGTACATAAAGCTATGATGAAGAAAGTTGGAGGGAAAAAATATGAAACAAAATGTCATGCTGTAAAGGGAAAAGAGTCCTCAGAATAAATTGTTTTGTATTATGATAAGGTGGGAAACGTATTAGCATCACAATGCAGACAATGTTATATTAGGAATGCTACAACACATATGCAAGATATTTAAGGGACTATTTATAGATCTAAAGATATTATTTGTAATATTATGACTGGTTATTTTGAACTTTTGTATACTAAACCATGGATACAAATTGAGTCAGAAACTGACATACGGGTATGAGGGGTTTTGTCTGAATCCCTTCAAATTACAAGTTGCATCTACAGCTTTCACATTGCAGGATATTAAAAGCAGCATTCCCATGTTAAAAAAGGGAGCTAGACAAGATGGACATATAGCAGAATTCAATATAAAATTTAAAGTAAACAATGTTCCTTATTTGTTACAATTAGCACATTATTTGACTATACCCAGGTGGAAAAATCCTCATTCAATGTGTCTAGATGAGATCATGTTAAGCAAGAAAGATGATAAGGTTGACCCAGTACCTTAAAATTAGAGGCTGATACCTTGTCTTAATCTTTGTTCTTGAAAGATTCTATTCTCTTTTCAATTTGGACTCTGTCAACCGAAGCCAATAAATATTTAGAGTCAATAATTCATAACTGAGAATAATACAGCCAAACAGTCTAAAATATTGACTTAATCAAATTAAGTGCATCCAAAGCTTTTGACCATCTAAACAGATTATATATATATATATATATATATATATATATATATATATATATATATATATATAGGAACACTTTATAATCCCGAAATTCTAAAATACCGAATTTCAGAATCCTGAGATTATAAAGCCAAAAGCTCAAAAGTTCAAAACCCGAGAATTGCGAATTTCAAAATCCCGAAGTACGGAGATTTTGAATTAGTGCTTCTGGTGTTGTGCTGTATGAAGGGATAGCTGGAAGTTCAGGTAAGTATTTATGTTTAAGGGTTTTGGTTATGGACTTTAGTGTGTGTCAGTCTGTTTGGTTACTGTGATCTGTGTGTGCAAGGGAAATGTAGCTTGTATGTTGGTGTTTTTGTGTGTTTGTCTGTGTAGTGTGACCATGCAGTTAGTATATTTAAGTAGGGGGGGTGGCGGTTGCAGCTCCCCACATGGGGGGGTGCAGGAGGGCTTACCCCCCTCCTTGTATGTAGTGTAGGTTTGAGTTTTTGTGTGTTGGGGGAAGCTGTGTATGTGTGTGTGTGGTGTATGGTTAGTGTAGTGTTCGAGGTTTTAAAATTCGCAGTTCTGGGGTTTCGGGATTGTCAGATTTCGGCTTTATGATCTCGAAATTCTGAAATTCGATATTTCAGGATTTCAGGATTATAAAGTGAATATATGTATATATGGTGCTAGAATATTATGTGTCTTATAAACAATAATTTAAACAGAAGATTATACAAATATTAAGGTCAAATGTCCACTTTCCGCATCTTTATTCATAATAGCAATTAACCCAATTTTACATAATAATGGGTTAATTGCTATTCATAATAGCAATTAATCCATTATTATGTAAAATTCAAAATGTGATTTGTAGTGTACTGATAATTGCATATGTAAAAGTACAATATTGATAACAAGAAATTATAATGAAGATATTTACAAATACAAATGTTTGCATTAGCAAAATAAATAGGATATGTGACAAATTATAATAAATCAGAAATGATGCAACTATACACAAGAAAGAATAAAACTGTATCAACTGTAATGACATTTTAGCTACAGCTGTGACATTTAAATTTTTAGCTATGAAGTACTCTATAAGCCACGAGCAAATGTTAACAGACATGTATGTAATTCATACCAATAAGATTCAAACAAAACTTAACTCATTAAATTGTACTCTACAAAATATGACCAAATAATAACAGACATGTATGATGTATACTGATAAGATTCAAACAAAATGTAGCTCTTTAAATTATATATTATTCCTTAATTGGCATTGTTAATATAGCTATGATATTAATATTACCTTTAATTTGATTTCTTTTGCAAATCTGTTAACCTCACCTCTTCAAATATAATACAATAGCATAAGGTAAACTATAATTAAACTTCTTTGGAAAGATGGTTCTCTTCAAATTCTAAGATCTGTTGTCCATGCTATATTTATTCAATGGAGGCTATCAATGCCAGATACTCATAAAATATAACTTCTTTTATCAATGTAATTCATTTTTAATTTTACAAATAGTTTCAAATATTTTAGGGCATATTCACAAGATATACAGCATGCTTGGATACTATACCTATTGATAAATACAAATAAATAAATGAAGTAATGTGGAAGGAATATTTAGAATCAAATTTTAAATTGATAAAACTTAAAATCTTTGCTATTTTTAATAATGGGCCACAAGTTTGCAATACGTATCCCATTTTAGAAAAAAAAAACAGATTTCAGTAATATATAAGTTACAACAAGCAAAAATATTAAATATTTTCCACTCACAGGAAAATAATATTTAATATAAAAGTTCAGAAATGCAGTACCACACAAAACTACTAACATAGGAAAAAAAACTTCAAAGCAACCTTAAGTTGACACTGCTCAGTGTTAGGAGCTTAAACAAGAAACTCCACACCCTACAAGTTCTCCTCACTGTGGAGAATGTAGTCATCTTTGTTGTTACTGAGTTTTGCTTTAAAGATACAGAAAGTACTCTGACAGTGGAAGTCTACAGAACCTTCGATACACTTAGATCCAGCAGTAGCACAGATAGGGGTTAAAGGTGGTGTCTCAATCTGCATTAGCAACAAATAACAACTTTATGTTGGTTAAACAGGATGATGCCCTGTAGTTCATCCACATCCAAGTCTCCATAGACAAGATTCCTTCCCATGTCCTGCCCAGCTACAGGTCACCCAATATGATCAGCAAAACACACAGCTCTTACATACCTACTCAACTAGAGGTGCGAACCATCCAACTACATAATCTAGTCATGGCAGACTTTAACTACCCCTCTTTAGACTGGGAAACATACAGTGCCAATAAATCACAGGCATAGTATTTCCTGGACTTTATCAACACAAACACCCTGGACCCAATACTGTGTATACTACTCCAAACAGAGAATCAAACATATTGGACCTTGTTCTCATTAACATGGGAGAGTACTGCCTACCCCTCAAGTCATGTCCTCATTGCTGAGGTTGGACCGCAAAGCTGTTTCCCCCTCAAAACAAAAATCCATCCAGAAAACCCAACCAAACCCCTAACAGGAACTATTCTAAAGCAAACTGCATTCTATAAAGTAACAGTTGTTAAAATTCTCGGCTCCCCAGAACCCAAGAACACTGGTACCTGTGCAGAATTATTTACATAAAACGTGAGCAAACATGTAAATGGCTGCATTGAAGCTGTCATACCTAATAGAAGTAAGCCTAGATCTAACACCAAAAACAAAGCCCACTGGTAGAATCCTTACATTAACAGGGTATATAACAAAAGAAAAAAGTCATGGCCAAACTCAGACAGAACAACTGTCATAGAGACAAGAGCTTTGATTCAACTAAACAAGAAACTAAAAGGTTTAATAAAGTCCAACAAGGACAATTACAAGGTCAGGATAGCTTCCCAAGCTAACTGCAATCACAAAACCTTCTTCAGCTATGTTGTAAACCTTGTGCAGAACTGGTGGTAAATGACTCAACCTTCACGGGACAGGGAAGTATAGTGAATCTAATGGCTGATAAATTTAGCTCTAACTTCACCTCTCACTCCCTGGCCCCCACTACCCACTATGAAATATATCCCTCCAACTAACAACATGGAGCAGGTCCTGGTGGCACTTGCTAAGGCTAAAACATTGCTTCAGTGGACCTTGGCAATATCCACTGTTGCCTACTAAATAGCCTAAAACATGAACTATCTGGACCACTTGAGGCACTCTTCAACTACAGCGTCAAAACAGGATACATGCCATGTAAATGGAGGGCTGCAATGGTCATCTCTCTTCATAAGGGTGGACCATCAACCAACCACCAGGAACAATACTGGGATATATTATGAAAGGCTGAGTGCTGTGAATAACTTTTGATGTATTGGTGGATGGAATTTGCAATGAATTAATGAAGACTTAGTGGAGAATAGTACTGGGGTATATTAATAAAGGCTGCGTGAGGAGTATGTTAATAAAGAATGAGCATTCTGAATAGTTTTTTGATGTATTAATGAAGGCTGAGTACAGAATAGTACTAGAGTATACTAATGAAGTCTGAGTGCTCCAAACAGTACCAAAGTATATTAATGAAGACTGAGTGCTGTGAGGCATTACCTACCAGGGTGAGGGTAAGCACTATGTATTCTACTTGGGAAGGCCTGTATGCAGATGATAAAAATGAGTCCTGTAATAATTGCATGCACTGATAGGAAGTTCATCTCATGGTAGTGGAGGAGGGTTTTTGTTGGTAAAGGTACAGCTTACTGGGTTCATTGATGAAGTTGCAGTTCACCTTGTATTAAGCCTGGCTAAGACAAGTGCAAGGTCCATGGTACTATAATCCACTTTATGTGTGTCTCTGTCTTGCAGTATAGTTGCATATTGCTGTTTATTTACAAACATGACAATATCTAATTATAATCAAGCAATTCTATATGTGGTTATGTTCTAATCCTTGGTTTAAAGTCTTTTGGGATTCTAATACCATGATAGGAATGGACCCCATTTCTAATTCAAAATCTGAATAAAGTTAATGAAATTAGTATTGTTTCGGTCTTTGCTATTAGCCAAAAGGGGTCTTCTCACCACTTGTTACATATATCGGTAGCATATCTAAATAGGACTGTAAATTCTTTTTTATGAAATTCATTGCCCCTACTACTATTGGAACTGTCTGGGTATCCTTCTTCCATATTGACCACATTTCTGCCTCCAAATCCTGGTATTTTATGACCTTGTGTCTCTCTGTACATAAGACACTGTAGTCACTGGGTGTAACAATTTCATGGACTACTATATCTGGTTTTCTCGCAACTCTTTTCTGAACTGCTGATAATGGGTGATCCCATGTGATATAAACTTTACCATTCTGTATAATGCTGTGTCTCATATTTGTAATGCTTCTCAGCTACTTCAGTGTTGTAATGTTTGCACAATACCCAGTACAACAGTCTTGCCACATTATTATTCCTTTCAGTATACAGGCCCTCTCCCCATTAGTGTATCACACACAGCAACAAGATGTGCAACTGTTTCCAGTTCTGTTGTACAAAACCTAAATGTGCCTGTTTCTCGCACATGCTCAATGGCCTTTCTAAACCAAGGTGTTCATGGTGAACTCTCCTGGACTGCCAGTATTAACCTTTCCCCTTTTTGTTTAATTGAATCTCTCCTTAACCGTTCCTGCATCAGACTGACATGAGGTTGTTGCAAGAGTATTCTGTACATGCAACTATATTTATGCCTTTTAACACATTTCTTGCCTTTTCAGCTGATTCTTCTCACTATATTCTTTTGTTTTCTGGCACATTCAGTTGCTGTCTGATTTCTGGTTTGATTTCCATTCCCGCTTGACACTGTAATGCTTCTGCTAAACTAAGTAAGGAAGTCATCTTAGACATATTGTCTTCATGTTTCTAATTTTTCACTATGTTTGGATCTGGTGAGGTTAGCAGATATCGATATGTATATGTATCCTATGATTACAGATCTATACATGTAATCTATTTTGAGGAGGCCCATACCTCTTTCAGAACAGGAATATATAATCTCGCTATACAGTGATTTTTAGAAATTAGTTGCTAAGCAAGAAGCATTTTTCTTGTTTTCCTGTCCAACTGATGCAATAAGTTTTGGGGCCAGTCAGTCACCCCAAAACTGTTAGTTTGAACAGGATGAACAAAATGGTTTATAGCTTGAACTTTGTACCTAGTTGTCAAAGCTGTCTTCAGTATTAATTTTAGTCTTCTAAACTATTTCTTACTGAGTTTTATTCACACAAGTTATGTTGTATTGTTGATCCTTCATCAGTTCCCAAATATTTAACACTCCCTCTTGCTGAAGTTCTTTTATATCACATTCCTGTCCCAGACTGATATTTTCTTTGTGCTGCAGCTTTTCTGATTTAAAGGTTACTTTTGCATATTTATCAAGACCAAATGGCATTCTTATATGATCTAAGAAAGTTTTAACCACTTGCAGTTGTGCTTTGAGTTCTTAAGTTTTGACCACTTGCAACTGTGCTTTGAGTTCCTCATCTGATGAACTATGCAATTTTTAAAAATTCTACAAAAAGAAGATGAGAAGTCTTTACACTTTGTTGTTTTCTGGGATCCAAATTGTAGCCATGACCTAATCTGTTAATTAGACAGCTTAATGGTTTAAGGGCAAAACATAAGAGCAGCAGTGACAAAGAATCACCCTGGAATATCCCCCTTTGAATTTTTATCCCTGGTATAATAACTTGGCCTTTATCATGCTTTAACCGAAAAGTGGTTTGCCATTGTTTCATGGTCACTGTAATGTAATTGATCATTACAGAGTGTATATTCTACATCTATAAGCTCTCTTTAATCCATGAATGTGTGATGCTGTGAAATGGTTTTTTGTAATCTACCGATGCCATACTTAGTCTTTCCCTTTTTACAATTCTCCATTATGACTTTATTTAACAACAAATGACTTTTGATACACCCTTTTTCTATTGCCATGATTGAATTTTCAACTAATTGACAATAAACTCTGTCAGCATCAATTCCATTGTATAGTTTATACATTGTTGGGAGGAAAATTATTAGTCTATAGTTTTAAGATAGCTTACAGGTCACTCTTAAGGAGGAGTTATCATTTTTTTCTGTTGTTAACCAGCTTGGTATCTGTTCAGGGCATACATATAAGTAGTTCTTATTCAGGGCTACATCTTAGTGTAAAGATGTTATTGTTTTTAGCCAGAAGTTAGGTACTACATCTGGGCCTGGGGTTTTCCAGTTAGGAGCTTTTCTTAATTGTGTTTCAGTTTCTCTAGTTGTGACTTCATCCCATTTCATATCCTTTACATTTGAACTTCTTACTATTTCTTTTACTTCTTCTATCCATTTAGCATCTTTATTATGTTCCACAGGATTTGTTTCCCAATTCTCTATAAAATTTCTTTGTGTCATCAATGAATTGTTTGTTTTGCACGTTTCTCTGATATATCTGCTTATCTTCTAAGTTTTTCTGCTGTACTGATATCTTTAGTTGATTATTTTCAATAGTATACAATAGAACTTGGTCTGTTCTAATACCGTGCATTGCTTTTATCATATCTGTCTTTCTAAGTGTTTTTGTTGATCCATTCCTTCTATACTCTTCTAACAGTAACAATTATTAATTGCTTTATTGTTTTCTCAATTTGATACTTCAGTGATGGCATTTGATTTCTTCCCTTTGCTTCCCTTAGTGCCCTGTATTTTTGTGGTAAGACTTTATCTGTTATTCATTTAGCTTCACAGTTATATATCCTATTTCCTTTTGTTATGTCACATGAATTTTTGTTAATAGTCTTGATTATTGTAATCATTTGTTTTATCAGACCTCTAAAATTTCGAGTCTTACTGACTTTCTGTAATCTGTTTCTTTCATTGATCTTGCATGCCTATCCATCTCTATTAAATCAAGCAACTCTTCCCTTAGATTATTATCCTCTAAACTGAGGACATATTCTTTGTTCTCCTTTCTCTGTTGGCATTCTACAGAAAGTTCCAGAAGATTTTCCTGTGACATATTCTCTTCAGCTGAATACTGTGTAATTCACTGCTCATTCACATGGGAACTCACTGGGCCATCACTCCACAACATTGACTCCATCAGAGTTGCCATCTTTTCCTGTTCCTTCCCTGCTTTGCAGCTCCAACTGGACTTTTGTACTGATTTCCTACTTAAGGCTTTAAAGTATCTTCATGTGGCAACTGATCAGATGCTTCCCATTACACCTGTTTTCCTTAATTTGGGGACTCACTGTTCTGTCATGCTACAACATAACTAGAGATGGATTTTTCTACACTATATCCTTCACTTTGCAGGTAATCCATAATTTCAGATCTCTCTTTCTTTCCCATGTCCATGTTTCTTTTTTATACTTTTCAAAAAATCTTTTGTTTTTGTTGTATATATTTTTGTGCCATTTCTTTTTTCAAATGGTGCAGTGTTTCATGATCTGTATAATGTTTTTCATGAATCTGTTACATTAATGAACATGAATTTGCATTTGAAGCTTTTGACAGTTTTTCTTATGCAAGTCTTTTTCTTTCATCTAATTTATCTCTTATTTTTTTTTAAATATCTTCTATCCAGAAATTCTGAGCTTCTTGTATAATAGTAAAAATCCATAATTTCTTTCTTATCTTCAATAGCCCACTCTATCATATTTATGGCTTTTCCTTGGCCCGTCAGTTTTTATGTTTTTTTTTTTTTGTGGACAGCTACTTCTTTCGGCAATGAAGATGGGTTGCATCCTCCCCCTTAGCCTGGCCTGACCCTGTTGTAGGAATGTTTGTGTCTTGAGTATTCTACACTGTCATTTTTTCCAGTCCGGGTAAAAGTGCTCCTACCAAGATGAGGCACTTTTTTATTCTGGAACTTGTGCACCCAGCTGTCTTTTTTTATTTTTAACGTATTTCTGTCCATGATATATGCTATATAAAATACAGTCTACATATCAGCTTCATCTTGGTGAGATTTTGTAAAAATAGGCTCTACCTCATGAAGGTACTAACCCAGACGTCAGGATGAATTCAGTTCCAACAATACTATTCCCCTTTGCTTGCAAATTTTATCATCTCTACATCTGGACCCCATCATCTCTCCATCCGACCCCTGTCTTGTGTGTCATTTGTTATGTATAAAAAAAAATCAGTAAAAAGATTAGAAATAAGGTCCAGTTCACCTCGAATTAATACAATCTATTACAATGAATTTATACTTACTGAGGTTGCATAGAAACAAATAAATACATTTGCATAAGAAATCAAATATTTGTGAAGGAGCTAGAAGAGCATGCTAAATTAGCAGTCTTTATACTAGCAAACAATATAGAAAGAAGGTTTCCCACATGGCCATTGACGCCATGTGAACAATGTGTTTTAATTAATGACCAATCAGTTATATCACATTGTTTTTCTAATACTATTTTCAGGGTTTTGAACCATATGGTTTTGCTCTACACTTGGAATTAGAATTATTAAAGTAAGACAGCAATAAAACTCTTGCAGAGTGCAGGTATGTAAAACATACACTGCTCTTGAAAGATGGCAACAGATTTCATTGTAATGAAAAGGCAGGTTCCTATTATAATTCTGAAGGCTGTAGTTGTGTTCTTGTGGATTATGATAGACTATAAAACTATTAGAGTGATTTTGGAGGAATATATGTTAAGTCTAAAGTTATGGTACCTCCTTTAGTGAAACAGAATGACCTCAAAGCTACTACATATATACATCAAATCAACTAGTAATCAAAACCACCACTAGATAAAAAAGTGACCCTTTAACTTCCGGGGTGGCATTATATGATTTGGTTACAGACATACAGTGGAGGGAGTCAACATGTTGATTGCTGGATTTAATTATTTTCACCTGATTTTGATTGATCTTAGCAGTCTAATAGGTCTGTATGTGTGAATCAGATTAATAAACACAGGGCATTTAAAAATATTTATATAACACTATGAACCATTTTGTGTTGACACAGAATTATCTCATTTTGTAACTCTTGGTAGTGTAACTTTTACAGGGCCATACAATGATGCTCTGTTTGGAATGTTTGCAGCAGATTTAGCAATCTTATATGTTTGCTCCAACTTGCTTGTGTGTTTGCATTTTTGGTACTGGTTACAGTTGATGAGCATATCTGATACTGATGTTGATTGTTTGTTACATTACAAATAGTTTTGACCTGTATAGGAGTTCCAGTTTTTGTTAGTTTTTGATATTATGTAGTCTGTCCTTTGCTTGAAAATTAAGTTATTAGCAATGGGGATATCTAGCAATTTTGTGTGAAATGCTTGTTAATTGTCTATATTGTCAAGTGAGGTTTTCTGGAAGACTGTGTGGATTAAGTCACAGTGACTGGAGAAAATTATTAGAATTACTATTTAGTAGGAGATTTGACTGCACAATCCAGTTTTTTTGCATTATTTTTTCAAAAATAAATCTTTCCTCGGGATTCAATAACACCTATTCTAAGTGTATGTATACTAAGTGCACACCATTCTGAGTGAAAAGACAGCACAAGCATAACTCACACCTTCTTCCTCCTAATTTTAGTTTTCTTACTGATTTTCTTGCAGCTTTAAATATTGGCATGGATTCATAAAGGTTACCACAAAGTGTAGACTACATTTACACTTAGTGTGATCTTTCTGAGTGACTACAAAGCACTAAAAATGTGGTAAGGATGTTCATGAACACATATCATGTACACTTACTGTAGGCTTTATTGAATCTTTAACCATATAAAGGACATGTAAGTCACAAACATAAAGAAATGGCATAATTCTGATAAAAAAAAAATCAAAACAGCATCATATCATAAATAAAAAAAAGCAATTGGTTAAGAAACAATAAAAAGAACAGAGTGTGTATCAAACCATGTGTAAAGATAAAAAATATACATTGATAGGTAGTCTTATACATCCAACAATATATGAGTGTGGTACTCAAAGAATCCAGCTCTTAATGCCTACCATTACCTTTTACTTGACTAATTTGCTTATGAAGAAAAACAAGCATGTATTGTGCCAATCAACAATCTAACTTTTCCAAGTACTTTTACTTACAATGTAAACATTATAAGAAAAGTAATAGCTAACACAATACCATAAGTCCAAATAACCATAAGACAAGACCTTTTAGGTCAGTTCTATTAAGCAGAGATGTGCATGCCACAGAAGGATATACCCTATCCTAGACCTGCTAGTTCACAGGCAGTCCTCTATAATGTGAAAGTAACTTGTGCTTGGTTCATCAAAATTCCAACAATGAGCTGTTTCTGCCCCCTTCTCCAGAACCTATTTAGTGTTACCACACATTATGCATCTTAAAAGAAAGTACATAAGCTATGAGAGGCCTGGGTCATTATATCTTTTAATGACTGCCTAACATTCCTTCACACACATCTACTCTTGAATCTGTCCAGCCTATATCCTAGTAGGTCTACTGCTCTACATCGAAAATACACTTCTTCGAAATAGAGCAGTGGACCCTACACTTCAGCGAAAGTCCACTTAAACGAAAGTGCACTTTCACTGAAGTCTAGTTCCCTGGGCTACCCAAAAAAATACAAAACACTAAAACATGTTTTTTAAGGGGGGGCAAGCCCCCCTAACCCCCCATGTGGGGGGCTGTGCCCCCACACACCCCTACTTAAATATATCAATTCTGAGAGTGCACTATAGTGGGGAAAAGGGAATATTCCCATTCTGCGCTGTAGTGTGACTGCCAAAGGCAATGTTCAAAATTTCACTACTTTGAACAAGTGGACTCGGTGAAGTGGGGTTCGAAGTAGTGAAACTTCAAACATATTGATGAATCCCATCCTATCATAGTCCTAGTCTAAAACCTGACCCACTATTGCAAAACGTAAATATAGCAAATCTTGAATAGTGAAGAATGGATATGTCAAAATCCTTTGAGTCTTATTGTTCCCTGCATATCTTGTAAGCTTGGAAAAATGGAAAAATTTCATTGATAAAAACTCTCAATATAAAAGATATCTGGAGGTCAATTTTTCATTTTTTATTAAGAAGGTTTTGAGTGATGAGTTGAAACTGGTATATTGAAAGGGCAGAGCATATGATTGTAGATTGATCTACCTATTGCAGTAAAGTTGAGTCAGGTATTTTGTTGTACATATCTATAAACAGATAAAACAAAAGGGACTGAGAAGGTATCCTTGTGGGATACCTATAGGTATTTTGTCAATGTCAGCTTTAGGTCCTTCCGTGTAAGTAGACATTGAACCAGGATATTGGTATCATTGCTGATGTCTAGACTATTTAATCTTAGTAATTTGGTGGTTAAAGATATCTACATAGTTAAGCAATACTGATTCTATACTGTGACATGGGTGGAAAAATTTGTTGTTGGTGATATTAATATTGTTTTTGTTAGATGCTGGACAATTTGTTACATATGCGTTTTTCCAAAATCTTTTAGAGAGGCTTTAGGATGGCAATGAGAGCACTCAGGTGTTACAGTTATGCAGTGGAGTGATGTATGATTTTATTTCCAGAAGTGTAGTTAAATAGTTTGGCAGACTAATCTGTTTATAGGAATTGTTGCAGGATATGCAATGGCATGAGCTGAAACACTTAGATATTCACTCAGTAGGGTATCTGGTAATAGTGTTATAGAATTTATTTATTTTAGTGGTCTGTTAAGACATAGTGGAAGAATAAGCAAAAAGAAAAATCTAGCAAAACTGGACTTTCCACTGTGTGATTCCTTAAACCTCTTTTGTTAGAGGTGGTATGGGATATATGCAAATTACCCTTTAAGAACATCAGGTGTTTCAGCTAAATGGCAATCCTGAATGTCCATGACTTTTATTTTAAGTCTATTTATGGACAAACTCAGGCCAGAAAAAGCCAAACCCCACTAGCTGTGGACATGCATGCTTCTGCCTTCTTATGGCATCATCAGCACTGCATAAGTGGAATCTTTGGCTAACATTTGTAAAGACAGGGTTGTCGTACCGAACTGATTTGCCTTTTTTGGCCTGAATTTGTCAATAAATAGACTTAAAAGAAAAAGTCATGGACATTCAGAATTGCCGTTTAGCCAAAACACCTAATGTCCTTAAAGGGTAATTTGCATTTATCCCATGTCGCCTCTAACACAAGAGGTTTAAGGAATCCCACAGTGGAAGTTCTAGTTTGGCTAGATTTTTCTTTTTGTATTTTTTAACAGATTGCTTTTTCTGTGTGACCTTTTTACTCATTGTTTTAGTTTGTTAGTTGGGATATTTTGCAGTCACCCTATGGTTTATGGATATCAGTTGGGTACGACAACCACATGTTTCCAAATGTTAGCCAAGCATTCTACTTTTGCTGTGCTGGTGATACTTTAAGAAGTCAGAAGCATGCATGTCCACAGCTAGTAGCGTTTGGCTTTTTTAGCCTGAATTTGTCCATAAATGAACTTAAAAGAAAAAGTCATGAACATTTAGACTTCCATTTAGCTGAAACACCTGATGTCTTTAAAATGTAATTTGCATATATCCTATGTTGTCTCTAATACAAGAGGTTTAAGGAATCACATTGTGGAAGGTCTAATTTTTCTAGACTTTTCTTTATGTGTTTTTAAAGCAATTGTTTTTTTCTGTGTGGCCTTTTTACTCATTGTTATAGAGAGCAAGTAAGGAAAAAGTCAAGGATAGTTTTTAAACACTGTCCTAGTTGAAATAAGTTACTTGCAGACAAACATCTGTAAATGAATGTAGACACAGTAGGAAAGATGTTCAGGGTCCAAAGGAAAATCTCTTCCCTTATAACCAACCATTACAGTGCTTAGGGGGTGTGTAACAATCAGTACAAACCTCTGAAAATTCTGTTATGGTCGGGTTTCTCGCTGCAGTAGCAAGTAACTGGTTTATCTATATTTTATCTTTTTTTCCAATTTTAGAGCATAATCATGGTGATCTATGTACTACAAACAGTGTTATTCTTCCACCCTGTCTTTTCTATATATCGCTACCTAGCTTGTTGTTTAGACCTGTATAATAATCTGACACCCATCTGGTGCATATTAACTTTGTCACAGCTGCTTACCAACTTAAATATTAGTTTATTTACTTTTCAAAATTAACTTTATTTTGCTGTCTAGCTGTACACACATATTGTGCATCTATAGGCCATTTTGTTTTATATTGATTTAAAAGTGATGATACCATTGTGCAGCCCAGCCAGAACCATTACCGAAAAGGGGTATTATATCCTTCCAAATGCCTTTGAAGGTATGGATGTAGTTCATAGGTTCATAGGTTCATACTAGGCTATCTGCCCTAGGGCATTTATAAGCCTAGCCAGAATGTGTTTGGCTTTCACCACCCTTTTTAAATTTATTTTGCTATGCCCTTTTTCGAGGTTAGTATACTGTGCCTCTGTCTAACAGTGACACAGAAGTGATACCCGGGGTAAACCTACGATCTCCCATCCACTCATCAAGATTCCTCTTGAAGAGAGTCAATGAGGGACTCTGCCTAACCTGGACTGGGATTTTATTCCAGAGTGAAGGGAGCCTCTGGGTTATGAATCTGTCCCTCCAGCATGTCCTATTTATTTCAGTGCTGAGGTTCAAGTCTCTCAAGCGTGTAGCTCGATGGGATTTGGATTTTCTGAGGTGCAGCATGTCCATTAATTCCGGGTTGGACATGGCTTTATATGTCAGGCACAGATTGCCTCTGAACAGGCAGTATGCCGCTTCAGTAGAGCTGGAGTTTCTTTAACCGGGCAGCATATGGCATCTGTTTGAGCCCTTTGATCCTCTTGGTGAGGTACTTTTGGGGTCTTTCCAGTTGCTGCAGGTGTCTGGTAAGGTACATCCCAAAAGGGGCATTGTACTCAATTATGGGCCTGATGAGGGATGAGTAAAGAGGCACGATGACCTCCCCTGATCTAGATGTGAATCCCTTCATGATTAGGTGGGCTATATAAAATGTTTTTCTAACCACTTTGGCTACGTGGTTGTCAAATGAGAGATTGCTATCAACTTGGGTCCCCAGTTCCCTAATTACTTCTTCTGTACTTAATGGATTACCACCTATGTAGTAATTTGTGGGCACTTTGTTTTTGCCAAAGGAGATGACTATACACTTTTTGGCATTTAGCTTGAGGCCATGGCTCTGGCACCAGTTGTCTGTTTCTATGAGGCCCTTTTGGAGGATGCTTGTGTCGGCTGGAGAGTCAATTATGGCACCCAGTTTGCAGTCATCTGCGAACTTGGTCAGCCACAGTCCTTCCGTGTTGGCCTGTACCTCCGAGAAATATATACCGAACAATCTGCTTTTGATTTATTTATTTATTTATTTATTATTTATTTATTTTGTTGTTAAGACAGCTTCAGCCAAGTAAGTGAAGCAAACAGAAGTATAAGATAAAACTTTAGAGCCAATTCAGTCAAACATCTCAAAATCCACACTTTGATACACTACCCTATAGAAGTCAATGACAATTCAGTTCCTCAGCTTCTTCAGTGGTGATATTGCTATGTATCATTATTATGTTTCTGTTTTGCACCAGGTAATAGTTTTCCCTGTACCTGTTCAGAAGTACACA
Source organism: Protopterus annectens (assembly GCF_019279795.1). NCBI lineage: Eukaryota > Metazoa > Chordata > Ceratodontiformes > Protopteridae > Protopterus > Protopterus annectens. Next base: position 1,125,819,730 of record NC_056725.1, read on the forward strand.
GTTGTTTGATATAACTTTTGGCTGCATTCTTTTACTTGCTCTTCCATCTCATGTATTACTACTGCTGTAGTTTGAAGGTCTCTGTGGAATGTATCTTACCACTTTGTATCCTTGATTGTGAACAGTAAATGTTTCTATTATGTTTTTATATGTGTGGAGCTTTTCTCTATGGCCATCTGCTAAAAATGGGTCTCCTAGGCCCAGATGGATCTTCCCGATAAACAAATGACTTTCTCCATCAAACTTGCCATTGCTAGTAGCAACATCGTAGGCTCTTCCTTCTTTTTTACAGTATTTCAAATTAGAAGTATCTGAAACTCAAGTAGCAATTTTATTAGATGAACTGCTTCATTTAAACTAGGTTAACATGAACATTATCAATGCTGGCTGACGCTTGATAACAACTGAATTCATGAACACATAATACCATTGCACAAAGGGGGTAACTCAGTAGAATTATCTAATTACAGCCTAATTGCCATACTATCTCCCCTGTCTATGATACTCGAAAAATGTGTACATTCCAAAATAATGAACTGTCTCCTTACTAATAAACTGCTGACCAGCACCAACACAGATTCCGTCCTAATCATAGTACTATCACAGGCCTGATCGATTTTAACAATACTGTAAATCAGCACTGGAGCAATGGCAACCTTGTCTCTACTGTCTTCCTAGATGTCTCCAAGGCCTTTGATAAGGTTTCCCATCCCTCTGTCCAATCTTAATCTAAGCTTCTCCAAACTAGCTTGGTTTCAGGACTATATATACAACTGTCAGCAGGCAGAAAAATGAGAAAACTCCCTCGCTCCCATCCTACATGTCTCCTTGGGGGTACCCCAAGGATCCATCCTTGGCTCTCTCCTTTTTAACATATTTAGCAACCAACTTCACAAATCTACCCAACACACCACACTGGTGCAATACACTGATGATTCTACCCTCATATGTTCAACCTTATCACTACCTCAACTCCAGAAATTGAGACAAGAATCCTTTACTGCCGTCAAAACCTTGTTAGCCAATTCTCAGATAATACTTAACCCCAAAACAACCCACCTAATGATATTGCATCCCATATGAGCCCCAGACCCCATACTGCCTGTGATGGCCCTGCACTGGCCCAATAATCAAGGAACCTCAATCCTCACCACTGGCAAAGAAGGGGAATGTACACACTGGGAGGATGACAAGTACACACACAGTAAAGTGCAATTTCCCTTAACAGCACACAGAGATCACAGTCAAGTCTGGGGCTTGTTTCTCCCTCTTTCTCCAGATTCCCAATAAGACTCCCCGGCACAGCTATAGGGTTGAGATTTCAGCTGAGTGGCCAAACCAAAATCTCCAGTACTCTTTCTGTCCAACCAGTGCTTTCTGTCCCTGCCCAAGTAGCTGATACACACACTCTGAGATTCAATTTATATACAAACACACAGACACACACACAGACACACACACACACACACACACACACACACACACACACACACACACACACACACACACACACACTCACACTCCTGGGAAAGGCTGGCACAGGTTTTCTAGCTATGCTCCCTTCTGCCCAGACTACAAGGTAGTTCCGACTGCCACCAGCCACTCTTTATCAGCTATTTTAAGGCCCTTAACAAAGGGTGTCCAATCTTACTTTGTAATGTTACTATTAATTCAAATGGTAGTTTGACAAAGGGCAAGGGTATAGGAGTGGCCTGTACAGTGTCACCAAATAGATATGCAAGTACTCTAAGAGCCTAAATATCTCTAAACAGACCAGCCACAATTGAAAGATTTAAATATATTTAATAATAAATAATAAAAGAACAAGACAATACTCAGTAAACAATCAGTTACATCAGAGTTCAAAATCACAGGAAATATTTAAAACAACATTGCAGGACAGTCTCAAATAAATAAAGAAAACATCTGAGTCATACTTTACTATATTCCTCTCTCAAGCTAAAGGAGTTACTATGCCCTAAAAACTTGCAGCAAGGCAAGGTGGTGGATGTTTCCCAGCTGACGCTGTTAGGTAAAAGACAAAAGCAAAATGCCCTCTCTCTCTCAGAGAGTTCTTCAATTAATATCAAATATTACTGCTAGGTTAGCTTGGATGACATCACTTTTTGTCACCTGACTTTAGTTCCCAAGCTAAACCCCCAGTGTCAGAAACCATCAACATTTAACATCTCTCTGTGAAAATAAATAGCCTTCAGATGTTTGCAACTGCTAGAGGACATAAAACAATAAAACACAAAACAACACAGAGTGTCCCCTAGTGTAGACATCATGTCTCCTGTTGTGAAAATACAACAAAAAGGCCAGTAGAAAGTATAAAAATCAACAGCTTGCACTTTATTTGCAAAAAACATCTTAAATCTCTAGCACTTCAGCAGCAAATACCTTCTGGAGTACAACAGTAAGGAAAAACAGTGCCATTTTATACAAACATTAACTATCAATTATTAAACAATTAACTAATTAATTAGAATCTAAAACATCAAATATTAAATTTCTATATATTTAGAAAACATTTATATCAGGAGTTTCCATGAACATTCAATATTAAGTCCACAAGGACTTAAAGTATTATAGTATTCTGGTATAGAGATGTGCCCTTTAGGGGATGAGGGGGGGATAAAGTTAGCACTGAACCTATCTGCCAGGATGTTGGCAATATCGTTTGGTTCTGTATATTTAGTGCCATTGTGCTGTAACTCAAAGCATATCTCTTTGTAACTCAGAGCAGATGTCTTTTTCCATGGTTTTGTGTTTTGTCTGGGTCTCCTGGTAGGGCTGTATAAGTATCAGCTACTAGCTTTTGGTGTTTTGTTTCCAAAGGAAGTTGGGAGGTTGGCATAATGGTTGAAGTATTTACCTTACAGACACAGGATGCAGCATTTAATTCTCATATGGGGTAATGGGCTAAGCTTAAAATGGCTCACAAGGGCAGATAGCCTAGTACTAATCTAATTTGGAGCCCACTACGGAGGTAAACAAATCAGATGCCTTTTGCTCTTAAAGGAACGTGTCAGATATAACTTATCACTTAAACTTTGATGATAATCTCTAATAAGGACAGCAACAGTCTAAAACTAATAGCAAGCATGGCTTGTTAGTCTGTCTTCACTATTAAAAGACTTGTCCATAATTGTGCATTCATGACCCAGTGTTCTGAAATGTTTTTGTTTTGAGAGAAAATGTTCATATCTTGCATGATGAACTAGAAAGGCAGGTTTCCTAAGGCTTCATACATACATTACTGCTATTCATTACTACAGTGTCACAAAACAATTTCTACAGAGAGTAAGATGTCCTTTTTTTAACATTCAATAGAAGTGCAACCTAACAGCTCTTTAGTAATGTTCTTATGTACCGCATAATGTCTAATATAATGTTGCTTTATATGCTGAAACATATCTTAAAACTTCCTGTCAACTACTGCTAAGTAGCAGATGTGCAAGGCTTTTTGAATTCTTCCTCATCACCACGTTTGAAATGAAGCCTTCTGTGACACTGCAAATAAAATAATCAATCACAATTTACTGAGGAACAAAGTGAGTTATTACTTATTTGTTATTTAAAAACTACAGCAACCATTTTATGCCGTACATATTGAAGAATCAAAAGTTTTTGAGTGCATTAAGGGATAGGCATAAAATAGTTAGAGGACTTTTTTTTCTAATTACACGTGAAAAGGTTTTATTTGTAACATCCAGCAGAAATAACAAAGGCAAAGCTTTGCCATAGATCTAATGCAGTATTCTTCACCAAATGCAATTAATTAAACTGTAAACATGGTTGAAGTGCAGTGTCACTGATAAAGTATGTTTAAGACAGTTTCAATTATATGATAAACAGACCACACTGTGAGTGTTTCCATTTACTTACAGAATTACTCTCTCATGAAAATAAATCAACTGATTTGAGCAAATGCCTCCCAGAAAGTCAAATACATATCACTGCATCATTTGACCATCTGTGAAACTCAAACGGGAGCAAGCTTTGGTAAATCATTCTTGACAAGTGTAATAGTTTTCATAAACAAATAACTTTCAAAAGCTTCTACATTTATGCACCATCTGCATTATACGAGACAAATCTTCTAACACAGAACCACGTGTTTACTGCTGCTATCTTGCTTTCAATTTGGGAAACACAGGTTAAAAGGGCAACTCACTGCATTCAGTGGTGGAAACCTTTTATGTTATTCTGAACTAGCAGAATCACAGACACTAACTTTTATGCCTGATTTACAATTTACTTAATTTCATATTTCTTTTTCCATGCCTAACTTTAACATTTTTGTAGGAGGGAAAAATAGTTGGCAGATCTAAATAAAAGAAGGTTATGATCAATGCTTCTCTCTAAATAAAATAGTGTCTGAAACAGAAATGACTGAAGTGATAACTATACATTATTGATACATCAGTTCATAAAAGGACATACAAAACTGAATTTTGGATTTGAATTCATTCTGGAAAGAGAAACTGTATAGCTTGGTAAATGTAATTATAAATGTTAATTCTGAAACATGTCAAATGCTATAAGATGCTGAGTTACTCTTAATGAAACATTATATAATCACACTGTATCAATTTTTTGTGGTCATTGCATATTCTCTTTTGAAGTTGCAGGAGTGGTATTGAATGTCACATGGCATACCTTGAGCAATATTTATTTTACTGAAAATATATGATCCTTAAAAAGCTGAACATGATTTCTGAGTACAGAAGTCTTTTGTCTTAAATGACAAATTGTTACTTCCAGAAAAAGGCTAAAATACCCATAACAGTAGTTTCATTTCCCTTTTAATATGTTTAACAAAAGTACCATACTGTTGACATTGTTGTGGATATTTGTTGTGTCACTGAGAGAATAAGCATTATGGAATGACTCAAATCAATGAGAAATACCCTTGTTATGGGATATGTTCACAGTAAATCAACTGCAATTGTTAAAAAAACAAACTGGTACTGCACCATCCTATGAGGCAGTGGATTAGATTGTATGCATGTGTTGCTGCTATTTAAACCTTAGAGTAGTACACTGTACATGCAGATGTATTTTATGTGTTATCATAGTTAATGTATGTTATGTGTTTTCATCATTAACGTGATCACTGTGTCTGTTTTGCTTTAGTTTGCAGCTGCAATTACTAAAACATAGCATCATGTATGCCAAATGCACTGACTTCCTGTACACTCATTCATTTCTCATGTGTTATGGCATTTTTTTTCACTGAGAGCTTTGCCTAAACACTCTCTTCTTACATAATGCTATATTGTGGTCATTGCTGGTTTCATTGTCAGCTCAGCTTTTGTCCCCTCACAGCAGGATGTGTCCGTTACAGAAGTTAGTGCATCAGTTATCTTACAGAAGATTGCATAGCCTATCCCATGCTTTAACTTTAATGTAAAACAGGCCTTTTTTCCTCAAAGAGAGATAGATATGTATAAAATACAGGATTATGACCAGGTTGTCAATCATATCTCCCTTATTATGTGTTCGGGGCACGGACAGCAAGCAATTCACCTCAAGAGTGAAGAAGCAAATCTTGGCATCCATGTTGAGAACACTTAATATGTAGTTACAATCGGAGATCCAATCTTAATTTTTTTGTAGGGCATGGAGGTTTATCCTATCCATGTACTACAAATTAGTCCAAAGTAATATGTAAAAAAAATGTGATGTGTTGTGTTGGCTTTAAAGCTAGTAAAGCAGTGGGGGAGGGGTTGACATCCTTACGTATTCACTGTAGAAGGGAAGCTGGTTCATTCAAAATGTTAAGCACCACTCTAAATGTTGCTAGAATTGGGTCTTGTGCTATTGCAGCTCTGAACCAGTTTGTAATTTGCCATTTTTTGAGTATAATCATGGCACTCCTTGCATTACAAATGTATTACTCTCTCTGAGTTTCAGTGGGCTTAGTGTTAGAATAGGAGTTAGTATGGGTTTGCTTAATCTGATATTCACAACTGTATCTTCAATGTATTATCCTAGATCCATTTAATATTAGGCAAATAGTAAGTGGTCAAAAAAGCTGCATATTTTGTTAAGTGCAGAGCAAAACTAAATTTTCTGGCTAACATAACTACTTACTAGATAAAACTGCACAACAGTTGTATTTCAGAAGTGCCAACTCCTACCCTTCACCTAGCTACTGCTGGCCTCCTCCATCTGCTGGTCATGGTAGTTTCACAGCCTGGTGTTTAGTTTAAAATCATCAGTAGTACTTCAATGACCTGTGTGAGGGTAATACTGACACCATAGGTTACAGTATCTGCTTGGGAACTCTGTGCATCATCCAAGTGATATATCTACATCTGTCTCAATATCACTTCTCACTCTGAAGCTGAAAATGCTGTAAACTGTACCTGTACTATTTTTTATGTTCTCCTTACAGTTAGCCATCACAGCAGTTACCCACTCTACAAGTTCGCTGAACCAAACATTAAATAATTAGAAAATCATAAAAGCTAAACTATGTATCTGCCTGCACCAAGAGCATTACCACTGAATCCTGTTCCCAAACGGCCCCTGGAGCCATCACTAATCATACAGTAAAGCCAGCATTTAAATGAAAAAAAAAACTTTCTACCATTCTGATCATGGAGAAGGACAGACATCATTAAACAAACAGATTATATAGCTCTTCCGTTTGTCTTTAAATTTTGCCTGGACAACTGATAGAACATCTACAGATAATCCCTCCTCCCCAAACTCACAAGTGTACTAGTTGCATCTCCTTCTTTCCTGACTAGACAAATCTGCATAAATGCTAGTATAAGAGAAAAGACAATCATAATTTTCTTTACTTCTTTCTACCCTTCTTTTTATCCATCTCTTCTTGTGCTTTTTATTACTCACATCTCTTTACCATCAACTGATTGATTTTTACTGCTCAGGATGCAGCAGGGATATGTCCTTCTATACTTCTACACTCCAGCTTTCTACTACCTCCTCTCGCCACCGATGTCCATCTACCCTACCCTATTCAATGCATTTAAACAAGTCACAACACCATCCAAACCTCCCCCAGACAATTTCTTCATTCTTTCACATCCAGCCAATCCAAATCCACAACGAATCCAATTCTTCCATCACAGCCATATCTTCTATCCATAGTAATAATCTATACAGCCTCCATCTTATACCTAAACCCACTCACTTTAACAAATTACTACTACTACCCACAAATATCTTCTTCGCTGTATATATGCCTTTCTGTAACCTCAATCCCCAGTAAAACTACATCTTCCCTATACACAACTTAGCCTCTGTCTCCTTTTCATAGTCGCTTTCTATTCTCATTCACCATCCCATCCAAAACAATAAACTCTTTCACTGTCAACTCCCCACTGCTTATTACTTCACATCCATACACCCGTTCCAGTTCATCAGGTGTGCTTACTCATTACTGCTCTACTCTAGCACATATTATATCCCCCTTTTACTTCCTGTTCTAAAGCTCTCCTCAGCCTACCTTATATGTGTGTTACTTCTATCCATACTTACCATCATGCATTACACTACACTACCTAACAACATCTACTAACACATGTAATGTTTCTGACATCATCCATTATTCTCACATATTCCTCCTCATATCATATCCCCCTTCCTTCTCTACATTTCCCCAGACCTCTCCCCAGCCACACTGGCTTTTTCACCCACCACAACACTATTACTAATTTTTAGTCTAAACTGGATAATCTTTACACAAGGAGATACAATTTATGACTTTCTATGGTGCTGGATGGAAATTTTCACCCACCACAACACTGTTACTAATTTTTAGTCTAAACTGGATAATCTTTACACAAGGAAATACAATTTATGACTTTCTATGGTGCTGGATGGAAATGAGGGAAGAAATGCAATTAGGTCTTTGAAGAAAGACATGACATAAGCTATACAGCTATATCAAACCCTTATGATAACATGCACAGGTCTGCCACTAGGAAACAACTTACCTTTTGTAATTGTTACTAGGATGGGAGGCCATTTGAGATGGCAAGTTATTCTGAACATCTCTATCAGATTTTATGTTTAGCAGTTATCCTATGCAGGAAGACTTTTGCCCAGACGACAAACCTGTGCATTCAGAATTACATACCTACTCTGTTTATGTATGGTTCAACACTGGTGATTAACTGTGATGACATAGGTTCATAGATTAGTACTAGGCTAACTGCCCTTGCGAGCCATTTTAAGCCTAGCCAATTATCCCTTATGAGACTCAAACCCTGCACCTTGTGTTTATAAGGCAAATACCTTAACCATTAGGCCACCCTCCCAGCCCCAAAACACAAAAGTGTACACTTCAGCAGTGCAGACAAAGTAATGGCAATTTTGTAACTGAACTTACAGCAAGAGTCAGCAAACATTGTGACTGTGCAAAACTCTAATCAGAGAGGTTCCAATTAGTCAATGAGTTATCTCCTGACCATTTTAAACTGATTGGCAGGATGGGTAACCTTGTGTCCAGGAAAGAAAATCTTTCTTCAAGCTCCTCAAGTACATATCCATTGCCATAATCCATTTGTTTCATGTGAAATTCTCCTGTCTGCCAAATTTATCAAGCACTGTTAGCAATCAGTTTCAAAACTTAGACGCAACATATAATCGAGAAATGCACATTTTTGAGGATTCTCTTTTGGTTCATAAACCTAATTTGCCTGAGGATGATGAACATATTACTGCAAGGACCATGAACTCTTCTTATAAAATATCTTCTTTTCTAGAAAAAAATTGAAAAGAAGACCAAATCCAAGACTAAAAATTCTATGAAAGCCCAACTATAAAATTTGTAAATACATTATTATAATGAATTATGTCCTACTTATGTGATTCCAGATGAAGAAGAATTCACTGAGGTAACATTCAGTTCTACCCCTAAATGTTTAAGTTGTTTGACTGAGACCAGGAGTTGTAATCAGAGTCAGACTGCAATTTTTTTCATCTGTTATCTTTTTATTTTTATCACTTATTAGCTGTTTTCTACATTTGAGTGTATTTTGATTTACTGCAGATGCTTAAACTCTGTAGTCAAATACTGCTCATTTCTGACATTATAAAATATATATTGATGGTGCTATTATATTTGTTCAAGAAACAGAACTTGATAAGAAGCATTCTTATAGTTTTTTGCCTCTAAACCTCTTTTAACAAATAAACACAAAATATTTGTAGGCGTGACCAAATATTCATTGTTAACCAAAACCACATTATTAAAAGTTTAACTGCAATTGGATATAAAAAGTTACACCATACATGTCAAAGAATTGACCTTTAAATCTTAATCTCAAAACTCCAAACACAGGCCTGCTTTTCAGGTGACATCCCATAAAATCCTCCTGTTGGCCTTTACTTGTATTTGAATAAATCACATCATCTGACAAAACTTGTCTCTGCAACTGCACTGCCATTGCAAATTGCATTGTTTGGTTACCATCATTCTAAAAGGCAAAAAAGGGGGGGGGGGTGTAAAAAACAAGAAGGGACAAGGCCACCGAGAGCTGCCCACCAGGCTGTTTTCAGTCTGTTCTTCCCTTTTTGTATATGTGACAATGTGAGGTTCTCCCAGCCATGGCAGGAGAAGTAGGGCAGTGGATGAGTAATGTGCGCCAGCACAGCTAGCTAGAATTTAGTAAAGAATTATATATTTCAATATCACACTGATTGTAAAGTTGCTTGTGTTAAAAATGTATCAACAGTGTGTCCTGATGGACAGAGGAAATAATGTACATGTATTATTTTAATTGTTGAAATGTGTATATTATAACAGAGGATGCTGGAGGAGAAGAGGTTAATCTCAATCCACCCGACTTTGAAAAATAGTAAGAAAATAAATTACTTAATTTAGGCCATAAAGACTGTATCTTACAGTTTTCAATGCAGTCAGAGACAAAATGTCTGTACTAGGAAGCTTCCTACATTCTCACTGGGGTGAACTAATTGCTACTCTGCAAAGGTGGAGGTTTGAAATTGTTTTATGACTTCCAAGAGCTGCAGCAGATCTTAGCAAGGCTCTGTGTGTGTATTATTGACACGTAGGTGCTAAATCCTGACAACTTCTAGCCAAGGGGGGAAGCATGAGAACCAGAAGTCAGATGACCAGATGCATGTGATATAATTCTGTAATCCATCACTAAAAATAATGTACTAGCTGAGAATGAAGTCTCAGTGCACTCTGTTTTTGTAACATGAGAAAGAAGGATCTCACACCTACTTCATCTGTCTAATAAGTAACCAGGGAATAATAATTCTTCAGATCATTCAGGAAAATTGAGTCAGATTAGTAAAATATTGTTTTTCTGTAACTGTGGGAACCTGTCTACATGTGTTATTTTTTAACATTGCCTGATTGAAACTCTAATGTTTATTGTAAATAGATATTTAGTATTTTCATGTACTTTTTTATTATTAAATATATTCAAACTTTTCATTGTGGCTGGTGTTTTAGAGAATATTTGAATCTGTGAGAGTATATATATATATATATATATATATATATATATATATATATATATATATATATATATATATATATATATATATATATATATATATATATATATGGTGACAGCTCTGGCAATTCCTGAAAGCCTTGCTGTTGGTCAAACTACCATTTGTATTAATATTCATTTCACTTAGTATAACTGGATACCCTTGTAAGAACCTTAGCATAGCTGGCTTTAGGGTGTCTGTTAGCAGTGTAACTACCTTATAGTCTGAGCAGAAGGGGGCATAGCTAGTAAATCTGTACCAGCCTTTCCCAGGCATGTTTGTGTGTGTGTGTGTGTGTGTGTGTGTGTGTGTGTGTGTGTGTGTGTGTGTGCGTGTGTGTGTGTATGTGTGTGTGTGTGTGTGTGTGTGTGTCAGTTACTTGGAACAGGGACACAAAGCACTGGTTTCACAGATAGGGTGCTGGAGAACTTGGCTTGGACACTCATCTGAGGTCTCATCTTTATAGCTGTACCAGTGGGGAGTCTTACTGGGGACCTGGGGGGAAACTCAGATCCCAGACTGAGTGTGTTCCCAGTGTGCCCTTCAGGGAAATTGTGCTTGATATAGAGAGCTGGATCTGAAAATACTGAGTGTATCTATTTTTGTTCCAAGTGAATGTCCCTTCCCAGTGTCTGTGGTGAGGATTAAGGATCCTTGATTACTGGACCAGAGATGGAATGGTACAGTATGTATCTGTATAGATAGGTATAGATATAGATATATTTATTTTCTTGTAATGATACAATAGTAGGTCTGATTAAAATAAATTAACCTTGAATGTACACAAAGTATATATTTAAGAACATAAATACATTTAAGTTGAATAAGTCCAAGCCAACATTAGATAAATGTGCATTGTCCTTATTGAAACAAACTGGATCCTTGACATACAGTTCCCAGTGTTCAACAATGGATATGTCAAGTAAGTAACCAGTCACTTCAAAAAAACAAAGAAAACAATAGAAGGAAGCTCCAGAAACCAGATGGAAATTTTACAGACCACTTTATTTCACAAGCAACAGCAGTTAAGCTCTGATGAAGTCTTTACGGTGAAGACAAAAGTGCTTAACTGCGATTACTTGTGAAATAAAGTGGTCTTATATGTCAGGTAAGGCTGCTGTTGTGGTCAGTCTGCAATTAACGAATCTACTGGCGTTTTCAATGGCTGTAAAATGATGTGGTCCTTTCCAGTTTAATCTAGGGATAATAGCTGACCAGATTAGAGTCATACCTAAATAATTGTGCTCAGTAGTCACTAAATCATGAACTATATAAAAAAAATTGAGTCATCTTTTGAAGGTAAAGCCAAGGTCTTTAACTCCAGCATTCAAAATTAATGTATGGAGACAGCCTATTTGTTGTAAAGTATGTTCAAGATAATGTAGTAGCTGGCTCAATTTCATGCTAGAAACTCCTTTCCAAAACATGTCATAAATTCCTTCTGGTATCAGAGTAGGACATTTGTCTGCTTGTGAAGCCAGCCATTTGAATTTTTGTACCTGCAGTTGAAAGATTAGATCAGCTAGGATGTTCTTTGTCTTAATATTTTCTGATGAGGAAGACAGGTTAATGTTTAAAATGATGAGAATTAACAATCCTAGAAATTAATTCCCAAAAATTCTTAGATGATTTATGCATGAAACATCTACAACAACCTTATTATCCAATATAAAAATGAAGAGTTTATTCTTAAGATTGTCCTGACATATAAGTGCTGATACCCAGATTAGGATAATTTCTAGAAATGTAATGTCTCTTCTCCTTTGCTCAGACCATGTATTAAGCCAAGTAACAGAAAACCAATGGCTGTTAAAATAACCTCCCATACTATGTTTACTGTGGGAATCTGTGAACAGCTGTTGTGCATCGTTTAAGATCCAGTTTTCTTGCCAGAAATATAAACCACTGAATTCCAAAAGGAAATTGGGCCATAGTCTGAGATTTTGTCTTACAGTATTATTAATTCTTACTCTGTGGTGCCTCTTGCAGCCTCCTCACAGTAAGTCTGCTATTGATCTAATGAATGTTCTTCCTGGGATTATGGCTTTGCAAGCAAAGATAAGTAAACCAAACAATCCCATAAACTGTCTTACAGTTATCTTCTTGACAAAAATGAAATTACCAACCAGGGCTGATTTTTTTTTAAATTCTATCAGCAGGTAAGTGAAAGAACCCATGAATGGTGTCAGTCTCTACATCCAAGAATGCTAAAACCTTAACAGGCCCTTCTATTTTATCTTCTTCTAAGGGAATTCCCAGTGAGTCACATATGTTTATGAAGAACTGAAGACCTTCTCGATGCTTTTCCATTAATGGGGCAGCAGGCAAAATGTGTGGTTGATGTCAAATCAGTGCTACTTATTTCTTTTAGCAATACTTACAGGATGTTACTAGCTTATATTTTTCGCATTTTACATATTTGTTTGTGTAACTTTTAAATGTGGGGTTTCAGTTTGTCATGTGTGTTTAAGAGAACTAGGTCATGCATGTGAAACCTGTGTTATTTGTAGTACAATAAGCTTATATTAATAATGACGGTGGATGTCTCCATCCGATTCCCTCTTTTTTGTATTGTTTGATTTTTACATTTGCATTTCAAAACGGTTTTTGATGGTGACAGTACGATTAGAAGAGCTGCTTGTAATTTTCACCACCTACAGTTAGACTAAACAAGGCTAAGGCCTCAATGTGAGTTTAACATGTGGGTTTCTTCGTGGCAGATTATACACTTTTATGCTTTAGGTTGAAATTTAAATTATCTTCAAAAGGTTTGTTGTTATTGATCCAAACGTGTAAGTGTTGGCCAGCGGCATTCTGCCATCCCATCCTGAGTTTGTCTCGGAAGTCATGTCACGTGGCATTTACTTTGTTTACCATGGTATCATCTGTTTTAGTTTTCCAGATTTTTAACCCTTTAATGTGTATTTTCTGTGGGGTGGTTACTCTGGGGAGAGTCAAAACTGATAAGTAAATAAAAGGTAAGTGCATTTTAAAGTAAAGACAGAGTGATCTGCATTCCGTTCAACACTGTTTGAAAAGAATAAGCAGCACTGACTTGACATCAACTGCACATTTTGCCTGCTGCCCCATTAATGGAAAAGTACCGACCTCTTTACTTGTTCCAGTCTTGCCTTTATCAATATTTTAAATTCATCAAGCTATTGGATCCCGAGGTAAGAGGGATTCTGATGCTTTTAGCACTATAGCAAGGGAGTGCTAAAACTTTAAAAATAGCACAAGAAACAAAGCACCCCATGGGCATAGCAGTGACAAAAAATAGTTCCTGTGGAATTTCACAACAAGTAACTTCCATTCCTAATGACAGATAGGTAAAAGGCAGACTGCAGCCCGAATGTCTTCCTTTGCAATCCATGGTTACAAGTTAAATTAGTGTTAAATGTTTGAGTCAACTTGATCTAAATGAATAATGTTCCTTTAAGAATTATGCTTTATTTTTTATGTTGCAAAAATTGATTTTATATCATAATAGTTGCCTTTTTAAGAAATAGGAATTGATTAAAAGTGTCTGTACTTAAAATGGTTTTAAAGGAGGGGAAGGAGAATGGAGTTTGTTAGGCATGATATACTTAGTGTGTACTGGGTTGCACCATTACAAACTACTTCTGACATCTGTCCCTCCTTAATACAAGCATTCTGCTGATGTTCTGCTCTCATCCCCTTCCACAGGGTGCAACCATTAGTAAACGGAAGCAACCAAAGGAAAAAATGGAAAACTGAGCATTAATCCGCATGAAAAATGCAAAGAAACTATCACTGAGGTAAGCAATCTAGATGATATGTTTTTCAAACTGGTATACAGTGTCCATACAGCAAACAAAACCATGTGAGACCACAGGACTGACATATTCACTGCTCCCATACACATTACTTCACCTCTAATGCAGGACCCATATGTAAGCTGCCCCCACTATTGAATACCTTTGTTTCTTCACCTCTCCCTTTTTTTTTCAAATCAATTTGGCAAGGAACCAGCCAATCACAGATCCCACAGAGCTATGAAATGAAGGAGGCAAGCCCTTGACCCCATGTAAGCAGTGCCAATCATCTACATAGCCTTTTGTTGTACTACTTATTTGTTTTAAATATATAATATATGTGTCATCATTTTTTTAAGATAAAAAAGAAGGCAACCAATGCCAACATGGGCATAGGTAACAGGTTTGAGCACATAAAAATAATAAAATAAATGTGGCTGAAAAACATCTGGTTCAAGAGATGAGGATATGCTTATATAGATAAATTGAAAAGAATAAACTATGCTACTACATACCCCACTGCAATTAATTCTGAATTTCCTTCATAGTACAAATACTCACATTCTTCCTAAATGCAAAGGGACACCCTTAAAGTACCTTTGGAATATAAAACACTTGTTTTCAGTTAACCTCCTCTAAGTTCCACAGGAGCACATAGAAGGTCTGAATTCCCCTTCACTCTGAAAGAAGTTTTGTAAGTCATAAATTCCCTACCACCGGGAAAAGTGCCTAGTCCAAATAGTCTAACAGCTGTAGTATACAAAAGCCTAGCTATTGATACTCCTTAATGGCCCTTTTAATTGTAATCAATATGACCCCTTCCCCCATTTACACTGGTTTATGGTCATAGTCCTGCCTAAATTTTGAGTATTTATCTGAATTAGCAGCCTATTCCATTAATTAACAATGAAGCCAAATTTTGAGATAAAATTTGACATGAGTGTCACATCATTAATTAATACTTCCTTTTCTGACAGGCCAACAACATGTATGATTTGTAAAAGGGGGAACTAGTATGGACCATTTTAACTTCTGATTGCTTCTTTTACAAGTAGCCTACTCAAATGAGAGGCCCCAGGTCATGGTATTAATAAACTTCAACAAGGCCTTTAACTAAATCAAAAGGTATTATTTCTGGGAAGATTTGGCAACATTTGGCCTATCGTGAAGCATGCTGCTCACAATTCAGACCATTTACTTTTCAGTTCAGGACATTACTTTTGACAAACTCCATGATTACACCTAATTTTCCCCTATACAGGGGAACCCATCATGGCTGTATCCTTTCCATATCTTTATTTTTCTAGCTATTGAATCCCTAGCACACCCTTAATGGCTGGAGATGTAATGATTTCCAGGCAAGTTTATGATGTTCGCTGATGAGAATAATCTGTTTTCCTCAAATTCCACATCCATAAAATTACACAGATCCTTTCTAAGTTCATGTTGATATCTAGCCCTGAAGTTAGAAATGCAAAGAGAGAAAATGCTCCCATTAAAATAATAGATAAGGACCTCAGATTGCAAAACACCTCTGTGGCCTTTTCATGCACATATGGCAACTCTAAATACCTGAGTACAAAACTGTGCTCTAACTTTTCAAAGGTGATGTAGATCAATATGCAGCATTTCTGGGAATTTTTGTGTTTATTGGTAGACTCCTGGTAGAAGTTAGTATTTTCATTATTAGCACAAATTAGAGACTTGGATGTAATGTTTGTCCCCATTATATTATCACACATGAAAGCACATTTCTATTCCATATAATTTTTGCTGGGCAAGGGACTTGTAAAGTTATTGCTGAAATACTGCTGACAAAACAAGAGGTAAAGAATTATTTAAGATACTCTTACAGCTACAACTAAAGACTAGGGGCTTAGGTTTTCTGGATTTTGAACTATTCAGTTTGGGAAGCTCACAGAGAACTCTGAGCCTTATGTAACTTTGAGTCCAGAAAAGCAATGAAGTATTCTGTCAAATAACTTTTGAAAGCAGTGAAACGCTGTATCTGCAAATAACTATTAAGTTCTTTCATACTAAGGTCCATCTTAGTGTTAGAAGTTTTATGTAAGTTGAAATTGTTAGAAAAATATTTTTGTTTAAAGTTTCTGAATGCAGGTATTTGTATTTCCTTGCAACTGATACAAAAGCGGACACGTGTGTTCTGTTACTTCATAATAGCAATGTGAGCACTGTTGATTAGTGAGTTGCCTGAAGGGGAAAAAAGTAATGACTTGGTAAAGAATGAAGTATTTATATCACCAAAGAAGTCACAACTAAAATATTATATTAATATTATAATCATTAGTGGTCAGTTATACATTTTACAGAGTCTTCCTGTATTATATATATTCTTGGCATCTAGATTACATGTTATGCTTCTTCAATGTGAAAGGTTAAATGTTCTTTATAAATATAGTAAGATATACCAATTCCTCAGGGAGGGATTCCTATTTTAATAGTGACCTTCATTTGAATTCACAGAAGTAGTTGTCATACTGATTAATCATGTTTATGCAATCTTCCCTCAGAGCACTCCTGTCTCAAAAGCCAGAAAAAATACAGGGTCTCAGCTTTCAGATGCTGATTGTTGAAGGCATACAAGTCCTCTTGATGAGATCACACAGTGAACATGGTACATTACAACTCTAGTTAATGTTTTGGGATCTGTCAGTTGAATTACTGGTTGACATAACTAGTACACATAGACTGAAGCCCATGTTTGTTGATAGCCTATTTTCAGTGCTACCATCCGTAAATGTAGTGTAAGAAAATTACAGTGTTTTACTGAGAAGTAGAGGGAGTCGATGAGAAATGTTACTTTCTACATTTGTTACCATTCTAGTACATTAGATGAAGCTGTGGGAAGTGTCTGTTACACTAAACATTACTGGCAGTGTATCTCTACTGCTATATTGTATGAATGTATATTACAAAGTAGCATTGTATGATTGTACTGTGGAAAGCAAGTCTGTTTTGTTTATGGAATTCATGCATTACTGTTCTAGTGTCAATGGTTCTGTAAATACATTGTTTGTCTTTTCCAGGTTAGAGATTGCCACAGCGGAACTCCAGTCCACTAATGATTGGCAGTAGACTTTTTTATGGTGCCAAGTTGCCAGCCTGACGCCCAACCTTCAGCAAAGGCATACCTATTCACGCTTGTCTTTTGGAGGCCACTCGACCACAGGGAGGACATGCAGACTCCACACAGAAGGCACTCCAGCCGAGAATCAAACAGGAGAACCTCTTGCTGTGAGGCAACAATGCTACCGCTGTACCACAGTGGCTTTTAATGGTTCTGTAAATATACAGTACTTAATTAGCACAACTGCATGCTGACAGAACATAATGATAGCACCTAGCAAACTCTGGTACCACTATAGCATTCTGAGACCAATGCAAGAACACTAATGAGCTCCATTGCTCTCCATTATTACCCAGTTTGGTATGCACAGTTATACAACTATTCTCTGGACTACTCTCTCCCTCTCAGAGCCTCCTTAGATGCTATTATACTAGATGACAGTTCTTATGTGACCCTTCTGTGGTGCTGTGACTGTTGCTGTCAGACCAGTAACACTAAGTTATGGTACAAAAATCACACATAGTGCATTTAACCTGCTAAGTGTACAGCCATCCCTAGCAAAAAACCCACCACTATCCCACCTTGGGACACCTGGTTCATAGGTTAGTACTAAGCTAACTGCCCTTGTGAGCCATTTTAAGCCTAGTCAATTATCCCTTGTGAGACTCAAACCCTAAACCTTGTGTTTGTAAGGAAAACACCTTAACCATTAGGCCACCCTCCCAACCAATTAGTGATTTATCATAAATCCAAATGATAAACATACTAGCTATCTAAAGGAATCAAAAAAAGTCCAAGCACTGAATACACAATAAATCCAAGAAAAAACAGAATCCAGCAGTCGGTTCTAACACAAGGGCTCCTAAATTCCACGTTTATTCCAAAAACTATTGTAAAGTTGTTCAAAAAATAAATGAACTATTCAGCATATCACAGAATGGTTGAGCATTTTCATCTTAAAGAATTGACATCATCAGAACCATTGGTCAAAGTCATACAGCCCTATAAATAACATTTTATACTCACACATCCTTTAACAAAATACCAATGGTAGCTGTTATATGTAAAAAGACACTCCTACAAATGCTCCTTCATTAATTGTAAGCATAAGGTTGCAAAAAAGTGAGCTTAAAAACTCATAAAAATACTTTACCCACCACTGGAGAATTAAACCTCAGTCTCTTACATGGCAAGCAGGTATAATTACCACTGTGCTAATTTTGAAACACACTGCAAACACTAGGAATAGTGGAAGGATAAAATATACAGGAATAGCAAGTAATGATTAGATTTACAACTTGCTTGCTCATTTCTTAAGTTCACTGTGTAATGAAACATTTTCATTCAAGCCTGGTGGATGTGTAGCATCCAGCTTAAGCTGCTAATGCAATTCCCCTGTTCAGCATTTTATTGCACCATATATATTTCCTGGGTATGCCTGCTTCCAATATACACGATTCCTTCCTTGATGGATTGTTTCTTTCAGCTAAACCTATCATTTTAACATTACTAATTGAGCAGCTCACACAAGCCTTGACACAGGCCAACACAGTGTACAGCACCATGGCAAATAGCAGGAGCAGTGCACAAACTCAGACCGTGAGGAATGACGCATGTCCTGGTTCACTTGGTGGTAATGTACAAGAGTTTTCTGTTACTAGTTCTGTAAACAAGTGATTTGACAAAGTTGATTTAGTTCAAGGTAAGGATTATACTTGCTCAAATGAGGGTCATCATTTAACATTGTATGAGCAAATAACAGACCTTGAGAAAAGCTTAAGTTTAAAATATTACAAATGGATAATGTTTTTCTTGTTGAAAGTGTTAAGCAGGGCCATGACCCAAAGGAACTAAGAATTTTGAAATATCCCCAGGGTGTGGAACTAAATTAAATTTTTCATTTAGAGCTGCTAAAGTTTTTTGATAGAACTGGTCTTGAGTTAACACAAATGATTTATACTAAAGAGAATGAGAGGCGCTTAAGTAAACTCAAGGACTGTACTAACAAATTGGTAGATTCTATTACATTTGACGTGTTATTTGTTAAATACAGATCTTACTTTAATCAAGCTTTTGAGTCCACTGAAACAAAGTCTTTTCCAGTTAAAAATCGAAAAGAAAAAAAGTTGCTACATGGTAACAATGATTATAATAACAAGTCTGTTTACCCTCCCAATACATCGGGGGTGATTCAGCAAGACCCTCAGAACAAAATCAAAATGTGGAACAAATTGATTTTCAAGAAGAGGACTTCACAAATGAGAATGACCCTTTAGAGGATCTCCAGCCATGAAGATTGGAGAGGTTGGCCAGGAAACAAGCGAGGAACCAACAGAGAATGGAGAATTCTGGAGGTGGTCCCAGGATTATAAAAAGAACAATTGGTAGAATTACAACAGGAACTGAAAGAATTATGAAGGTAAAACTTGTTATGTGCTCTAGTCCAGTTAATGTCACTACCTTTTTTGATTTTAAAATGTATAATTATAGCAATATGCAGATTGAACCAGCTCACCATCACCTATTTTTAAAAGGATTTAATTTTATCCCATCTAGTAAAGCAAAGATTGAGGATGTCTTGCTTGATTTGAAAATGTTTACAAGAAAGATGAATTTTCGAATTTTATTCAAGGATGAGAAGGCTGAACAGCCTGTGAGGTTGAGAAGAAACAGTCTGGCTAATGGCCCTTTACACCCTGTGATTAATATGTTTGAGTGAATTTGTGAAAGGGACCTATGTGATTTTTTTGGGTCGGAAAAGGCATGGTAATTTTTATAATGTTACCATGCAGGGTAGAAATATATTGAATTCTATTAGATCCAGGGATGATATTAGGCGTATGAAAACTGATAAGGGGGGTGGTCTGGTAATCATGGATACTCAT
The DNA here is from genome assembly GCF_019279795.1 of Protopterus annectens. Lineage (NCBI taxonomy): Eukaryota > Metazoa > Chordata > Ceratodontiformes > Protopteridae > Protopterus > Protopterus annectens. The sequence goes on from NC_056725.1 coordinate 1,125,839,991, forward strand.
GACTATTCTGCATGGATATACAATATACTGTTAGATAATAATGTGTACAGTGCTGTCTCATTGAATGAGATCAATATTGCCTGCAGAAATATTAAGGTGGTTCTGGACAAGTTTTTACTATTTGATGTGATAAACCAAGAGTTATATGACTATCTGAGAGTGCCCTATGCATTTATACCTAAAAGTTTCGGCATCCTGAAGATTCATTCTAATTTGAATGACCCACTATTAAGACCAAATTTTGCAGCAGGTGGGTCATGTACTGAACCAGTGGCCAAGTACATAGATTTTAAGGTTAAGAACATTTTGACAGTTTTCCATCACATTGTGAAAGACTCCTGGAACTTGCTTGATAAACTTCACTTGGTGAAGGATATCAATGAATGTGTGTTTGCTACTTCTGATATTAAAAGTTTTTTTTTTCAGTTATTCCCCACAAAGAAGGTCTGCTGTGGTTTGAGGATATGATAAAAAAACAGAAGAAAAATCTAGCAAGGCTAGACTTTCCACTTTGTGATTCCTTAAACCTCTTGTACTAGAGGCAATATGAGATAGATGCAAATGACCCTTTAAGGACATCAGGTGTTTCAGCTGTATGGAAATTCTGAATGTCCATGACTTTTTCTTTTTTAAGTCTATTTATGGACAAATTCAGGCCAATAAACCCAAATCCCACTACCTGTGGACAAGCATGTTTCAGCCTTCTTATGGCATTATCAGCACAGCATAAGTGGAATGTTTGGCTAACCTTTAGAAACACAGGGTTGCTGTACCCAGCTGATATCCGTAACCATTAGGATGTCTGCAAAATATTCCAACTAACAAACTAAAACAATGATTTAATTCAGAATTGCCATATAGCTAAAACACCTGATGTCCTTAAAGGGTCATTTGCATGTATCCCATGTTACCTCTAATACAAGAGCTTTAAGGAATCACACAGTGGAAAGTCTACCCTTGCTAGATTTTTCGTTTGGTTTTTACTGATTGTTTTTTCTGTATAACCTGTTTACTCCTTTTTTCCTCATTGAGACTGATTACAATGATCTGATTTTTCAGACAGTCAATAAGGAGGGTAAAGGTGGTAGATTCAATTGTTTATCCACGAGAGTAGTGTATTTTGCACGCTGCGTCCGATGCTCCATGTTTTACATAAGCAAAATGGACAATACTTTGAATAACACAATCTACCAACATGTATATAGTATTCAACATGTTGATAGTAGGAGTGTTCTTGTCAAACATTCTGGGACCTGTGTTGATTTTACTGTTTTTTCCTTTTCAGTTATCTAGCAAGTAGATGATTCAGCCTATGTAGGCAATTGGTGTAATAAAATGCTGAACAGGGAATTACATTGGCAGCTTAAGCTATACATCCACCAGCTTTGAATGAAAACATTTTATTACACAGTGAACTTAAGAAACGATCAAGCAAGTTGCAAATCTAATTATTACTTGCTATTCCTGTATATTTTATCCTTCCACTATTCTTAGTGTTGTAGTGTGTTTCAAAATTAGTACAGTGGTGATTATCCTTGTTTGCCATATACGAGATTTGATTGTCTGTTGGGTATAGTATTTTTATGAGTTTTTAAGCTTACTTTTTGCACCTTTATGCTTACAATTAATGAAGGAGTATTTGTAGGTGTGTCTGTTTTACATTCAACAGCTACCACTGGTTGTTTTTAAAGGATGTATGAGTGTAAAATATTATTTGTAGCCCTGTATGACTTTGACTGATGGTTCTGATGATGTCAATTCATTAAGATGAAAGTGCTTAACCATTCAGTGATATGTTGAATTGTTCATTTGTTTTTTTGGGCAAGTTTACAATGTTTCTTGGAATAAACATGGAATTTAAGAGCCCTTGTGTTGGAACTGACTTTGGATTCTGGTTTATCTAAAGGAAACACAATTTTGTCTAATCTCACTTCCCATCTGTGATGCCTTTACTTACTTTCAATTCCTAAGGGACAAATTCAGCTTGCAAACATCTTCCTTAGTAGATTATCGCCACTTATGCCATGCATATCTCTTGTCCTGTCTTGAGCAGCTCTTTCGGCTTTATTCTGTTCTAATACAAAATTTCCTGTATGATTTTTTTTTCAAAAAAAGCATTTTTTTATCAGTCAAGATGTCTGTAAAATACAAACATTTTAATGCATTTCATGCCTATCCTTTAACTAAAATCTGAAAGCGTATAATGTAGCGTTTTGCCAATGTCATAAGAATGGACACATTAGCATCATGATATTAGCCCTCTCTTGCCTAAACACTTTCCCTCTTATCAAAGAAAACTGTCTATTGCTTCTACATGATAAGTTCTGGATGCACACAATAATGTTCAACTTACTCAATAGAAGTCAATACATTTCATAAATTATGGAAATGCCCACCCAAATCTGTCCTCTGCAATGAAATTTTCAAAGTAGCATCACAATTATTGATATCAGACCTGCCTACAGATCCAGCTTTTCGATTTTTCTTTCATCTATTTAACCCTATCACCAATACTGCACTCTTCTAGACTGTAGTTAGAACTCATAGCTTAAACAATAAGGTCAGATAGAAAATAAAAATAGTTCTCTGATTTAACTAGCTATCATCTTAACAGAGCATTGTGTGGGCCATTTGAATAAGAACATAACTAAATATCCAGAAGCCTCATCTGGCAAAGTCAGCATTATTCTGAACAGAAGCTGTAAAGTTAAGTAGAAGCATATGTGGAAAGGTGTCATAAATATGTTATTATACAATGACTGGCCATTAACATTCTAAAACAAGCACGCTGATTGGCCAGCCCAACCAGCGTGTCCATTGTATATACCAACGGAAAAAGGTCTGGTTTCCCAGACATTTTTCCGTTTGTATATTCTTTAATTTTAACTTTTTTTCAACAAAAATAAAAACAAAATTTGTAGTCCAGACTCTGGACATACAAGAGAGACACCATGTAGAAAATACAAGGGAAATTAGATACGTTGTTTAAAACTAAAGACACGTACCTGATTTCCCTTGTATTTCCTCCATTCTGTCTCTCTTCTTCCCTAAACTTCCTGAACCTTTTTTAATAAAAAAAAAAAGAAAGGAAAAGTGGAGCAATGGAGATCTTCTTTTCTCCATTGCTTACTTTCCCGAGCACTGATGTACTTGGGCATGCAAGTCCCATATGCATGCGCAGTACATCAACATAAGGAAGCAGTATACCACCAGCCGCAGAAGAACACCAATGCTCCATTATAAAAAGACATTATTTAAGAAAAGTAAGTAGTTTTTTTCCTTAAATAATGTCATTAACCGACTCCGTGGTTGTGGTATATTGAAATTTACCCACAGTTGGCTTTAATAAATCACTCGGGCTTCTCCCTCATTATTAAATCATGCCAACAGTGGATACATTTCAATATACCACACCGACGTTGTCGGTTATTGCTATATAAAACAACTGTTACTGACAGTATTCAAGGCTATGAAAGTATAATAATTTTCAACAGCTAGACTACATCTATACATTTGGTTTATATGATCAGGGAAGTGTCTAAACTATACTATTAAACCACTTACACAACAAAGCATTTGGTGGGTACTTGCTTACTTGTCTGTTTATGCTCGGATAACACTTTTCAGTAGAAACACTAAGAAAAAAACTGCCTTTATTATACTAATATTAAACTTAACACTTGCACACCGATCTAAGACAGCAAAATGTAATATAATGTTTGCTAGATATTCTATATAGATTGATATCCAGTTCAAGGTTAGAATGGTTGAGACAATTTCTTTCTTAGTGTTTGCTTGCAGTTTGTGCTAACATGAATCCTGTTCATTCTTCATTCGGTACTCACCAAATGTTCAAATTCAAGCATGTTGTAATGTTATATATTATTTTCAAATTTGCTTACTTTGGATGTTGTATTCATGGTTGACAATTACAAATATTTATTTTTTTCCTAATATATATGCTTTTCTCAGCATAGCTACTATATGCAGTAATGTCTGACCAGCATTTCACTTTTAGGTCAGAGTTCTAAATATAAAGAAACATCCTGCATGATACTTGGAGGTGTCTTCAACAAAGACTTGATGAACATGCTTTGCAAGAGTTTACCTCATTCCAAACAATTCAGTTTTTTGTGTATATCTCTTGTGTAAAAGTTGTTGGTGCATATCCAAATAGTCTTGTTTTCTTGTCAGAATCATAGTTCATATATACCTTTCTGACTGGCATTCACCAGTAAAATTGCTAGTTTGTTTATACCATAATGGTTCAAAACAGATCCTTCTATTACTAGTTTCCTAAGAATTTCAGAATTATTTTTCTGTTCACAGCACCAGTCTCAGGGTACATTTTGCAACAAATGCTTTCTAAGATATGTAGTTACCTCACACATATTAGGCACAAACTTTGCAGAACACTGTACCATTCCCCAAGAATTTCATTAATGCCTGCTCTTTTCTGCATTTGTCATTTGTACTACTGCCCTAAATCTTACAACGTGTGGATTCAGTCTCTGTAATATCAAAATATGACCTACAAATTTCTGGATGTTCAATCTTTTTTGATAGTTGTTCTTGTTTAATCTAAAACGTCACAGTCTCATTATGTTCAGTGGCTGTGTCAGTGCATTGCTATGTTCTTCTTCAGTCTAATTACTTTGCAACTGTGCTTTCTCTTTGAAACTGTTCTGGTGTAGATGAGGTAATGAATAGAAGATGCAAGAATTTATACCTACATAATGGACTTCTGTCTTTCCTGTTCAAGTTTCAGTTACATAATACTATTTACTCACAGATGAATGCTTATATGCATATTCAAGCATAGCCAAGCTTGAATATACTGCTCCAGTCTCTACATATGCTTTCATCCAGCTGGCACAATCTTGGAGACAGTATACATGCAGTGACTGGGGTGATAGACAGACCTTCTATGTTAAGTTTAGAGCTTTGCCTTCCCCCCAAAAAAGGACTGGCATTATTACATTGTTCATTGTTTTGATAATAGTGCAGACAGCTGTGTAAAATGACAAGGGACAGAGAATATATGAGACTCAAACACCTGGTATCTGGTCTCATGTAGTAGTTCTTCCTAGCAGTGAATAGAGCTTAGAGCTTTCTTCAGCTACCTTCAAATGCCAAACTTTCTGGTTTGCATCTAATACTGAAAAAAAAAACCTTAACACTTGGTATAGCTGAGGCTACCTCCATAATTGTATGCAACAGGTTATGTTCTCTGTTCATCACTTGATTCAGATCTTGTGAATTAAGAAATATAAAAGTCTTGTTCTGATTTACAGCAACAACTATAATAATCAGTAATTCTGCATGTTCAGTCAACATCTTAATGACATCTAAGCTTACCATCCACTTCACCACCTGTTCATTTCTACTCTTGACAGTTGCTTGCACTTTGGAATATTTATTGCTACAAGTTATCTGAACTTATTTGGATACAATATTTTCTAAGCAAGTTGCACAAAGCTTTAGATAAATCTGATGTAGTCATGTACAATATGTTTGTTATGATCTTCTCTGGGTGCAAAATTGCTCTGCATTTGTCTATTTCAGTAAGCATTTACACTGCAAATATGTTGCATTATATAACCTTCCCTAAATTAAAAGTTCTTCCCCCTCCTGTTTCAGTGCTACTACACAAAACAGTATCTTAGAGTTTCTGTTTTTATATTCACAACTCAGTAACTTCAAACCCATTGGCTAACCATATCGTGAGTAAGGCATTAATGTGCACACAACTTTACTATAAGTGCCTTTTAGCCTAAATACTTTAAAGGTACTTTTTGACAAAATCTCACACTTGGTGGTTGTGGATACTTTTTTTTCAGTTCTTTATTTGTAAACTCTGAGCAGCTTTTGCCAACAATTTAAACACATATCCTGTTTCACTATCCTTGTATTCTCTGATTTCGCTGCATCAGTTCTTTCAATTTTATTTGTGCCTATAGACATTTCATTTTCATGCTTGCCCTCAAAAATGTGCAACTTTCTTTGAACACATTAATTTTTTTGTTTTATACATCTTAGCAAAATGATTAATTCAGCTGCAGTTTCTTCCTTTCATGCCTGTAACCACATCACCTACACAATACTTGAACTTCAGCTGTGCCATACTTCTCTACAACTCATGGCTTTCTTTCTCACTGTTATTGCTGTTAACATCCAAGTGAAGCCAGGAGTAAAGTCAAGCTGAAATAATGATCATGATAATGCCAGGCTAACTGAAACAGAATGATTTTTTTATCTTCCTCTTGTGTTTAGCTGCATTGGGTGTTTTTCATGGTGATATTATGTTACTGTGGGTAAAACTGCTTTCCAGTTTATATCCTGCTACAGACCACCCTTCCAAACCCAGGAATCCCACTCGGCCTTCCTAAGAACACTGGAAAATATGAAGGTCGCTCCAAACACCATCATATTGGGCGACTTCAACTACCCAAACATAGACTGTGAGCACTACTCTAGCTCCAAAACCCTAGCCCAAAGGTTCCTAGAATTTATAAACTCAAATGCTATGGAACAACTTGTTACCACTCCCACAAGAGGGGAAAACATACTGGACCTGATCATCACCAACATGGGGACTCTATGCTCCAGACCAGAAGTGTATCCCTCACTGGTAAGATCAGACCGTAAGCTAATCTCACTGGATATTCACATCCCGACCCCACCCCTGCCCAGAAAACCACAGTGAAAAACTTCTCTAAAGCAAATTTCACACTCCTCAAAACCGAGGTAGAATCCTTCAAAGCCCCCGGGCCTGTGGAAAATACGGCCCAAACTGCAGAATCCTTTATAAACACATTCTATGAACACCTTCAGGAATGCATGGATCATGCAATCCCAAATAAAACCAAGACCCAATCCTCCAAAGGCAGATGTCCTGTCTGGTGGACTCCAACCATAAACAAACTATACAATAGAAGGAGGAAGCTACTACATGATGGAGCAAAATCCCAAAAAAGGAAAGGCATCTCTGATCAGTATTAGCAAAAAACTACGGGCACTCATAAAATCGTCTAAGGAAAGCTTTGAGAGAAAAATTGCACAGGACACTAAAGATAATCACAAGGCTTTCTTTAGTTATGTTAGGAACCTGGGTGGGAATTCCCAGATATGCTCAGAATTAGTCCAAAATGACAAAAAATACACCGAACCCACAGACATTGCCAACATCCTAGCTGACAGGTTCAGCGCAAACTTCTCCCCCCCACCCCACCAAAAGGGCAAATATCTATCCCAGCAGAGTGCTGCCCCCCCCTGACATCTCAGATGCTCAGGTAAGAGTCGCCCTCTCCAAAGCAAAAAACAGCATCAATGGGACCAGATGGTGTCCCGGACTGCATCCTTCATGAACTCCAAGAAGAGCTAAACCCAAACATAAAACTACTGTTCAATCTCAGCCTTACTACAGAATATGTACCTAAAGAGTGGCGTACAGCAACAGTGGTCCCTCTCCACAAAGGTGGTGCCTCAACGGATCCTGGAAACTATCGCCCCATAAGCCTGACTAGCTTGGTCTGCAAAGCTACGGAAAGGATCATCATGGACCTCATAAATAAAGATATTGGGGACCTACAGACACTGGATCCTACCCAGTTCATCTTTGTTAAGGGCAGATCCTGCCTCTTAAACCTGGTCGATTTCTTTGAAACAGTCACCAAGGCCATTGACGAGGGGAAGGTGGTCCACACAGCCTACCTGGACCTCGCAAAAGCCTTCGATACAATACCCCACTCGGGCATTATAGATAAGCTCACCAGCTTAAATATAAACCCCTATGTCACTGTATGGGTTGCAAAGTGGCTCAAGGACAGAACCCACATGGTTAGAATTGCTGGAGCTATGTCAGACTCCAAACCAGTTACAAGTGGCATCCCACAAGGCTCAGTCCTGGGACCTCTCTTGTTCGGTATATATTTCTCAGAGGTACAGGCCAACATGGAAGGACTGTGGCTGACCAAGTTCGCAGATGACTGCAAACTGGGTGCCATAATCGACTCTCCAGCCGACATAAGCATCCTCCAAAAGGGCCTCATAGAAACAGACAACTGGTGCCAGAGCCATGGCCTCAAGCTAAACGCCAAAAAGTGTATAGTCATCCCCTTCGGCAAAAATAAAGTGCCCACAAATTACCACATAGGTGGTAATCCATTAAGTACAGAAGAAGAAATTAGGGACCCGGGGACCCAAGTTGATAGCAATCTCTCATTTGACAACCACGTGGCCAAAGTGGTTAGAAAAACATTTTATATAGCCCACCTAATCATGAAGGGATTTACATCTAGAACAGAGGAGGTCATCGTGCCTCTTTACTCATCCCTCATCAGGCCCATAATTGAGTACAATGCCCCTTTTGGGATGTACCTTACCAGACACCTGCAGCAACTGGAAAGACCCCAGAAGTACCTCACCAAGAGGATCAAAGGGCTCAAACAGATGCCATATGCTGCCCAGTTAAAGAAACTCCAGCTCTACTCAGTGGCATACCACCTGCTCAGAGGTGACCTGTGCCTGACGTATAAGGCCATGTCCAACCCGGAATTAAGGGACATGCTGCACCTCAAAAAATCCAAATCCCATTGAGCTATGCGCTCGAGAGACTTGAACCTCAGCACTGAAATAAATAGGACATGCTGGAGGGACAGATTCATAACCCAGAGGCTCCCTTCACTATGGAATAAAATCCCAGTCCAGGTTAGGCAGAGTCCCTCATTGATTCTCTTCAAGAGGAGTCTTGATGAGTGGATGGGAGATCGTAGGTTTACCCCGGGTATCACTTCTCTGTCACTGTTAGACAGATGCACAGTATACTAACCTCGAAAAAGGGCATAGCAAAATTAATTTAAAATGGGTGGCGAAAGCCAAACATACTCTGGCTAGGCTTATAAATGCCCTAGGGCAGATAGCCTAGTATGAGCCTATGAACCTATACCGTGCTTCTCTAAATGTCAAAGAACAGAAAAAGGACTATGTAGTGCTCAGTCTCCAGATATGCTGGCGCCTCCTGTTAGTGTAGCAAACAAGGACAAATGACCAGTAGAATGTAACAAGTATAATAACGTATCTTTAAGACACGTCAGAGTTGGGGTTCAAGGAAAGCAGATGTTTGAAATGTTTGCAGATAATTTAGTCAGAGAACAAGCTCATAGCACTCTGTTTGTCTGAAGATATGTAGACTAGGGTGACAGATTGGGAGTGTAACACTGTTAAGTAGATGGGGAAAAATGGGACAATTACCTAGTTCACAGGGTGAAAGCACTGAATTTTGCTGACACTGTAGTTGGTTGACATCTGTTTAGTTGACAAAGTTTGTTCAACTAAGCAGATGATTGACAGGTGTGTGAGATCGCACAATACTCAGGGTTGGGGAATATGCTCTCTTTTTAATGCAATTTCAGATTAAGTATATATAACTAGCATAGGGTGCATGGGTGCTTGTGCCCCTCCCCACAAAAAGCAATATTTTTTATAGTTTAATTTTGCATACTCTGAGGATATTGCTTGGTGCATGCATTGTAGTGTGTCGATGTTTGCATTGTTGATGTTTTGTGAACAATGTTGTGCTTGTCAGCATTTGGGTGTTTTGATTTAATTCAGTACATCCAGTAGGTTGCCACTGCATAGGAGAATGAAGGCCCAACACTACACATGAGTATAGTGGAACCTATGGGGAGGCAGTCCAGGCAATCCCAGCAGATTACATAGGACAAAGAGAAAGTCACAGGTTCTTGCACATGCCCAGGTTTTGGGGTTAGATGTTGTAAATGTAACTAGATAGGGAATGTACTGTCTCATTGCCCACTAAGTCAAGGGAGAGAACAAAGTTTGCAGAAAGCACCAAGCAATGCTAGCAATACAACAGTGGAAGGCTGTTTAGAGAGAAAAGTTGTATCTAACTGTCACAAGACCCTGTATCCTATCCTGGTAGAAGGACAGGATGCCATTGCCAAAAGAGACACAGCCTTAGACATAATTAGTCAAATATGCAGTGGTCAGACAAGAGCTCTACTTGATTGTGTAGTGCATTCCAGTCTTAAGAGAGAAACATTTTCAGGTTCTTTGGCTAGAGTCTGTCTGGACTGAGAAAAGAGGCAATCTAGTAAGCAACTGGCCATGTCTGAGGATATCCTTGCTGATGTCTTAATAGATAAGGAGTATGACAGTACAGCACGTTGTATGCATGTTGTTACATGCAGACAGGCATGGAGGCAAAGCAGTGGGGAAGACAGTAGGGTAGAACCCAGCTGCAGCCCACACCACCATCCAGGGAAGGTAATGTGCCTACTTCAAATGGGAAGATGGGCAATAGCATTAACCTGGAATCTGAGCCACATCCTGGGAAAGGTACAGGTCTTCTTTTGGAAGGTGGTACTTCTAGGGGAATGGTAAGTGATAGGAGTCAGTCACAACTTGAGGCACCACTACCAAATGGTACCAGGCTTTCTTTGGAAGGGGATGGTCAATAAAAAGGGGTCAAGTCATGCTCAACTTTCAGATCCTACTTAACAGAAATTGAGTGAAGTAGCCAAGGAGGCTTTAGCTACTCAAGAGCATCAGTAGTCCCTATACTGGGGCAAATAATTTGTTCACATGAAATGGGCACCTGAAGGAGGACTACAGGGATAAGTAATACAGCAGTCAATAGTACCAGGATATACTGACTGTCACTTCTGGCAATTGGCCTGGGGTTACAAAGGATGTAACAGGGTACTTCAGGACATGTGAGCACTACCAGAAGATAGGAATGCTGGATGCTTAACCAAGGCTACTTTGATGCCTTTTCCTATTATTGGGGAACCATTTCAAAGGGTAGCTATAGAAATTGTGGGGCTACTGAGTACCCCAAGTTCCACTGGTGAGAAATATATCCTGGTATTGGTAGATCATGTCAGGAGCATGTCAGGTCACTGCAGGTAGTTCAACAAACTTAAAAACAGCAGAGTTTTTTCACAGGAACTACATTCAGCAAGAGTGTAGTTTGCCTTTTTCTCCACTGTTGTGTGACCCTTGTTTTGGTCTATATCAGTTTGGGGTATGTGTGAGCAGTGCCCTCCCACAAGGGGGTATGGGGGACTTGGTCCCCTGCAAAAAATACTTTTCTAAAGATATTCATTGAAGTGAGTTTTCATGAACATTGTTTGGTGTTTTTACATTCACTGAAACTGTCTTCTGTGACTTGACATGAATCTAATTATGCCACTAGATACTCAAAAGTAGTGTCTCTGCCATTCATCGAAGCAGTGAAAACAATGAATGCTTTGCTGGACATTTTCTGCAAGATAGGATTTCCATGGGAAATACTGACAGATCTGGCAACCTTATGTCAAACCTGCTGGCATGATTGTGGAAGTGCCACTGGATAAGCCACCTAAGGAGTACCCCCTACCATCCACATGTAAATGGTATGGAGGAGAGGTTCGACTCTGTACTGAAGACTATGTTGAGAACATTTGCAGAGCATTTCAAAAGGAAGTGGGTCAATTACCTGCCTCATCTTCTCTTTACATACAGGGAGGTGCTCCAGGAATCAACAAGTTTTTACCCATTGAGTTACTGCATGGTCACAGGATAAAGGGCCCCTGGAAATTTGTGATGAGAGGAAAGTTGAGTGTAATTCCTTAATGGGCCTGTTGTGAAGTATGTCTTAAATCTAAATCTCAGGACTCATCTTAGGGAGTCCATGGGAATGGCCAGGAGCACCTAGCCCAGGTAAAACACCAGCAAAATGTCTGGTGTGACAGAACAGCCAGAGTCAGAAAGTATTCTGTAAGACAATAGGTGATAGTTCTTACCCCTGTGAGACACAAAACACTGCAAGCTGCATAAAAGGGCCCTTTCAGCACTGTAAGAAAGGGAAGTGATGTCAACTGCATGATAGAGTTACCAGGCAGGAGAGCAAAACACAAACTCTACCAATTTAACATGATAAAGCCCTGCCTTAACAGAGAAGACCAAGTACTCAGCAACTAGAGTGAGTAACACCATGGGAGTTGGATGGAGACCGTCTCAGTGATGATGAAGCTAACACCTCAGTTGATAAGGTGACCCTTTCACTACAACTAAGCCTTAGGCAGATTAACAAAATCTGTACAGAGTAGCAGTAATTCGGGAATATGCTTACGGGGGTAACCCTGGATGCATCCAACTGCTGGATAAATTCATAGGCACAGGGCCCCATCAACCAATCAAACAGTCTCCCTACTGAGTGCCTGAAAGAACTGAGCAAACTCTGAAAAAGAAACTGAAGGGCTTGTCAGAACTGTGAGTGATCCAGGAGTCCATCAATCCTTAGGCCTCACCAGCTCACCAGCGGTGCTGGTAAAAAAGAAAGACAGTAAGGCTGGTAAAAAAGAAAGACAGCGGCACCTAGTTCTGTGTGGTTTACAGGAAACTAAGCAGTCACATAGAGCCAAATGCTTACCCAAAGCCAAGTTACTCAGCAGCTAGAGTGAGTAGCACCATGGGATTTGGATGTAAGAGCAACTGTTGGAAGTTAAGTATTGAAATTATTTCTCACAGGTTGTGTGAGAGACAAACTTAATGGAAACCTTACTTTGAAAAGATAACCAATTTCAAAATGACTGATCAATACTCATAAAGTAATAAGTCCTTCACTATTATTATTTATTTATTTATTTATTTATTGACTGATTGGCATTTGATTACTGGGAAAATCTGACTGGGCAGAAGCTCATTTTCAGCAGAAGCTGGTGAGAAAAGCTCCAAATTATTACAAAACATTTTAAGAACAAGAGTTTTACACTCTTCAAAAATAAAACAAAAATATCTGCAGTTTAAATAATTATAACAAATTATACATAATATAAAAACATTGGTTAAGAATCGATACAAGTTATATGAAATCATTTAATATTTAGAAAAAGTTTAGACAGTTTGTAGAGAAATTAAAGGTAAGTTAGTTTAATATGAACAGGAATTGCAATATGAAGTGAGGGAAAAACAGGCTCATGGTATATTAAGAGATAAAGCCAGAGAAGAGAATTTGAAAGAAGGAAGAAAGTAAGGGAAGAAGGGAGAGTAAGAGGGTATAATAGGTTCATAGGTTGGTACTATGCTATCGGCCTTAGGGCCTATACAAGCCTAGCCATAACAATTCCCTGGCTATTTCTTCCCAGAATATTTACTTCACTGGTCCCCTGTCTAGCAAGGTGACTGACATGATCCCGGGAGTGAATTTCTTATCTCCCATCCAGTCGTCAAGGTTCCTTTTGAAGAGGGCCAAAGAGGCGCTCTGCTTGACATGTATGGGCAGTCTATTCCAGAGTCTGGGGCATCTCTGGGTCAGAAACCTATCCTCCGGCATGTTTTGTTCATTGAGATGACAAGGTTTAGATCCCTGGAGCATGTGTCTCTGAGGGATTGGGATTTCTTTAAGTGTAGCCTGTCCAACAGCTCTGAGTTTGACATGGCCTTGTATGTTAAGCAGAGATCGCCTCTGAGTAGACGATATGCGACAGAGTATAGGTGGAGTTTTTTATACGGTCAGCATAGGGCATCTACTTTAGGCCTGTGATTCTTTTAGTGAGGTATTTCCATGGCCTTTCCAGTTGTTACAGATGTCTTGAGCGGTACATACCAAATGAGACATTGTATTCTATAATGGGTCTAATGAGTGATGTGTACAGTGGGACAATGACCTCATTTTTTTTCTGGATGAAAAGCCCTTAGTGATGAGGTGTGCCACATAAAAGGACTTCCTGACTGTTGTGGTGATGTGGTTATTGAAGGTGAGACCACTGTCCACCTGTGTCCCTGAGTCTCTTATCACACTTTCGGCATTTAGTGTACTGCCACCTATGTAGTAATTCACGGGTACATGTTTTTCCCCAAAAAGGATAACAATACATTTCTTGGCATTGAGCTTGAGTCCATGGCTCTGGCACCAAGCATCTTTTTCTGTAAGGCCCTTTTGTAGAATATCCACATCATTTGGGGATTCAATAATGGCTCCAGTTTGAAGTCATCTGCAAACTTTGTTAGCCAGAGTCCCTTAGGGTTGGCCTGTATTTCAGAGAAGTAGATGCCAAACAAGAGCGGTCCCAGGACTGAACCCTGAAGTTCTCCATGTGTCACTAGTCTGGAGCTGGATTTGGAGTCGGCTACTTTTACAGTGTGGGTTCTGTCAGTAAGCAGTTGGCAACCCATCGAGTGGTGCCCAGCTTAGTAAGTTTATCTATGATTCCAGAGTGGGGGATGGTGTTGAAGGCCTTGGTGAGGTCCAGTTAGGCTGTGTGTATCACCTTACCCTTGTCCACAGCTCTGCAGACTGATTCAAAGAAGTCAATCAGGTTCAGGGTACAAGATCAGCCCTTCACGAACCCAAACTGCATGGGGTCCAGTGTTTGAAGGTTGCCAATGTCTTTATTTATAAGTTCCATGATAATACATTCCATGGCCTTGCAGATCAGGCTCATCAGACTGATGGGGTGGTAGTTCCTGGGATCCAAGGTGGATCCCCCCTTGTGGAGTGGGATAACTGTAGCTGTGCGCCACTCAGTGGGCACAAAGCCTGAGGTGAGGCTATGATTAAACATGACACTTAGGTGAGGTGCCAGTTCATTTTGTAGTTCATGTAGTATTCAGCCTGGGATGTCATCTGGTCCCATGGATACTGTATTCTTAGCTTTGGAGAGTGCATTTTTTTACCTGTGTGGCTGTTATTACCGGAATTTGGCAATCTTTTGGTATTGAGATGGGCCCTTTAGGGGGTGAGAGGGGGGGTGAAGTTTGCACTGAATCGATCTGCCAGGATATTGGCAATATCCTTGTGATCAGTATATTTAATGCCATTCTGTTGTAGCTCAGAGCAGATCTGAGCATTGCTATGTAGATTCTTGACATAGCTATAGAATGCCTTGTGGTTGTCTTTGGAATTTTTGGTAATTTTATTTTCATAACTAGCTTTGGAAGATTTTATGAGGGATCTCAGTTTCTTACTGAGGCTGGTAAGGGAGTTTTTTGCATCCTGGGATTTTCCTCATTTCTGCAACAGTTTCTTCCTTTTGTTGTAAAGTTTGTTTATGACAAGGGATCACCAGATTGGCTTCCTTTTTTTGGAGGAGACCGTCTTGGTTCTATTGGGGATGGCACAATTCATGCACGAGTGGATGTGCTCGTACAGTGCCTTAGTGTAGGATTCAGCAGTTGAACTTTCAGTTCCCGTCTGCATTGGTGTCATGAAGTTTGTCACTTCTGACTTGAGTAGCATGAAGTTGGCTTTGGAGATGTTTTTTACGAAGGTTTCCTTACTGGGGGGTGGGGGTGGGATGTGGATGTCAAGGGTAATTAGCTTATGGTCAGACCTGACCAACGAGGGGGTGACCATAGGTGTGGAGCATTGATTTCCTATCTTGGTAATGACCAGGTCTAGGACATTGGAGCCCCTGGTGGGACTAAGGATTAGTTGATCCAGGGCATTGGAATTTATGAATTCCAAGAACCGCTGGGCAAAGGTGTTGGTACAAGAGTAGTTTCCCAGTTAATGGCAAGGTAGCTGAAATCACCCAGTGTTAAGGTGTTTAGTTGTATCTTAATATTTTCCAGTATGTTTAGAAAGGTGTAGTGAGAATCTTGGGGCATGGTGGGGGATCTGTTGCAAGCTACAATTTGGATTGCAGTCTTACCCAGTGTTAGTTGCACCTGGAGAATTTCAGATATATTGTGTTGGGCAACTAGCCTGGTGTTGTGTATATCTTTGGTGAATATGGACACTCCACCACCTTTAGTGTTTCGGTCCTGGTTTGGTGGCCGAAAAGTGTGGTAAGAGTTGTAGCCTGGTATTGCAGGGGTGCTCTCTGGAGCCTTGAACCAGGTCTTAGTTACTGCACAGATATCGCTGTTCTCCATATTTATGAGTGCCATTGAGAGAGTGCATTTTGAGGTTTAGACTTCTAGCATTGAGTAGCATTACCTTCAGATTTTGCATGCTTGTACCTGTTATGGTGGTGGTTTTGTCCTTTGAACTTTGCCTAAAAAAAGCACTATAGGGATGACAAGAGCCTTAGCCAGTAACCTGAATGCCAGGGGCGACAAGTTCAGACCATCTCTGGCAAAGCATCACGGTCTGTCGATCATGTTGTCCCAGGCAGACAGATACTGGATCCCCTTTGAGTGACACCAGAAGCTTAGCCAATTGTTGAAGTCAGTCATTTTGTCCTTATATTGTGGTATCATTCAGGACGAAAGCAGGACACTTCTCAGGGCTAGGGTCATACCTGCCTGGGCCACATGATCTGAGAACTCTTCCATGTCTCTTTTCATGTAGTCCAGGGAGGTACATTTCAAGTCATTTACTCCAACATGGACAATGACAGAGTCATATTTGAACTTGTTGTGGAGTGACTTGAGTGGATGCGTTATGTGGCGGATCCTGGCACCCGACAGGCAGCTGACTGTAATTTTCTCCTTGTTCAGTCTGGTGAGTGGGACATCAATGTGCCTGACTATAGAGTCACCTATGACTTAAGTGTTGGGTACGTTGTCCTGCCTTAGGGGCTGTTGTTGGGTGACACACTGGTGTTGTGAGCTATGTGACATTTTGGTTGTGACTGGTGTTTGCGTTTCAGCTTCAGAGGTCCTTGTATCTTGGGCATGTTACTGTTAAGAGCCTCCACATATGTGGGTTTAGTGTTGCTATGTGGGGGTGTTGGTGGAGTGGGTTTAGAAGGGCTATGTGTTGCTTGAGGTGTAGTGCAGGTGTTAACCTTCTCCTCTTGACTGTCTAGCACAATCTTGGGAGGAGAGAGCTTTGCTTCCAGTCTGGCTATGTAAGTGTATCTCTCACAGATTGTAATGTTGGGTGGTAAGAGGAGAGGGCTGTGTACATGATGCAATTGCTGCATTGCCCCAGTATGCCCAGATTCACCAGGTGGACAGGAGAAATCACTGGAAGCTGAACACTGGACATGCACCCTTGGACATGCCTGGTTTGGTGCTTTTAATTTCTCTTTATTAACAAGGAGAGTTGAGTGTTTGTATCAGTTTGACTTCCTAGTGCTTTCCAGCAGGTTTTAAAGCAAGTGCTAGTCACAGGGATGCTTAAAGGTAAGATGAAAAAAAACGGTTTATCCTAAACACTGCAGTGTGCACTAGAGGAGTTAGATGTGAAAGTAGGTAACAAGTTTTACCTGTCTAAAAAGTTAAGTTTTAGTGGAGAGTCACTATTTTTAAAACAGCAAGATAGCTTGAAAGGGGGTGGTCACTTTTGTATTCTGGTACTATGAAATACAGTAGGATGGCCAGTAAATTTAAATAGTTGAAGGGGAGTGATTTCACAAATTGATAATGGTGTGCTTACTCACACAAGGCAGTGAAAGTAGAGAGGAAATGTGATATATGGTCAAATTAACATAAGAGGCAGGCAACTAGAAAAACAGTTGTGTTTAACAACACAACAGTGACCGGGTGGGAAAAAATATTCTGCCTGACTCGCAAGAGACAGAGCTGTGGTCTCTTTTCAAGTTTTAATATGCAGTAAGTAATGAAAATGTACTTGTTCACATTTCGGTGATATCATTTATCCTGGTTTTCATCAAGAACAGAGACAGCTTTTAACTAGAAAGTCTTTCATAGTGGTTCTTGAAAGATGGGAGGAGGGTGTTGACCTAAAAGATACAGGTAAGGCGTTCCAGGTCTTAGCAACCTTGTTTGAATACAGATGCCCAGCAGATTTGATAGATTTGTAGAGAGACAGGAGTTTCTTTTATCACTGGGTCGCAATAACCAACTGGGAAATTAATGTTCTTGACACCTTTAAAGTTTTGATTTATGTAAGGATGCTCAGTAAAAATACAGATAACTTTGATAGGCTGCTAAGACCTGGAACTCCTTACCTTATCTTTTAGATCAGCACCCTCCCTCCCATTTTTCAAAAACCACTATGAAAGACTTTCTAGCTAAAAGCTGGCTCTGTGCAATGGCTATATGTTTTTATCAGCTATAAGTTTTTAAATCACTGTATATTTCTCAATAATTTTTTTACATGTAATTTATGTAATCTATGTACAATAAATTGTTCTTTTGGAGCTTTTCTCCCCAGGCCTCCACTGAAAACGGGCCCTTCATGGTACAATGGACTTCCCTGGTCATCAAACTGTAATCTTTATTTACTTATTTATTTTACATTTGTTGACCGGGCTAGTCTGGCTGGATACATGTCCATTTTCAGCAGAGGCCCGAGGAGAAAAGCTCCACTATATACTAGTAAATAACATAAAAACAGCACAGTAAGAGACAATTATAAGAATCTAAAGAACTATTGCAATGTAGTATAGTAACAGAAGCAATTTAACAAATGAAAAATACAGTAAGGATCACTAATAATAATAATAATAATATAAGACCATCCTCAGTGATGTTTTTTTACTGTGGCATCCTTCAGCAATGAGGACTGTGTACCCATAATGCTGTGAAATGTTTCATTAACAGTTTCTTTATGTGGGTGGAGGTTTTATTACAGTTAGGTGAGTCAGGGTAAGCAAGTAAGTAAGCTTCTTCTCCAGAAAGTCTTCTGTGCTGTTTTCTGCTGGCTGGTTGGTTTATTCTCTTGTAAGATTAAAAACAAACAAACAGAAAACATAATCAGGGACCATGTTTTATGGTGGGTTTGCTAGGAAAGCATGCATCATTCAATCCAGTTGCTGAAGACATGATTAAAGAGTGAGACATTTTCAGTCACAACACTAGACCTTTTAGGCTCTATAACATGATACTTTATGTATCTATTTCATGAATGATATGCTAAAAACTTGGTCGTTGTTTACCGTGGTGATAACATTTCACAGATCCAGTTAGTCTTTGTGAGACCATCTAAGGTTGCTAAGGAGCAGAAGACAAATAGCACAGTGGGCTCACAGCACCTATTCAATAATTAGCCATAAAATATTGCTGTTAACGTGACATTTCAGTTTTAGTTATTAGGACAGATGCTTGTTTACTCATAATATTACCCTTGCCTTGAGCACAGTGGCTCAGCATTTCAGGTTCCTGCATTGTAGCCCCTGAGTCCAGTGTCCATTACTTACTTCTGTTCACTTTTTTGCTTTACAGCTGCATATGCTTCCTTGCTAGCTTATTGGAAGTTGTACATTTTCTAACTGTATTGTATTTACCCTTGGCTTTGTGGAGTGCTCCTTGTTTGAAAAGGTTTCACAAAAGGAATAGTTCATTTATTTGTTTACCACATAAGTAAAATAATTATATGACTAATCTCTTCTGAAATAAATCTGAATAGCAGATGTGAGGGAAAGCAGTGTCTATCTGGCTCTAGGTGTAACTGTATAATAGCTGCCAGTTGGATTTAACCAGTATCAAGACATACCTCAAAGTTGCTAGACTCCTCCAGTGTACTCATGCTCTTCAAACAACCAGTTTTAAGGCTAGAGCAGTTAGTTTGAGTAGATGGAGCATTTTCTACCTGCAAGAGTGAGAAGCAATGCATTTATGTTTAGGTAACCACAAACTCTCCCTTGGTTTAGCATCCTTGTCCCTCATGGATAGGGGCAACAAGTAAATACCACAACATATCCTTGTTCTGCCTATCTCTGGGTTATTTGCACATGGGATATAAGAGCTAAAAACTACCATGGGAATGTGATGCTGGGCTTATGGTCCTCACACATTAATAGCTTATTAAGTACGTATGAAGTTAAGTACCTATAGTTTGGTTTCATGTGTTTGGTCTAAGTAGAAATGTATTTCTAATGTGAAAGGGGCCACTGCTGTAGATGACGTTGGAGTACCAAAAGAATTTCCCCATATTATTTTTTTTTGATAATAGGAGAGCAGAATCATATCAATAAGTAGTTCTCAATGTACCTTATGCAACAAGATAGGATGATTGATAAGTGACAGGACAGTTGACCAATAAGCTAGATTGCTGGTTTGAGTCTTTAGAAGAATGTTGCAAATGTGGTAATTTGCTGATTTCCACATAAGAAAGTATTGCTGTAAATCAGTTCACCCCTTAGACATTTCAAAACTAATCTTCCTATGAAAGACATATCTGTTTTCTAAAGTATATAATGATTTATTTGCACCAGACAGATACTCCCCATAACATCCAGAAAACCTTCTAGTGCAGAGTCTGATTCTGGTCATTTTTTTTCCCAGTAGCTTTAATTTTTCACTGTTTTTCTACATGCATCACTCCATTCTAGACAATGGGAATGTTGCCTAAACATACTTTTTTACTTCAAAATGTAACAAACAATGTAGCCTCTGCCTTTTTAACATAATTATTGAATGTGGCACAATTTGAACAGAGGGAACAAGTACAGAGAGTGAGAGAGGTTTTTATACCAAGAGGTAAAAAATGCAACATGTGTACCATTATACAGTAGACAGCAATTTACATTTCCTTTTCATTTATTTGATTGTATTCCACCTACTTTTAAATAAAAAAAATCCATTAATGTTACAGTTTTGAATACATAAAAACAGCACTGTTTTTGCAAAAGGTGTGCTCATATAACTCATATAGCTGTCACGCTGACACAGAGGCAGAGGATCTGTCTATACCACTGAAAAATTGGGTTTGGGAATGGGTCAAAGGAGCTGTAAAGGTCATTTGTGTAGCATAGGATGATGCGACCTTGTGTCTTTTGTCAGTGCCTTTTGCAGTCAGTGTCAGTGGTACAACAAGTAGCACACTTGTCTTTAGTGCAGAAGTCTGTGGGTTGTTTCTCCATAGCCAGTAGCTCAGTTGATGATACTTTTGTGTAGCATAAGGCAGGTGCTATACTTCTCAGTGTGTCATCCTTCAAATGAAATGTTAAACAGAACCTGAGATGGTGGTAGTTCAGGTGGGGTTTACTATCACGTGGCCTATTGTTATTTAGATAAAAGTGACAATTGCTGACACAAATAGTTGGAAATCAGAACACCGACCAGCCAAAATAGCAAACGGAGCATTTTGGCAATGTTGAATGTCGACTTTGCTGAAATGCTCACATCTGCCCAAATCTAACAACAATGTTTGCTGGGGAGCAAGCCC
Source organism: Protopterus annectens (assembly GCF_019279795.1). NCBI lineage: Eukaryota > Metazoa > Chordata > Ceratodontiformes > Protopteridae > Protopterus > Protopterus annectens. Next base: position 1,125,861,019 of record NC_056725.1, read on the forward strand.
CCCTGCACCCACACACCCCCTTCTTATATATACAAACTCCAAGATCGCACTACAGTGAGGGTAAGGGTACATTTCTCCATCCCCACTATAGTGCAATCTGCAATTCAGTGTTGGAGCTGACAACAGTGGCCATTCACTCTTGTCAGCCTCGACATTGTGGTGATTACCCTACTGGTTCTGCTAAGTGGGTTTTGCACATATTCCATTCATCTAAATGACAATCGAATATGTAATAGTAAACCCTTAGGTGGATGTAGAGGATCCCATGGCACCTATTGAACAAAGTAAGTGCCCTTTATTTATATACAAAAAGAACTCATTTATAATATATTTACATATTTACAAATATTTACAGATGTACAAATGTAGAGATATACGAATCTGTTTACACATTTTCATATTTTTCTTTACAATCATACTAAATTTTCAGCCCTATTAGACCCTCATTCCTTTTTCCATAATCATCATCTGATTTTACTTAATATTGTTGCTGAAATCCATTTACCATTAAATATAATTTCATTTATTCTTTCATTCTGATAACCCATATAACATAAAATACCTTGTATCTATTCTTTTAATATATGTTTAGTTCTATTCTTATAATATCTGTATTTAATCAAATCCATGTTTATTTTATCCACTTATTTTATATCTTAAAAAAAAATCTTCTTAACACAGTTTTCCCCATAACTTTTTTTACTCTTTTACATTTCAAAAACACAAGTTCCATAGTTTCTTCTTCTTGACAAAATGTAAACACTTGCTATTGCTTTTCTTTTATATGGCATATTTCCTTTTACTGGCAATTTATCTACAGTATTTTTACTTTATTATTAATATACCCCAGCATACATAATTTCCTAGGTTTTTCACTTTATTATTATTACCCTTTAGATTTCATGTCCAGTTGTATCAAATGCCTTATTAAGGTCTCCTATCATGATTTCTGTTTCTTCTTCTTTTATATTCATAATGTCATCCACAATTTCTCTATCATTAAGAATTCTTGACAACCCTTCCCCTTTATACTATGTATGCTATCTTCCATAATATTTTCCATTTTAGTTTCAAATCTCTTTCGTATCATTTTCATAAAGATCTTATAATCATTATTATTCAATACTATTGGTGTCCAGTTTATAATTGTCTTCTACCTTCTTTCATCCACATGAATTTAAGCATTCCACTACATAATTTGACAAAAAAGCACTGCAGTGGAACCAGTCTTGACTCTGGATAATCCAAAATAAACTTTAATATTAAAAAGAAAAGTATAAATGCTTAACTAAATCACCATGTTTTCATTTCACAGGTTTCATCAGACGTACCACACTAAACAACTCTGGGGTTTATATACAGTATATCCAATATATCCACAACATAATTTTTTATACATAAAACCTTCATTTAACAATTCATTCAAAATCTTTAATTTTTTGCCAAGCACTTAATTTTTTTTAATTTTATACCGTATTCCATCTAGCCACACAGCCAAATCTATATTTATTTATCCTATACTTCATCTAAATCATTTAAAGAAATCTCCTTTTCCAAGCTTTTGTTCTCTTTTTCTGTTAACTTTTTTTACTTGCCATGTTTTTTCACTACCTTCTGTTTTTTTTTTAATTATTTCTTGTACATATTGTAATCTTTTCACTACCATCTTCCTTGATTAATCTGCTTAAGTAACTTGATACGTCCCCTCTTATTTCTTGTAAAAAATATATTTGCTTATATAACAATTCTTGCATTTTTTCTTGACTTCTTTCATATAATTCTTTTTCTTTGTCAAAGTACTTTCTATCATTATGTTCTAAATCTTCCACTGCATTATTATATGCTCTTTTATATTTTTATCTCTACTTTTCTCACATCATAGTGCCACTGTAAAGAATATATTTTTTTACATTTTTCCTTAAATATGATCCACCATTCAGATATTTTTTATAGAATGTTTTCATAGTGATATATTTTCCTAAGTGTATTACTAATCTCTTCCCTTCTTCATTGCATCCTTTCTCATTTATCCTTTTTATTCCTTTGCCTATTTTTATATATTCCTTATTTAGCTTTCTCTCTAGCCATATTGCAAGATGATCACAAAAGTCTGTTTCAGCTACCTCCCCTTCTCCTATAATTAAACTATCTGATACTATAAAATCTATTTATGTTCTATACATACCACTTTGTAAGTCCAAGAACCTTTGTCCCAAATGTTTAACTTACCACATCTTTTAACTTCTAACACTTTTCTTATATAATTTCATTTCTTTTTACACTTGCCTCTTAAATCACAATCAGAGTCTCCTGTTTTTATAATATTCATAGTTTTCACTACATAGTCTAAAATCAGATGAAATAAAACATTATCTTCCTTTACAATGAGCATAAGCATATAATGTTACTCAGTCTTTGTTCTTTCCATTTTAAATCTTTAACAGTTAATCTTCCCATGTTTTCTAAAGTCCCATCTAATATTTTTACTGTATTTCTACAGAATGCAGCTATTCCAGAACATCTCTCATTTCCCAAATTACAGATTATCTTTCCTTCCCATAGTTTTTCTGTTTGTAATCTTTCTTGATTTTTTAAAAGTCTTCTATCTTCTAATATGATTACATCTACATCACATGTATTGCACCACTCCAAAATCCCAATTCTCTGTACTATATTCTTAATGCTATTTTCATTTTATATTTTCTTTAGCTTCATGGTTTCGTACATTCATAGCTAATTACTTGTCTAGTTTTCTTAATAGGTAATTTGAAGTCTAGCAAATTTCCCTCCCAAAGGTGAGAATCACACACTGCACCTTGTGTCTTTCAGTCAAACACCTTAGCTGTTAAACCAACCATTAGTCATTAGCCCTGTATATTCTTTTCCATCCATTTCCTTTCTTTTTTTCTTTTGTACTTATCGCTTTACATTTTCTTTTTTCTGTCTTTTAAACTTTTACCACTAGATTTTTTTCTCTTTTACTACTTCCTAATTTATGTCTTTTTATCACTTATTTCAGAACCTTCTTCTATGTCCCTATCATCCTTTTTTTCATCTAATTTTTCTTTTATTTCTGCTACTTCTAAAATGTCTTCATTTTCTGCTCATTTTCTTCTCTTTCTTTTTCTTTTTCTTTTTCTTTTTCCTTACTGTTATTTTCATTTTACAATCTATCCATAAACGTCCAATTTTGTTACATTTATAACATTTCAATTCACAGTTTTGCATTGTGTGCCATTTCTCCACAAATATAACATTTTCTTTCGTCACAGGTACTTATCAAATATCCTTCTCTTCCAAACAAAAACATGTTTTTGGTTGTCCCTAGTATTTTATGACACCCCTATTCCCTTACACATTTATCATACTTGATATAGGTATAATTTCTTTCATTTTTAACACAATATTACAATCCCAGCCACCAGTCCACAAAACCCTTTTGTCAGAAACATTTGCATAGTCCAGCACTTCTTTAAAAAAGGTTTTCAAATGTCCTTTAAATGTCTTTCTTTCTACCTCTGTTCAAAATTGTATATGAATTTTCTTTTTTGTTTCTCTGTAAAATTGTTTTATCACATAAAGATTCCATGGTTTAGTCTTTCTTTTCTTCATATTCTCCAAGAAAATTTTCCAATGAAATAACAGTCTCAGAAATAATGTCACAAAATGTCTCTTTGTTAATAAGAATAAATGCTCTTACCTCATGTGCTTTTACAACCAAAGGAGCTACACTAAATTGTCCCACACTTCATACCTGTCAATTTATTTGTCTTCTTTATTTTCAGTCCTTACCATGTACTTCTGTTTTTCATTTTCTTCTGCCTTCATTTCTGCTACTCCCCTTTCACCTTAATTTATTTACTTTGCAATTTTTTTTCTATTTTATCTTACCACAATTCTTCAGGATTGTGTCTGCAGCCTCCTTTTGTATTTTCTCCATAATGTTCCCCCAGAAAACATCTCCTTCATTTTATGGCACACTCTGCATCACAATTTCTTTAAGTAAATCATCCAGCAAGCCTCCTGACTGGTAGGCTATAATTATACATATATCATTTGCTGACCCATCTCCATCAAACAGATTTCTTTTAAACATCTCCTCAGAATGCTGCACATATTCTATGATCTCAATGTTTGCTTTCTTTTACATTTCTCTTACCTCTCCTTCATTGCCTTGTCTCTCCATCTGCATACCTGTTTCTCTGGGCTGCATCTGCACCTGGAATAGAAACAGGACGTACTCCAGCAAAATGGGTCCCACTCACAACAATGAAGAGTAAGGGTCATTTATTATTAAATTCACAAAAACAATACATACATCTTCTATAAAAGTTTCATAACATATTTACAATATTGCATTATTTACAATATTTATAACATAACCTTTACATATATGTATATTAAACTTTCAAATTTTTTTAGCCCCCACTCATTTTTCCACAACCAAAACCTTACTTTTTCAAACTCTCTGGTAACAACCATTTTCCATTATATTTTATCTCATTAATTATTTTGTCCCATACAACCCATATAATACAAAATATCTTTTCATCTAATTTGTATATGTCATCTTGTGTTACATTTTTATAGTGTCCATATTCGATCATATCCATGTTTATATACTCAGTATTTCTCAACTCATTTAAATATCCTTTGTCATATATCCCTTTCCACAAGTTAAATATTCTTTTGCAATTTATAATAACATGCTCAGTTGTTTCCAACACTACATTACAATATATACAAACTCCATCTTTTATTGTTCTATATGGCATGCTTGCTTTAACTGGAAGTTTACTTACTGATAGCCTCCATAACAAAACTGTACATTCTACATACTTTTTATATCTCTTCATTCTTACTTTTACTGCTTTAATCATTTCTTCACCTATATGTTTCCAAGGATAAACACAGTAGAATTGTTTTCCATTACATTCTCAAACCATGTTATGCTAGCTTTTTCTATATTCTCTATATCAATTTTCCATAAAATTATTTTTCTTTTTTTTTCAAACACCTTTATTGCATTATCACTTGTGACATAGGCAAATTTACATTCATATAAAAGTAATCAGACTATATTAACATAGCAGACATACTTCACATCTATTGCTATATATCCTATAACCTAAGAAATATTACATACATTATTCAATTCATGCCTTTCTTTAAACAAGAACCATCATCATTAATCCATCACTTACTACTTAAGCAATTATACATTTAAATAAATGAAAACAAACCACACTGACACAATCCTAGCCTCAAGCATTTTGCATCACAAATCATACTAACACATTCCCAGTTGCAAATATTATACATCACTTATAATCTACCCAGTATTTCTCACTGAAACATTACATAGCTCATTTATGTCCTGCCACATTTTAGACCTCATTCCTCCCGTGTACGTATTGTTGCCACAATTCCCAGTTTTTCCTATCTAGTTTGCTCCTACCTTTTCTAAAGATCTCAATTCCAGTTGTTTTATCTCTGTTACTATATTCACTACTTCCAGTATAGTTGGCTTAGATTTTAATTTCTATTTTCCAGTAGGGTTGCCACCTTCTCAAATGCCCAAAGTGGGACATTTACTGTACAAACGTCAGATTTTGCAGGGCAAAACATACCCACGGCCATTACAAAGAACTTCACTTTTTTGCCTAAGTAAAAGGTTATTCTTGTAGTATTTTAATTCCTTATTCTGTTTCTTATAACATTTAGGCGTTTCAGATACAGAATAACTGTCTTATGCAACTATTACATAAAATATAGGAAATAATTTTGTTCTAAAATTTCAGGACATTTGCTATTTTTTCAATTTTTTTGCAGGACACAACTGCCCAAAGAGGGACTGCCCCTCGCAAAGTGGGACAGGTGGTAACCCTATTTTCTAATAATTGCTTTTTTTGGCAGCCACCATTATTAGCCACAGCGAGGCCTTATCATGTCTAGGCAATTCTGATTCTGTATCATTGCTCATATCACTCATCTCCCACCTCAGATCAATCTGCCCATCCAGCATGTCCGACAGTGCATCCTGCAAGGAATCCTTAAGGTCCACCAACTCACTGCACTCCTAGAAAATATGTTCCCAATAACTTCTTTCTCCCCCTTCACACTTCCAACATTTACTACCTACCTGAGGAAATATTCTCTAGAGTCTACTTGGGGTAAAAAAAAATCTTTGTAAACATTTCAAGGCAAAAATCCTAAATCTTCTAGATTTTGTTGTATATTTGGGAGATATACATACATATCCTCACATTGTTTCTTTGTGAATTGCAATCTTTCTTCCCAGTCCTTTCTAACCTCCTATGATTGATTCTTATAGTTATCATTCAATATTTTAAATGCTCTTGATATACTTTTATATACCTACAACTTTTTTTTTGCTTTTCTTCAAACATTTAAGCTTTTCTGAAATTGTTTTATGTTTCTCTTCTATAATCCTTGTTAATAATTTCCCTTTATCTTTCATTCCTATTAACATTTTATACAAGTTAAGTGAAGAATTAAATACAATCAGATGTATTAAACTCATCACTCCTTCTTTATTATTTACATAAAGAATGCCTCTTCTAACTGGGTTAAGTATAGACTCCCATATTAATGTAAACATTTTTTTCATAAAATCTTTTTCTAATGTTGATGAAATCATGCATACATAACTAAATGTGTGATCTTGCCTAGTAACAGAGAGTTAATCAAATATGTTTTTTTCTTGCATGAGAGCTTAAATGTTCTCCAAAATATATAAATGCCTTTTAATTTAACTATCATATGTCTCCATGGATTCCCTACATTAGAACAACAGCTCAGAAGATCGACACTCAAATCACCGATGGCAGAAAAACGAATCCTCAAAAACACGAAAGTTCACATGCCCGACAAACCACAATCCCGACACTTAACAAAACAAAAAGTTCACTGTTACACATAACACACACACACACACAACACAAGCACACCAACAACCTAAAAACCTACACTACACCTTACACAAAACTATCTATGCACTAACCTTAACCCAAACCCTATCCCTAAGGTCCAACACTACCACACAATAACCTTAGCCACACCCTAACCCTAACTCCCTTACTATCGCACACTTACCGGGTCGTGCTCACAAGTTATCCCTGTCAGTGTTTTCACTGTCAGGATTACAACTTGTTGGTCATCTGCTTCATTGGTCTTCTGGCGTCGGTGTTTTGCATGTCGATCTTCCAAGCTGTCAGTCTAACTTAGGGAACCCATCTTCATTGTTTCTCCATCAGTTGTTCAATTCCAAGCTTTATGCCTAAAATTTCTAGTTCTTCTTCATTAAATTTGATACCTAATATGTCTTCCGAAACACCCAGTCCTTTGCAATTCTTTTTATTAATGGTTAATGCTAACATATTTAATTCTTTATTAAGTATTTCTAAAGCTGTTTTCATCCATTCTTTATTCTTAACTACTAATACTAAGTCATCCCCATATGTAAACACTACTGGAATCTCAATATCTTCTGATGTTTGATATCTTGCTTTCTGTAGCATCAAGTTTATTTTAGTAACTACTGCACTGATAATTAAATCAAATAAATTGCTACCTGTTGGGCATCCTTGCTTAATATCACTCTTCATTTCTATTATTTTGCTTAACCATCCATTGATTACCAACCTTAACTTTGTTTTCCCTGTAAACTGATTTCAATATGTTTATTATTTTTTACTTATATTCTTCTAAAATGTTCCATAATGCTTTATGTTGGATCTTATCAAAAGCTTTGTTGACAACTCTACTAATAATTTTAATGGCATTTTCCTATTTATTATATCATCTACTAATTATCTTATTAATGTAAGAAGTTATTGACTTCCTTTATCTTTAGTTCCAAAGATTGTTTCAGACAACAGTTTCTTTACTTACAATTCTCTTTTTTATTATTTTCATAAAAATCTTATAAGCTACATTATTCAGTACTAATGGTCTCCATTTTCTGTCTGTTCTTTCTCCCTTCTTCCATATAAATTATATTACCCCTAATCATATTTATTGTCATGTATTCCTTTTTCAAATGATTCATTATTTTTAGAAAGTATTGTTTTTGCCATTGTTGCATATTTTATAGGTATTCAAGTCCATCTATACATGTAGTTGCTTCTACATTTACTGTTGTAGCACATTTTTAAATTCTACTGTTGAATATTTTCTTCCATTCGTTTATTGTTTTTATTGCCTTCTTCAGTTAGTTTACTTAATTCCCATTTATCTTTTATTATAATGTCACATGTTGAAAATGTTTCCAGCACATATTTTCTGACTATTCTCATAATTTCTTCTTGTGTGCATACTATATTACCTTTTTCATTTTTAATTCTTGTAGTATTCTTGTGTTTTCTTTGACTATTTTTATTTAAGTATGGTGCTACTTCTTTCTTTCCTTCTAAAAAATATCTTTGTTTGAATAACATTTTTTATTGATTCATTTCATACACCTTTCTTTCTTTTTCTATAAACTGTCTATTATTTGTTATATTTTTGAATATTTGATTACTAATTTCCTTGTATTCATTAATATCTTGTAATCTCTTCAGTTGTTACCATTTTAGTACTTTTTTCTATATTTTTCTTTTAAACTAACCCACCAACTTTTTATTATATCCTTTGCATATTCATTCAATTCTGAATCATTAATCCTTTTTATTTCTTTACCTGTTTTAATGTAATCTCTTTTTCTCTTGTATCTCTATCCATATGGTTAAGTGATCCGAAAATCCTGTGGTTTTACATCCTTAATGTAATATGCTCAAGCTATCTTGAACTGTAAAACAGTCAATTTCAGTTCTTAAATTGCTTCTTTTATATGTCCATTTCTTATTTTCCCATAGATACATTTTGTTATTTTTAATCATATCTAAGATCACTTTAACATCTGCCCCTTTGTTTTATTTATGTCTTAAAGCACAATTGAAGCCCCCATTACAATTATTTGCATGTTTAAACTTACATAGTCCAATATTTTTCCAAACATGATTTCTCTTTGCTTCTACAAGGTATATGTGTAGAGTGTAATCACTCTATAAACTTGATTTTTGTATCTTATATCTAGTATTACTATCCTTGCAATAATAACTGTTGTGTAATCTAAAATATCTATACCTTCTTTACATAAGATAACTATACTAGAACACTTTTTGTTGCCTAAATTCCAAATAACTTTACCTTTCCATAATCCATTCATTTGTATTATTTCTTCTTCTGTTCTTATTCCAATGTTTATGAGTGCTATAGTATCCATGTCTAATACTTTGCACCATTCTATTACTCCTAGCCTCTGATGGATGTTCTTTATACTATTCATATTAGTAGCTAAGATTCTGACTGTAATGAATATTTTTATTTATCCTTTTCCTTTTATGCTTTCCCCTATAGTTACATTTTTGAGCTTATGCGTTCTACCTTTCATTCCTTTTCCTATAGAACTTCTTCTACTTCTTGCTTTTACCCATTTACTTTTTTCTTCATCACTTGAGTTATTATTTTCTTCCTCCTCTCCTCTTTCTTTTTCTTTTGTTGCATTCATGCTCACTCTCATATCCATTCTCACATCACTTTCATCCATTTTTGTTTTGTTTTGCATTTCTTCTATCATATCTAATATAACATTTTCCTTATCATGTCCCTGCTCTAATATAATTTCATGTGTCTGATTTTCTAACACTGCACAATCCATCCAAGAGCAACCTATTTTTTCACATTTTATACACTTCTGTTCACATTTCTTTGCTTCATGACCCACTTTTCCACATATGAAACATTTTCTTTTATCACAGTTATTAATTAAATGATCATATTTGCCACATAAAAAACATGTCTTAGGTTGCCCTAATACCTTACCATTCCTTTATCCCCTTCTATATTGATTATATTAGGTAAATGTACAATTATTTTCATTTTGCATTTTCAGTATTCTACCACATTCACATTCTCCTATCCATACGCCTCTGTTGTTATATATTATAGTAATAAACATAACATCTCTATATATAGTTTTTAAATAGTCCTCTAGATAATTTTTTTTCAATTTCAGTCCCAAATTGCACAAATACTGTTTTCTTTGCTTGTCTGTTAAAAGCTTGAATTGCAAACAAGTTCCAATGATTAATATATTTTCTTCTGTTGTATTCTTCCAAGAATTTTTCCATGTATTGTGCCTCCTCAAGAAAGATATCATAAAATGTCTCCTTGTTAATATGAATAAAAGCTCTTACCTCTGTGGGTTCTATCCCTAGTGCTGCTTTGATGCTGTCCATTATCTCATACCTTTCTAGTTCCTTTTCTACTTTATTGCTTATTCTTAATCGATAATTATTTTTAACTTCTACCTTTTTTGGTTCTCTCCTTTCACCCTCTCTCACTATCTGTACATATGATTTCTTTTCTTCTCTCTTCTCTTCTTGTTTTTCATTCTCCAGAATCCTGTCCATTATCTCTTCCCATGATGCTGCTTTTTCACTCTCCGGTGTGCTCTGGTCTAATAGTTCTTTTAAGTAGACATCCCACAACCCTCCTGAATGGTTGTAATAACACATCCTGCTGCTGCAATATCTGTAACAAAAAGATTCCATTGAAAAAATGTCTTCAGAATCAAGCATTTCCACTCCTTCTCCCTGTTCTTTCTCTTCATTTATTTTGTTTGCATTTCTGATATGTTCTACATTCTCCTCCTTCCGCACCTCATCCAACTCTTTCTCCACTACATTAGTTTCTTTAGCTGTTCGACTAACGGCATTTTCTTTTTCAATATCAACCATGTGGTCATTCTCCTCCATGCTTCCTGCTTCCCTGAGCTGCCAATGTGATTGGAACTGAAGCAGGAAGCACAATACTAAATTATGTCCCTCGTTTAAACAAGCCTTGGCCAAACTTCCTCTAGTAGTATAAATACTACCTCTGGTCTCGCATGAAAAGAAGCTACTAACCTAGTGGGACTAACATGGTCAACAAAAAAAACAGATAAATAGATTTTCTACTATCTAGTGGGACTGTTTGAAAATCATTGTTTATTTTTTGACCTCTAGAAGGGACCATGAAACTTGCGATTGCAGCTATAGTTTCAGGGAGGAGTAATGACAGATATCCCATGCAGGTTAGAGTAATGACAAATATCCCATGCAGGTTAAACACCCTGCATTCCTGGCATCAGTGCAAATCACTTCATCTAACAGAGCAACAGGGCATGGAAATGTGAAAGGTCATAAGTGGAGATCAGGAATGAACTTAAAATCCTGTTATACTTTATATCACCATATCAGACTATATCATACCTTTATTATTTGTGTTTATTTATTTGTATTTGTTATACAGGATATAGCACTGATCCACATGGACTTTTTTCAGACTCATCCTGAGAACATTGTCTGGTGAAGTTACTTGCACAAAGTTACACAGCAGGTTAGTGGAGGTGGAAGGAATCAATCCCACTTCCTTTTGGGTACAGGAAGCAGCTCATTAGCAGTTAGCAGCCTTAAGCTTCTGCATTAATTGCCAAATATTTTTCTTTGCATCCAATGAACTTATAATTCAAACTACTTTTTTCAATTCTGACTGGAATCAAACAGTGCAAAAGCAATACTGTTTTAGCTCTGCTTTAGTCACATGCCTACTATAAAGCTGATTCGCTCATGTGAAACCACATGCAGAGTTCTAACTGAAGGTACATGTAAGGCAATGTCACCATGTTGCTATGGCTTATTATTTTTCTACTATCATTGAACGTCCTACAAAATAAAAACATACATACATGTATGTATGTATATATGTGTATATATGTGTGTGTGTGTGTCTTGGTATCATTTTGATTATATGTTATAAAAATATTGAAAATGTTATCATTATGAGGATACCTTAGCAAAACTAACTTATAACCTTGCTAGTAATTAATTGTATAAAAAATAATCAGGCTATTCATCCTAGATGTTTATATCATGAAATCTGAGGTGGTAGTGAGCAATTTCATGTTTAGTGGTAATTTTATACTTGCTGTCTGAAAGATGGATTTTGATAAAATGTTCAGGGGCAATGCAGTTGTTCATTAGGTAATGTCCCACAGATGGCAATCTACAGCTCTAATGTAAAACTAACCAGCTTTAATAAAACTGTAATGATATGTTTGCCAAATTAAGCAACCAGTAGTTAATAATATTTTGGGACAAAGCTTTTGTAATGCTCATTGTATGTATCTGAATGTCATAGACTACAGCATCATAAAAATCAGTTTGCAGTTGTTATATGAAAGCAAGCACATCAATTTGTAGTTGTTATACCAAAAGAAGTTCCCTGTGTAAAATGACAAAGCAGAATGAAATGTGCAAGGGTAATAAAGAATTATGAATTGCTTAAAAAAGCACATTGAGTGGCATGAAAGCATTTACAATTTTTTTAATTTGCAGTTTAATGAAGTTTTGTATGGTTCATTGCATGTAATTATCTGTTTTGTAGAATACAGATGTTCATGAAATGAGGCCTCTTACTCAAGATATTTATATCTGAAGTAAAAGTCTTAAATATATAAAATTATGAGAGAATGTCACCAAATAAAATGCAACCCCCTAACTTTGACCGTTAGTAATACTGTGGAGGAAATCATTCAGAACAGTTATCTTAGGTGTTACTGTAATGAATAGAGTGTCACTGCTAAATTAAAGTTTATATAGAGATGTTTATTTTAATTATGTGAAATGATGTATTTTGCAAAAAGCTGTACAAAAGGCAATATTGCTTATGATGTGGAGATATATAGATGTTGCTCTGAAAACTTTAGTCAAAATATTAATATGTGGTAAAGATAATGTCATTTGTTCAAAGTTTCATAACAGAATTTTGTATTTTTTCATTAAGCAGCTAACTTCTGGGAAGTGAGAATGCTCTTTTTCGTGTAACAGGCTTATACTGGGTGAGGGCCATTCATCTAGTACAAAGCATTCAGATATACATTATATACTGGGTGAGGACCATTCATCTAGTACAATAGCATTCAAATATACATCATATACTGGGTGAGGACCATTCATCTAGTACAATAGCATTCAGATATACATCATATACTGGGTGAGGACCATTTATCTAGTACAGTAGCATTCAGCTATACATCATATACTGGGTAAGGTCCATTCATCTAGTGCAATAGCATTCAGATATACATCATATACTGGGTGAGGACCATTCATCTACCGCAAACTTTTATAACTTCATTTGCAGTTTGGGACAGTGTCATTCAAATGAGAAGCCTTTGTTGTCTAATACTGAATTATTAATACCTTAGTTTTACCTGAAGTAATGTCATTTCATTGGTTAAAATGTATTGTGTGACACTTCAGAGCTGCTCTGAAATTGTGTTCAAACATATTTTTTACAGCTGCAGAAATTGTTTGAAAAACGCAATTAACTGCTAGTTAGCTCCACACATTCAGTTAATCTGTACATGTTTATTTAACTGTTGCCTCTGATACTTAGCATGTAGAAAAAATATGGAAATCTCCATTTAAGTTTATTCTTGAGTAGTTGGAATTTAAGTGACATGGACACCTGCAGTGACTTAGAAGTTACTGGAGACATTATCATGTTAAATTCATTTGTTTACATTATTAATTAATTTGTACTTTAGTTGCAATGATGTTTTCAGCCTAGATAGTAAGGATAGGATGAGGCAATAAAACAAAGTAAGTTAACAAAAAGCACAATGAGCATATTTTATAACATCTGTAACATCGGTGATACACGTATACTATGAAGGTACTTCATTTTCCATTTTATAGCCACTTCAGTAGATATTGTTATAGCATTTCTTGTAAATGTTTTTTTCTGTCTCTAAAACATCATTCATAAATACATGCTGTGTGGTCTGTGTGTTTTATTCACACAGTATTTTTTTTTTCATTTCTGTGTTGTTGACTGGTTTAGTTCTACTAGGTTAGTAACCACTTTTCATGGGAGACCTGCAGAGGTATTTATTTATGGGAAATTTAGTCAGGGCATTGGGGATCTTCCTTTACTCTTGCTGATATTTGCCAGATATATATATGTCTATATCTATACCTCCAGATCTATATCTCTATATATGTATAGTTGAGTCCTCAGGAGATGAATGTATGTTGAGTACTCAGGAGATTGTCCAAGCCAAGTCCTCTACCACTCTCTCTGTGAAACCAGTGTTTCATGTCCCTGCTCCCAGCAGCTGACACATGCACACTTTTTGAGATTTAATTTGCACACACACACACACACACACACACACACACACACACACACACACACACACACACCTGGGAAAGCCTTGCACAAATTTACTAGCTAAGCCCCCTTCTGCCCAGAGTATAAAATAGTTACTTCCAGTAGACACTCCAAAGCCAGCTACTCTAAGGCTCTTATATGGTACCGAATTATACTGATTGAAATTAATATTAATAGAATTGATAGTGTTTGGCCACTGCAGTAAAGCTTTCAGGAGTAGCCACAGAGTCACCAAATAGATATGAGTAGTCTCAATGGTTAAAATTCTAAAGGACCAGCCACAATGAAAAGTTTAAATATATTTAATAATAAATAATAAAAGAACATGAAAATATTAAATATCTGTTTACAATAAATACTAGAATTTTAATCACAGGAAATATTAAGATAATACAGATGAATAGATTCACACTGATACAGATAAACAGTACTCAACTAATCTCACTATATTTTATGACTGTTCTAAGGAATTACTATTCACTGGTTCATTTGCCAGAGGAAGGCAAGATGAAGTAGGTGAGGGGTCCTTCTTCACGGTCAGCTGTCTGTCAGGTGCCAGGATGCACCACATCACACAGGCACTCAAGTCTCTCAACAACAGGCACTGTTATAACTCTGTCATAGTAAATGTTGGTGTGACCGACTTGAGATATACCTCAATGGACTATATGAAGAGAGACATGACTGAGCTCTCTGATTATGTGTCTCAGGAGGTATGTCCCTAGCCTTAAGCAGAATTTTACCTTTGCCTAGGATGATACCTCATTACAAACAAAAAATAATTGTCTTCAACAATTGGCTTAGTTCCTGGTGTCATTCAAAGGGGATCTGGTGTCTGTCAGCCTAGGATGACATGGTCGACATATCTCAAGGCTTTGCCAGAGATTGTCTTCATCTGTAACCCCTGGGATTTGGGTTACTGGCTAAGGCTCTTGTCACCCCCATAGTGCCTTTTTAGGCAATGTCACAAGAACAAAATTCCTAATGTCAAAATATCCTCTAAAAACAACATCAAGGTTATGCTGCTAAAAGCTAGGAGTCTAAACCAGAAACTGCAGTCATTGGAAGCAGTCCTCACCCTGGAAGATGCTGACATTTGTGCAATTACTGAGACATGGTTTAAGGTTGTGGACAGCGCCCCAGCTATACCAGGTTACATTTCCTACACACAGTCAGGCTACAAACTGAATGCATGAAAACTAAAGGAGGTGGTGTATCAATATTCATTAAAGATAAATGCACCTCTAGATTGGTTAAACAGCACGATTACCTTGAATTACATAAGGTGCAATTGACTATAGATAAGACCCCTCTTCAGGTCATTGCCAGCTATAAGACCCCCTCCATGAATCAGGAATTCCACTCAGCCTACTTGGATCTACTTGAGTCAATCAAGATACAACCAAACACCCTGGTTTTGAGTGACTTTAATCTGTCCATAGACTGGGTGAATTATATGTGTTCTAACTCACTTGACCAAAGTTTCCTCGACTTTGTTAACTCCAGTGCCCTGGACCAGCTGGTTGACACACCCACAAGGGGTTCAAGCATCCTGGACCTGGTGCTCAGCAACATGTGAAACTGCTGCACCACCCCCAATGTGTGACCATCCCTGGTGATAGCTGCCACAAATCAGTCTTGCTAGAAGTAACTATAACACAAGACCCCCCCATAACAATAACTAGACTAAAAACTTCTCCAAGACCAATTACAACCTCTTACGTGATGGTATAAAAAGCTTCATATCCCTCCCCCACTGATGGAACAGACACCTATGCTGAGTTATACACCAATGCTTTATACAATTGTGTTGACTCTGCCATACCTGATAGAACCAAAGCAAGATCTTCAAGGAAAAACAAACCTGCCTGGTGGACAACTGCCATTAATAAGCTATTCAATAGGAGAAAGAAATTGCTGTCTAAGAGCAGGAAGAAAAGGTCTCAAAACTGCAAACACTCCCTCCCCAACTTAAACAAGGAAATAAGACTCATAGTGAAGTCCTCTAAAGCTAACTAAGAATCCAAATTAGCTTCCCTAACTAAGGACAACCACAAGGTGTTCTTTAGTTACATCCATAACCTCAAATATAAGGCCCAGATTTGCGCTGAACTTGTACTAAATGTATAGAACCTGTGGATATAGCAAACCTGCTGGCTAACAGGTTCAGTGATAACTTCATTCCTCTCTTCCTGACACATATATCCCAAAGCATCCCAAACACCTGTCCCTGACGTAGTATCTCTGAGGAACAGGTCTTAAATGCCCTCTCCAAGGCCAAAAGCAAGGCTTCTATGGGACCAGACAACATCCCAGGCTGTGTTTTACATGGGTTAAAACAGTAATTAGAATCACCATTGAGCATGCTTTTCAGTCACAGCCTAAGCACTGGCTTCAACCCAGTGGAATGGAAAACAGCTATGGTCATCCCTTTGCGCAACAGGGGTGCATCCATGGACCCTGAGAACTACAGACCCATTAGCCTGACCAGCCTTATCTGCAGGGTCATGAAAGAAATCATCATGGACCTTATTAACAAAGATATAGGAAATCTCCAAATGCTGACCCCCCATCCAGTTTGGCTATGTCAAAGGGAGGTCATGTGTGTTAAACTTGGTGGACTTCTTCAAGACAGTCACCAAAGCCCTAGATGAGGGCAAATCTGTGCATATGGCCTATTTAGTCAAGGCCTTTGAAACAATCCCCTACTCAGGCATCATTGATAAACTCATCCAGCTGGGTATCAACCCATGTATTGTCAGGTGAGTTGCAAACTGGCTCACTGATAGAACTCATACGGTCAAAACAGGGGATTCCACCTCCTCCCACTCCCACTGTTCAGAATCTACTTCTCTAAAGTGCAGGCTAAAACTAAAGGACTGTGGGTGACAAATTTTGCCGATGACTGCAAACTGGGAGCGATCATTGAAACCTCTAGCAATGTCAACATCCTGCAAGAAGATCTTACTTAGACTAATGATTGTTACCAAAGTCATAGTCTGAAACTTAATGTAAAAAAATGCATTATCATCCACTTCAGCAAGGGTGATGTTCCTGAAAACTACCACATCAATAGCAATACCCAAAGTACACAGTCAGTGGTGAGAGATCTTGCCAAACAGGTTGACAGCAACCTTCACTTCGACCACCATGTCTCTGCAGTCTTAAGAAGTGCATTTTATATTTCTCATCTCATAATCAAGGGCAGGCCAATAATACATTACAACTCTCTCTTTAGTATGTTCCTTTCCAAACACCTGCAAAAATTGGAGAGACCACAAAGGTTCCTTATGAAGAAAATTCAAATCTTCAAGATCCATCTTATGCAGACAGAATGAAATTATTGTCACTTTAATCTGTGTCATACAGAGTGCTCAGAGGCAACATGTGCCTTGCATATAGAGCAATCTCTGACCCAGCTTTGATGGAAATGCTGCACATTCGCAAGTCAAATGGCGCACGGGTCACTCGCTCAAAGGACTTTAACGTGGTATATGACATCAACAAAATTTGCCAGAGAGACAAATTTTTCTTGCAGAGGTTGCCCTGCCTTTGGAACATGCTTAATAATTCATGTTAAACAAAGCCCCTTGTTGGGCCTATTTAAGTGCACGATTGTATGGATAACTGGAAATTCACTCCCAGGGTTCCAACTGTGTCCCTTTTGGACAGGGCCAGTAGGTGCTGATTTTAGTCTCTGCTTGAACCAGACACCCTTGGGAACAAGGGTTGAACTTGGCTAGGCTTGTAAGGGCCCTGGGGCCGTTAGCCTACTAACCTCCTATGATCCTATTATCCTATCATCCTTCTTGTCAGGTTCAGAAACCAGACTGCTCTGCGATTTCAGTCTCACCTAGTATTAACATATCATTTTAGTGATGGATTACAGAATGACATCACATACATCTGGTCTTCTGACTTCAGGTTCCCATGCTACCCCCTTGGCTAGAAGTTGCCAGGATTTAGCACTTGTGTTACAATACATATCTTGAACTTTGCTAAAGTTTATTGCAGCATCTGGAAGCTGTAAAACAATTTTAATACTTTTACTATTCCTACAGATACTACCAAACCATGTTTCTTACAGACATTGCGTCTCTTGCTTCATTCAAAACTGTAAGATAACATCTTTATGGCCTAGGCTCAGTAATTTAATTTCATAATATTTTTCAAAGTCAGGTGGATTGAGATTAACCTCTTCTCTTCCAGTATCCTCTGTTAAAACATATGCATTTAATCAGTTACAATACAGTCAGGACCCCCTGTTGGTACATTTTTTAACACAAGCAACATTACAAATACATTTTTCAACACAAGTATCTGTAAAAATGAGTTTGATATACAAATGGCATATAATTCTTTACAAAATTCCAGCTAGCTGTGCTAGCATATGCTACACATCCACTGCCCTACTTCTCCTGGTATAGCTGGCAATACCCCACATTATCACATATGTATATATCTATGTCTATACATCTCTCTCTATATATATATTTATATATATTTATATATATATATATATATATATATATATATGTATTTGTATATATATATATATATGTATTTGTATATATATATATATATATATATATATATATATATATATATATATATATATATATATATATATATATATTTATTTAATCACATCTATGCAAATAAAACAGTGAGTACATATATGCATAAATGAATTGTATTAGTTTCACTCTCATCTATACTAGTTTGTAGTTTCTTTCCATGTAAGAGGTGTTTCAGGGAAGCCATTATGCCTTGTATGCCATCTGTTCTGGCGACATGAGAGATACAACCTTGACTGCAACCCAGTGTTCAAATAGCAACCCTGGCACTGCAAGGGATGACTGGGAGGGGAAAAACTGAAGGGATCAAGCCTGTTCATTTCTCTTTTGGTGGTGGGATAGAGTTGCATATCTGTAGTCACACAATTCACATTTCCATGTTGAAAAACAGAAAAATGGATGCACAGTGCGTAGGTGAGGGGTTATGGACATCTCAAAGCTTTTGACACTTATATAAGGGAGGGAGTGCCTTGTACTAGGTTATTGCATGTTTCATCAGGGTATCACCAAACACTGGACATGGATGGGTTGTTAGTGAATAAATAAAAACCCCAGATTCCAGAGATGAATGTTGGTCCCAATCCCATTACACAGTTCTTACCCATAAAAGGAACAAATGGGTTAAAGGCCACTTGTGTATTGGGGTATCAATGAAACAAAGTGAGAGGGAGGGCAGATGGCCAAAATAAGAACTCAGAGTATAAATAAAGAAAATAAATGTGTGTGTGTGTGTGTGTGTGTGTGTGTGTGTGTGTGTGTGTGTGTGTGTGTGTGTGTGTGTGTGTGTGTGTGTGTGTGTTTGTGTGTGTGTATACCTTTTATGGCATCTGTTTCATGAAGTCTGTCTTTGTATCCCCCTTCAAAAGTCTCTTGGCCTGGATCCATGAGGTAAAGTGATGGTACCCTCACTGCAACCCAGACAACCTGTGTTTGACTAGTGGATCTGACACTGGAGAAGCTGGTCAAAAGATGGCAGGAATGAGTGCCAGTGCCAAATCAGCCAGCCCTGGGAGGGGTGGTAGTTCAGGCTGCTAGCATGCTGCTATCAGTGGAAGAGGAAGGTATATAAGATGCAGTTTGGGGATGGTGGCAGTTCAGCCAGGCTCGCATGCTGATATGTATGGTAGATGGAGGTATATTGCATGCTCTTAGGGGAACTGGGGCATGCCACTACATTCTCCAAGATGTGATCATATGGGAGTTGTGTAGGAATGTACAAGTTTGCAGAGAAAGTCTTTGTAGGTCCTTGCATGTATAACTTCATCCATCAGATGTTGTGGAAGAGTTAGGGCTCCTAAAAAAATCTTCAATGGCTGCCCAAAACATGATCTTTGCAACTGGCTCTAACCCATGGCAAATGAATGTGCTGGGATTAGCTCTTTCCTTCTGGAAAATGAATGGGAAAATGGATCACATGAAGCAAGTCCCAAAGATAAGTAAACAACTGTCTTTCTTCAGACTGTTTTGTTATGCTTCTTAATGTTTATTTTGAATAAAGTGCAGCTAAAGCTAGCTGTTTTGTCATTTTTTTTCAGACATGCAAAATATACAGAAAAATCTCTAGGCAGGTTCAGACACTAAAGGCATTTGTTTTCTGTTAAGTTGCACTAAACCAGAATTTGTTCTTTAATTGATTTATTTCCTATAACTTTGTTAGATCCTCAAAACATCTAATTTTGCATGTGACTTTAAAAATCACGATGCTGTCAGTATGGTAATAGATACTCACTGACTGTTCTAGGTCACTGCAGAGTAGTGTAACACAGTAACATATTCTAGAAACATGCTTTAACTGAAACATTTATCAGTTATAATATGCTTTGCAGAAGATATGTTCACCTATTGTTTAAATGCACAATGTCCCACTTAGAACAACTTTAAACTGGGGTTGTTTAAAATGCTACAGCAATAAAATAGCAAACCATGCTGAGAACTTAATGTGCCTTGCTTCCTAACCTCTTTCTAAATGTCTAAAAGGTCATTTTAGGAGTCAGTATAGAAAAACAAATGTAATTCTCCCCATGCAGTGCCTCAAGGAACTTAAGTTCATTACCTTGGTGCAAGAACATCACCACTTTTAAGCTTCCTATCAGTGAAGCCATAAATTAAATCAAGAGTTTTATTGGGATTTGATAAAAATAATTTATTGCGTGCTTTTAAGATGGTGTGTATTCAAGCCTACTTTTTTACTGCAAACATTAAGTGATAGTTTCAAAACCACAGCTTGTACGCTAGGACTGTTTGTTCAATGAGCAACAGTCAGTCTGTTTGGTGCATGTTTTATCACATAACTTAACTACAGAACGCATTTTAAGTACAGCTGGTGCAGATCGCTATTTAGAAGAAGTTAAAACATATGAGCTGGAAAATAAATATTATATCAGAAGATGTGGAGCTCTGTTTTTTACAAGATAAAATTAACAACAGATAAGCCAGTCCTGCATTGCAGATGGTTAAAGGCCACCCTATGACCCAGGTGACCTAGGTTCTGTTAGTAAGTAGCTTGAGCATCTGAGGAACTAGCAGGAAGGGATGGGCATGCCCATCTCGGGGGGGGGGGGTCATCTAGGTGCTCTATGCAGGGAGTGTGGTCCATAGAATTTTAAAATTAAAATCTACCACACTTGCAGCTGATAATCTACCTGCCAATTTCCTAAAACTAGCTTCAGAATCATTATCCTAACCCGTTTCTATCCTCATTAACCACTCCATAAAAAAAATCTTACATCCCTCAATTGTGGAAAGTATCTTATGTTATCCCTCTTCATAAAGGTGGTAATTCCTATAATTTCACTAATTACCATCCTATAGCTATTCTGTCTCCCCCCTCCACACTGCTAGAGAACTGTATTCACTCTCAAGTCATGTATTTCCTGAACACACACCACACAACATGGGGTCTGACCACACCACAGTACAACTATCGCTCTTCTCTCATTTACCAATCTAGTAAACCAACACAGAAACAACTATAACTATACATCTGCTATATTTCTGGATCTATCCAAAGCATTTAATGTGGTTTCACATCCCCTACTATTAGATTCACTAGCTTCCCTATGCTTTGCCACTTCTACTATTGCCTGGTTCAGGAACTATCTAGCTGATAGGCAATAATTTGTCCAATGGCAAGGGGCACTATCTCTTCTACTCTCAACTTTCATAGGTGTACCTCAAGGCTCAGTACTGGACCCACTTCTCTATTCTATCTACACTAACAATCTACATACCTCCACCCAACATGCCACACTCATACCGTATGCGGATGATTCAACTTTAATCTGCTCAGCCCCCTCTCTTTTTATTCTCCAACAACAGACCCAGGAATCCTTTAACTCTGTGGAAAGTTGGATCACAAATATCCAACTCATCCTTAACCCTAATAAAACTAAATTGCTTTTATTTACCCCCAACAAATCAAAGTCTGCTCCTCTTTCCTTTTCTATTACTTCCAAAAATGGTGCTATCATTTCTCCTTCTGCCCAAACCAAACTCCTCAGTGTTGAGATTGGCAAAAACCTTCTCTTTGATGTCCATATCTCTCAAACCATCAAAAAGGTTCACAAAACAATGGGCTCATTATACAGACACAAAAACTTCCTCTCAGATCAAGCATGGATCACCCTAGCCCAAACTCACCTTTTGTCCACACTAATGTATGCTACACCAATTCTTACCTATATCAGAAAACTTGACCTTGACAAACTTGAGTCATGCTGTAATAATATTCCCAACAACGCCACCTTCAGATCCCATCATTGTCTAGCTCTAAGAGACTTAAAATGGTTAGAATTTCCTCAACTACTAAATTATCACCAACTAGTTACTGCCTATAACATTCTGAAGTATCCTGATAAAACCCCATCACTAAGTCAACTACTTACCTACTATGCAACAAATCGTACACTCCGCTCTAGTGACAAATAACTTTTATGCATCTCTAGGGTTAACAACACTTCTGGAAAAGCACTAGTCTCCCACACTGTTGCTAAAAACTGGAACAACCTCCCCCCATCATTGACCTCTATCCCCATCACCACCCACTTCAAAAACTCTTTAAAATCACATCTTATAAGCCCCTGGCTTTGCCCATGCATAACCTAAAAACACTGCTTATGTTCTGTAGAAAGTTGAAAGGCTTATTACTTCCCTAATGTAAATGTTACAGTTGTTTATCCCTTTAATATAGGTACTTCATTTAACATTATGTATGTCATGACTCTCAATGTTAAATGCGTTTAGTCTGTTCAACTGCTGAGTTTATCCTGTCTGTTTTATATTTCTGTCTTTTTAGCTGGATTTTTGCTGTTATAATGTGTTAGTATCAGTTTTTTTACTACTATGTATTAAATTCTAGTATTTCTGTTAATATATGTGGAGCTTTTCTCCCTGGGCCTCTGCTGTAAATGGACCTGGTCCAGTCGGACTGTCCCGGTTAATAAATGTAAAATAAATAAATAAAATAAATTTCTCGGCTGTAACAGACAAATGCAGGAGGGGGGATACCAAGGTGTTGGCTATAAATAAAAAATCCCTCAGTGGAAGCAGTCAGAAGCATGATGCCCTTAGGTTGCATGTCAGGAATAGTCTGGGGATAGTAGGAGAGGCTGGTCAATCCAATAATGGACAGGGTCATAGAGGTAGCTGGAAAGAATGAAGCAGAAAGGTAAGAAAAAAATAACTATGGATGTCTATCTTGTCTGTGTTTCTGCAACAAATAAGGTTACTTGTGATTCTTTTTATCCTAGTAAACTGCAGACGATTCACTACCTTTCCCAGTTTACTTTTTCCGAGCTGAAAAACTGAGCAGTGAGGGTTCATTTAAAAGCACGTCTTCACACTGACTGATAAGGTTAATAACAGTGGGCAGGATTCACGAAGGCTTGCACGGAGTGTAAGAGACGTGCAACACTCCATGCAAGCCTCGCGATCCAGGAACAGCCCTAAGCTCTGTGTAAGAGACCAGCTAAAACGTCTCTTACACGGACTGGGCGTGGACATGCTAAATACCTCACTTGCATCCGAAAGGTATGCAAATGAGGTATATTAGCGATCCACGAAGCAGAAACCAGTCCGTGTAGGAGACGTTTTATCTGCAGAAATGTACTCAGCTGACAACTGAGTACATTTCTGCAAATTCCACAATGGAGCGATGTCAGCTCCAAAAAAAGGTTGCATATGACTCAGGCAGCATGCCAATGGCCAGATATGTGGCCATTGGCAAGATAACCTGATGCAAAAATATTAAAAATATAATTTTTTTTTTCGGCGATCGTTTAAACCCAGCGCAGCCCAGCGCAATGGGCTGTGCTGTATAAAACCATAAAAAAGAAGGCTATAAACCCACAAATGTGGGTTTCATGCAATACATGGAATGACAATGCAGGGACCAGCAGACCAAAACCAACATGGCCACCGTGTAGTGGTTGCTAAGGGGGGAAGCTGAGTCTAAGACATGTAACTAAGCATTAGTAGGCAATCTCATGTAAATGAGGGTTCGGATACTGAATCTCACAGTCACATACCAAATGAGCACAGTCTGAGTAGTGTAAGAGATACAAAAGGGGGAGGAATAGAGTAGGAGATAGGTGACATCACAGGGGGGAATGGTAGAAAGAAATGCAGTTCATTGGAGGCCAGTGTAACATGACAGATGACAGGCACAGATCATGGAAAGAGGTATGCCACTAGATAAGTCATGGAAAGTCAAAAAATGGAAGGTGTACACTGTTACCTACACCAAAGTTTCTTGCTGGCCATGCATGTGCACGTGTGCATGCCAGGAAGTGCGAGTAGGGCAGGGTGCATGCGTGTAAGGCAGTGTGAGCATGTGGGAGCGTGTTGGGAGATGTTTAACACTGTTTGTGCAGGTGTGCGTGCGTGTAAGGCAGGCTGAGTATGTTGGAGGCTGTTGGCAGAGGTGTAACAGTGTAACAGTGTTTGCGCGGGTGTACGCACGGTTAAACCCGAATAAGTAGATTCTGAACCGTGTAAGCACGTGTGCGCGCGTGTAAGCCACTGTGAGCGTGTTTCAGATAGTATGCACGTTGCTCCCCCCTGAGGAAACAGAGAGGAAAAAGGAAGCAACAGAATTAATAGGAAGCTAGCAGGGATAACTGCTGAAGCTAGCAGGTGAAAATAATTAGAAGCAGGCAATTACACAGGCAGAATAGTAGCCCAGCCCAGCACTTAAAACTCTGCAAACAGTAGTGCAGGATGTTTCCATTAAGAGACACTGCAAGACAGGAGTAAGCTAATAGAAGTGAAAACTGAAAAAGCTTCACTCAGAGCAGAAATGTTAGGGGCTGCCATAGCTGTCATAATGAGACATAGGCGACTTGCTGAGGGTGGTGACAAGGCAGATGGTGCCAGACAACCCACAGTGAGGAGACGGAGAAGAGTGTACAGGCCCAGGGTCACCTACCACGGGTTACATGAGCTGGAGATAGTAGAGCGCTATAGAGTGGACAGAGAGCTCCTGCAGCAAATTGTTGAGCTGTGCAGGCCACGCCTCACACACAGAACCAACAGAGGGGAACCCATCCCAGTGGAAACCAAGGTATGTGTTGGCCTAAGAATACTAGCAACAGGTACCTTCCAGAGACCAACTGGCGATATGATGGGGATATCACAGGCATCAGACTCCAGGGTACTACACCAGTTCCTGGATGCCATGTCAGCACATGTCGGTGATCATGTATATTTCCCCAATGCCCGTGAGGTACTGGCCAGCAATATCGTCTCTTCCAGCAAATAGCGGAATACCCTGAGGTACTGGGTGCAATAGACTGCACGCACATACGCATCAAAGCACCAGCCGGTGAGCAGGGTAGGGCCTACATTAACCGCAAGGGCTTCCCTCCATCAACTGCCAGGTCGTGTGTGATGCCCAGGGCATAATAATGAATGTGTGTGCTGGCTGCCCCGGGAGTTATCACGATTCCCACATCTGGCATTTGACGCAGCTGTACCAGACATTTGCCAATGGGGACATCCCACACGGACACCTAGGGGGGATGCAGGTTATGCACTGGAGCCGTGGCTGATGACACCCATCAGAAATGCACACACACCTGAACAGGAATGCCATAATGAGGCACACGCACAAACACGTAATGTAATAGAGCATGTGTTTGGGCTGCTCAAGTCACGGTTCCAGTGTCTGGACACATCTGGTGGAGCCTTGCAGTACACACCAACTACATGTACCCAAATTGTCATGGTATGTGCTATGCTACATAATATGATCTTGTGAAAACAGCTGCAGCAGGACCAGCATAGGGCCGGGCCAAACAGCCCCCCACCATTGCCAAGGCCATCACAGGCAGAGCGTGACTCGGAGGAGGAACAACCTGAGCCTGCCCCAGTAGGCAGAAGGAGGCGTGCCCAGTATTCCCTGGCCTTGGCAAAGAGGCAATGCATAGCACATACACTGGCTCAGTAGGAACCCTGGGAATGATACCCTCTCTGACTCACTCATATAGTAACAGGGATGCCTAACATGACACAACCTGCTCTCAAACATGTACAGGGAGTGTAGTATGTGCATCTGACAGAGGCAGCCCTGCAGCACCACCTGAGGCATGATTGCCATGTGTTAAGCAATGTAACACCATCTAGTATATGCAAACATGAAGACCCTGCCTAACATCTCACCCTCACCAAGCATGATGCCACACTATGAAGACAAGAAGATCAAGTACAATAATTGGCTGAAGTAATGCAGTCAGTCAAAGGGGAGCCAATGTGTTACAGGCTGGGAAGATATGCGGAATTTGACATGATGCACCACCTGCTAGGGGTGGCGTGCACCTATCATGCCATGCCCCATGGATACTGGCAAAGGCTGTCAGTACCCACCGCATGCCCTGAATAGGTAAGTCTCAAAACACAAACCCAACCTCATAGGTTCTACAAGGGATAGGAACCTAGATGTAATACTACCCCATGACAGATGTATAAACAGCAAGATATGTGCAGTGTAAACGCACACAGTACGGAGAATGTAGATACCAGTCCTGTAATAGAGAACTGGGCAAGGCTCACATCAGCACCCTAACACTACCAGGTCACACCCCATACTGTGCTGTAGAGCCGCAAAACATGGAACAAGCTACAAAAGGAGGGTGACTATCAAGAAATGGCAAGGATAACCACATCCCCATGTTGGAACCACAACAAGAAGCAGCATGGAATATCCATGGTCAAATACCAATGGCTAAAACTGCCTCGCAGTATATAGCCTGCTGCAGACCACTGTCCTAATACCAGGAACAGCACCTGGCCTATGTCGGAATACATGAATATATCAAGCCCCCCAAACCACATTATATTGCTCGACTGAAAATACCCAGACATACACTGGTAGCATTGTACTAGCACCAACACAGTAGGAGAAAATTATCCAGATTCCATAAAACAAAATGCCCAGGAACAATGTACTACTCCCACAAGAGGGGTAAGCATACTGGATGTGATAATCAGCAACATGTGTACTGGATGGCAAGATGAGAAGTGTACCCCTCACTGGTAAGACCAGACCATAGAGTAATCACACTGGATATACACACTCTGACCCCAGTCCCTGGCCAGAATACCACAGTGAAAAACATGTGTAAAGTATAGGTTTCAGCCCTCAAAACCGATGTTGAATCCACAAAAGGCCCTGTGCAAGTGCAGAATATGGGACACACCACAGAACATGTTATACAGGCATTCCATGAACACAGCCAGGAATGCTTGGAGTATGCAATCACAAATAACAACAACACACAATGCCATACACGCAGGCATCTGGCATGCTGGCCTCCAGCCATTACCAAACCATGCAAGAGAATGAGGAAGTTGCCACATGATAGAGCAAACATAAAAAGGGAAGTAATCACTGACCAGTAGTATGGCAACAACATATGTCCACGCATACAATCCACTAAGTCCAGCACAACAAGTATAATCTATGAATCCAGAGGCAATGTGACGCCAGTACCAAGTACACAGACAACCACAACACCCCCCAATAAATACAAACATATGTGATAGATGCATCCATGTATCCAAACCAGAGTTTGAGCTCCAACAACTCAGTACTGTCAACACTAGTCAGGAGGAGAAGGTAACCATATACACCACAAACCCAGTCCCACATAGACCTACCACAACTGTAAACCAAACACATAAACACAGCCAAATATTCCCGGAGGCCTAAATTACAAACACACCACACCAACAGAAGCCTCCAAAGTAGATCATAAGCAACCACAACCTTCAAACATAGCACATGCAATGAATAGTACGCAAAGCTGGTGTGCCAAACAGTCACAGGCCTGAAGGAGAAACAACATGCCTGATACAGTCGTAATAGGTGTCTGTATAGGCAGACACACAGCTGTCCCACTCACCAGACTGAACAAGGGAAAGGGTAGAGTAAGCTGCTTGTAGGTTGCCACAAAATGCCACTTAACACAAGTACGCAGGTCACCCCAAAGCAAGCAGAAATATGATGCACCCAATGTCCATGCTGGTGTGAATTACCTGAGATGTACCTCCCTGGTCAACATCAAATGAGACATGGATGGTCCGTCCGAGTATGTACCCCAGGGTGGGATGACACTGGATGTGTGCAGCATCCAACCCTCACCAAGAATGATGCCACAGTACAAACACAGAATGCTCATGTTTAACAGATGACACAGTTACAGCTGTCAGTCCAAGAGGGTGTAATGTGTGTCTGCTTGAGATGTCAAGCATGACAAGCCATGCTGCTGTTACAGGGATGGCTGTCAGCTGTTACCCGTGTGCGTCTGGATACTGGATAAGGCCTATGCCGCCTCCATAGAGCCGTATGTAGGCAAGGCCAAAAAGACTACCCACCACCCTAGAAAACATAAGTGGTAGGAAACATAAGGGTAATGCTGACCAATGCCAGATGTGTAAACTGCAATATGCATACCCCTGAGGCACTTCCCATTATGGAGAACATTGATACCTGTCCAGTGACAGAAGCCTGCTGCAGGCCTAGTGATAGCACACCAGCACTACTAGGTTATACCACATACCATGTGTTATGGTCCCAACACCTGCACCAAGACATCAAAGGA
This sequence comes from Protopterus annectens, assembly GCF_019279795.1. NCBI lineage: Eukaryota > Metazoa > Chordata > Ceratodontiformes > Protopteridae > Protopterus > Protopterus annectens. The sequence goes on from NC_056725.1 coordinate 1,125,889,973, forward strand.
GGGGGAGTATCCATATGCAGTACAGACACCCAAATAGCCAGGTAACCGACAATGCACAAAGCAGCGGACACCACCCATGTGCACATAACTGTAGTCAAAACTGCTGTACAGTCTGTAGCATGCGACAGACCACACTCTCACACACAAGAACCCCACCCAGACATCCGAAGACACTGGACAGTATGAATGTCCCACCAAATACCAGACAAGGTACACAAAGTACCACATAGGTGTCAAACCATTATGTATGCAAGGAGTCATCAGGGACCTAGGGACACAGGTCGACATTAATCTGTCATGTGACAGCCACAATGCCAATGTGGCTATGAAGACTGTTGATACTGGACACCGTATCATGAAAGGATTCACATCAACATCAACAGAGGTCACTGTGCCGCTGTACTGTTCCCTTATCAGACCCATAATCTAGTACAATGACTCATATGGGATGTACCATACGTGACACCTGCAGCGGTTCGAAAGGCCTCATAGTTACCCCACCAACAGGATAAAGGGTGTGAAATATATGTCATATGCTGCCTGGCTGTAGACACCCCAGCTGACTGCAGTCACACACTGCCTACACAGAGGCATTGTATGTCTGTTGTACCAGGCCATGTCCAACACAGGAGTAATGGACATGCTACACCACAGGAAATCAAAGCCATTGGAGCTGTGAGAGTCACAGATGTCAACCTCAACACATAATGAAATAAGATGTGCTGGAGGGACAGATACATAACCCATAGGCTCCCCACACCCAGAAACAGGATCCCAATCCATGGTAGGCAGAGCCCCTCACTGACACCCCTCAACAGGAATATTGCCAAGTGGATGGATGACCGCACATGTATACTGGGGGTCCCCACTGTGTCACAACCAGACAGAGGCACAGTGAAGAACCTCATAAATGGCCATAATTGAACATAGCAAGGGGTGGCGAAAGACACACACACTCTAGCTAGACTTACTAATGGCCTAGGGTGTCTAGCCTACTATGAACCCATGAACCTATAAAGATACAAAACGTACAGGACACTATGGATAATCACAAGGCATACCCAACTGATGGTAGGAAACATGTTGGGCATCCACAGATATGCTCCGAATCACACAGATATTACAAACAACATACCAAACACACACACATATTGCTAACATACAACCTGTCAGGTGCAGTGCAAACACCCCGAGTGCAAAATATCTATCCCAGCAGATGGTCCCCTGACATTGCAGATGCTGAGGTAACAGCCATCATCTGCAAAGCAGAACACACAGCAGCAGAGGTATGTGATGGTGTCCTGTGCTGAGGCCAAGAGTAATGGAATGCAAAATCACACTACTGGCCAATGTCAGCCTTACCACAGGATATGTACCCAAAGAGCAGTGTACAACAACAGTGGTCCATCACAACAAAGGTGTTGCCTGAATGAATACTCCAAACTACCACCCCAGGATCCTGACAAGCTTGTTCTGCACAGCTATGGAAAGGATCAGTATGTACTGCAGACAGAAGGCTAATGTGGACCTACTGATACTGGACCCTACACACTGTGGCTGTTGTAACTGCAGAACCGACCCCTAAACATGTCTGACCCATTTGAAGCAGTCATTAAGGTCATTGATGAGGGCTATGTGGTCCACACAGCGTAGCTGGACCGTGCACATGCTTCTAGACAATACCGTATGTGTTCAGTATGGATATGTTCACCAGCTTAAATATACACCCCTATGTCAGTAGAGGGGTTGCAAAGCAGACCAAGGACAGAACTGACATGGTCAGACATGCTGCATCCATGTCAGACTACAAAGCGGATATGAGTGGCATCCCACAAGCCCTGGTCTTGCCCCCCCACCCCCATTCTGTATACATGTCCCATAGGTATAGGCCAACATGGAAGGACTGTGACTGAGCATGTATGCATAGGAGTACAAACAGCCCACCATATCCGACCCCCAGCTGACACAAGCAACCCACAAAAGGGCCACGTACAAACAGACAACTGTAGCCATAGCCATGTCAGCAAGCTAATCGCAGAACTGTGTATAGACAACCACCGTGGATATACAGTGCCCACAAGTTACCACACAGGTGTTAACCCATGAGGTACCTAACATGTAATGTGAGACCTGGGTACAAAAGGTGATAAATATCCTGCACTGGGCAAACATGTGTCCGTAGTGTTCGCAGAAACATGTACCATATACCCACCCAAACATGAAGGCTGGCAGATGTAGATAAGGGGAACTCACTCTGGCTCTGCAGCCATCCTCCATCAGCATCACAACTGACTACAATAGCCCCTGTGGGATATACCACAGCAGACACCTCCATCAACTGTAAAGTCCACAACAGTACCCCACCAGGGGTAGCAAAGAGCATGAACAGATGCCATGTGTTGCCTGAGTAAACAAACTGTAGCCCCACACACCGCCATCCTTCCCAGCTACAGGAAAGCTGTGCCTGATGTATGAAGCCATGTCCAACCTGGAATGAATGAACATTTTGCACCTTGTACAATCTGAATGGCAGTGAGCTATGCACATGAGAGACCTGAACCCCAGCACTGACATACATAGGACAAGCTGTACAGAATGATCCATAACACAGAAGGCACCCCACACTTCAGTAAACTCCTGGTACAGGTCAGCCAGAGTGCCACATATTGACACCCCTCAAGAGGCATCCTGATGAGTGTATGGGAGATGGTAGGCTACCCTGGGTATCACTGTTATGTCAGAGGTAGACAGAGGCACAGTATACCAACCATGACATATGTAATGACAAACTCCAGTTACAATGTGTGTCGAAGGACAAACACACCCTGTGACTACCATCAGAAATGGCCTACGGAACATCACTAGTGTTTGCCAATGTCCACCCATGTTGTGGAATACACTAGCAATGTTGGACGAGCCTGGTGTAGGTAGTCCATATCTGAACATATTGCAACATGGTCATATGTGCACAACTGGCCCCTACACAGTCTGTTGTGCTCAGTATGAAGATGTCAAGCAGTGATAGGACTAAAGCCCAGGATACTGTCCACTACAGTGAAAGTACCGAACCAGTACACTATACGGTACTACAGTGTTAGGTCATTATGAAAGTATGTTGAGAACTGTCTGCAAAGTATCCCATGCACTTCCTGCAGGCACAGTATAATCCCTGTTGTGGCAGACACGAAGCAGTTGGCCAGTTAGTACACAACATGACACCCAGCACACAATCATAAACGTGCGATAATGTCGAAGGTCACACACACAAATATGTGGTGGACTTCAGAGTGCAACATATGGAAAGCTCACACTGGGCATGCTCGCACACTTTGATAAATGAGGCATATGTCAGACAACATGCCATGGAAAGGCTGAACTGGGCATGCTCACATACTTAGGCCATATCTCCGTGTAGCAGTTGGCCACACATATCTGGTATTTGTACGTGTCAGTCCAGGAACCAACCACAACACAGCAATCAGCCCAGTGCACACAGTAAATGACCACAGAGACATAAGTGATAAGTGATATAGTGGATCGCCGTCATATGCAAACATATGCCACAGATACACAAGTTGGTCATAGGAACAGGGAATGCTATGGCAATAAAGACCTGCAAACAGTAGAACAGCACAACAAATATTGTGCATCCAACAATTGAACATATGGGTGTAGAGGTCAATACTAGGCTTCTTGTCCCAGGGAATGACAGCTCAGCCAGAGTGTGCTTGGCATCTGCATCCCCAGGATAGTAGGCTACCGTGCCACTGTAAAGTAGGTCACAGAAGGCAACATGTGAGGCTAGTGAGCTGTGCCTCTGTCAAGCAGGGGCACCGTGGAGGTCTCAGGAATTGAATGTGCTAAGCCACAGCCATGTTGTCGGTGTGTGCTGTGAGAGGGTTGCTGAGGATCTCTGACAGTAGGTGTCCGTCAATAACAGACTGAGGGGAGCCCTATCTGCATTCTCTGGATGATTCCACTGTCAACACTGTGTTGTAATGAGTATGTGTGAATGAAGCGCCGTGCTGGAACTGTCCACAGATGTCCTCCCTCTGTGGGCTACAGCTCTGCAATGTATTAGGTCACTCTGTCTGTTGAACGGCACATATATGGCTGGTGTACAGCTGACAGGTGTCTTGTTGTGGAGCAGTCATGGGTATATGTGGGATAGCATGACCAATGCAAACTGTACACATGCTCATAGGATGCAAGTGTCAAGGATTATGCTGAGTGGCCAGTATAGTCCTCCAGCATGGGTCCTCTGAAGTCATCCACCCCAGTCTACACAAGTGTAGAGTCTGCTTGTGCTAAACACAGTTTGTGTGCAGTGACAACCTTGCCTGGGGGTGGAGATGAGATATGGATGTCCAGGGAAAGGTGGTTATGGTCAGATATCAACAATGGGGGTCTACCTCTAGTGTGGAACAGTGAGTACCCACATTGCAGATGGACAGGTGCAATATGTATTCACCCATGTGGCTGTGGTGTGTGGTTCTGCCATGGACCCACAAATTGTAGTGGCTGTAGGGTAAAGTGGTAGAGGCCTGAGTAGTTCTCACACACAATATGCCTGTACCTGATGTTAACAACTGGAATGGTGTATGTGAATACCTGCATATCCTGGCACTGTTCCCAGGGAAGCTAAGTGTGTGTCCTGGATGTGGGTGTGGTGTTCTGGACTGGTTGTGTTGTGTGTTACAGGTCCTGTGGTCCCAAAGCATGGTATGGAACATAACCTGCCAGTGCGATGTGCATATCTGACCCTGACGTAGGTGGCTGCAAATGCATATATATGCTATCCCCAACCTGACAGGTAGTACTACATCTACATACCTCTGTGGAAATAAAGATGTCAGCACCCTAGAAATACTACAGGTGCAGAGCAGATGCCCTGTAATTCAGATAGTGCGCTCTGCTAATGCGTTTCCCTCAAGTGTCGTAATATAGTTAGGTAGGGGTTCAAATCCTGCAAATGCTCAGTGTGTGGGTGAGTGGGGTTTGTGTTTGTGAAAGGCTGTGAGAGGGAAATGTCCCTTTTGGCAACTGGGAAAACACACTACAGGATGCACACTCCCCTTTCTAAACACAGATGATGTCAGCACCCTATAAGTACAGCAGGAGAAGGCAAACCTCCCAGTAATGCGAATAGCGCACTCAGCTAATGCGTTTGTCTCGAGTGTCATAACATAGTTAGGTAGTGGTTTGAATCCTGTAAATGGTAAGTGTGTGTGTTTGGATGAGGGGGGTTAGTGTGTGTGAGGGGAATGTCCCTTTTGGCAACTGGGAAAACACACTACAGGATGCACACTCCCCTTTCTAAACACAGATGATGTCAGCACCCTATAAGTACAGCAGGAGAAGGGAAACCTCCCAGTAATGCGATTAGTGTGCTACGCTAATGCGTTTGTCTCGAGTGTCATAACATAGTTAAGTAGTGGTTTGAATCCTGCAAATGGCAAGTGTGTGTGTTTGGATGAGGGGTTTAGTGTGTGTGAGGGGAATGTCCCTTTTGGCAACTGGGAGAACACACTACAGGATGCACACTCCCCTTTCTAAACACAGATGATGTCAGCACCCTATAAGTATAGCAGGAGAAGAGAAGCTTCCCAGTAATGCGAATAGCGCGCTCTGCTAATGCGTCCTTTTCGAGTGTCATAACATAGTTAAGTAGTGGTTTGAATCCTGCAAATGGCAAGTGTGTGTGTTGGGGTGAGGGGGGTTAGTGTGTGTGAGGAAAATGTCCCTTTTGGCAACTGGGAGAACACACTACAGGATGCACACTCCCCTTTCTAAACACAGATGATGTCAGCACCCTATAAGTACAGCAGGAGAAGGGAAGCTTCCCAGTAATGTGAATAGCGCGCTCTGCTAATGCGTCCGTCTCGAGTATCATAACATAGTTAGGTAGTGGTTTAAATCCTGTAAATGGCAAGTGTCTGTGTTTGGTTGAGGGGGATTACTGTGTGTGTGCAAATATGTGTGAGGGAAATGTCCCTTTTGGCAACTGGGAGAACACACTACAGGATGCACACTCCCCTTTCTAAACACAGATGATATCAGCACCCTATAAATACAGCATGAGAAGAGAAGCCTCCCAGTAATGCGAATAGCGCTCTCCGCTAATGCGTCCGTCTCGAGTGTCATAACATAGTTAGGTAGTGGTTTGAATCCTGCAAATGGCAAGTGTGTGTGTTTTGATGAGGGGGGTTTACTGTGTGTGTGCAAATTTGTGAGGGAAATATCCCTCTTGGCAACTGGGAGAACACACTACAGGATGCACACTCCCCTTTCTAAACACAGATGATGTCAGCACCCTATAAGTAAAGCAGGAGAAGAGAAGCCTCCCTGTAATGCGAATAGCGCGCTCTGCTAATGCATCCGTCTCGAGTGGCACAACATAGTTAGGAAGTGGTTTGAATCCTGCAAGTGTGTGTGTTTGGATGAGGGGGGTTGCTGTGTGTGTGCAAATTTGTGTGAGAAAAATCTCCCTTTTGGCAACTGGGAGAACACACTACAGGATGCACACTCCCCTTTCTAAACACAGATGATGTCAGCACCCTATAAGTACAGCAGGAGAAGGGAAGCCTCCCAATCATGTGAGTAGTGCACTCTGCTAATACGTTTCTCCCGAGTATCGTAATGTAGTTAAGTAGGAGTTTGAAACCTGTAAATGGCATGTGTGTGTGTTTGGATGTCGGGAGTTTGTGTGTGTGCATTTCCATATAAAAAACATGTTAGTTTTGGCAATCAGGAGATCACACTACCTGATGCACATTACCCTTTCAAAATACTGATGTTGTCAGCACCCTATAAGTATAGCCAGAGAAGAGGAACTGTCTAGTAAACCGAATAGTGCGCTTTGCTAATGCATCTCTCTCACGTGTCATGACTTAGTTAGGTAGGGGAATGAATCCTGCAAATGGCAAGTGTGCATGTGTGTGAGGGTAGTAGGGTGTGTGTAAATCCAAGTGTGAGCGCACAGATCCATTTGGCAAATACAATACACCAGATGCTGCATACTCCCCCAGTAAACACAGGGGATGTCACCACACTATCAGCACAGCCAAACAGGGCTAGTTGGCTAGTAATGCCAATAGTGTGTTCTGCTACTGTGTCTATTACCATTGTCAGAGTACAGATAGGTATGTTTTGGTAACTCACAACTGTCACGTGTGGTTGTGTCACACAGTATGACCTTGTGTGGGTGTTTGTACATAACAATGCATGCCATTGCCTAAACCAACAATGGCATTGCACACATGATGTATGTGTGTGACACATACACATAAATACCTGTGACCTGCAGTAGTTACCATGTCTGACACATGCTCGAGTGGATAAATGGCATTTGCAATGTATACCAATATGACTGTGTCTTACTGTGCAGGGTCCGCAGGTATGTCCCTATACAGTGTGGGTGTCTATGGTGAAAGACCTACAGCAGGGGATACACATCTGGTCTGGGCCATATAGTGTACATGTAGTCGATGTACAGGTGCTGCATGTTCCCACCTGTTGTGGTAGTGGTAACATGTCATTCCACTGCAATTCGGTGACCACATGCTGTGAACCATTCAACTAGTGTGTTGTAGCTACAGTAATTCTCACACACAATGTTTGGCTGGATGCAGTACGGCCTTATAAACACAGTTCTTGAGACTGTCATATTGCCAGTGTTGTTATGGAGGATAGGTGGTCTTCCTGTGTATGTGAGGGTTGTGTGTGCCAAGCTATGAACCAGATGGCAATCTGACACGCTGTCAGCTGCACATGAGTAGGCCCTGATGGTTTGTGCTGTGCCAACAACCTGGAGGTGTGTGTATCCGTGTTACCTTGGGATACCACCCCCCTATCCATGTGTGTTACATGTGTAGGGGACGACAGGCATGGTATGGGGCATAACCTGTCAGTGATGGGTAACACCTGTGAGCCATGAATCATGAATCTGGTACTGCACAGACATTGCAGTTCACCATGCTGAGGGCAGTGTCTGGTGCATGCATCTTCCGGTGTACACTGCTGTTGTTGTGTAGCAGCACTGTTAGAGTCCTAACCTGTGTGATACCCATGGAGGTCGCTATGTAAACCATGTCCTGCAGCATAAGGCAGTATGTGTGTACCAAGGAGCTTTGCCATTATACATCGGGCCATGGGTGTCACATGCAAGATGACCCGTGCACATCATTGTGGCTTCCCTAGCATGTAAGCACACGTTGACAGCCAGTGGATACCCTATGAATGACAGTGGAGACTGAGCATAATGTAGACATACAACACCCTTCCCACATATAGTTGTAGAATACCTGGTGAGGGTATGTTGGCAACCAACATCAGGCTCATACTGGCCTGTGCTACATGCTGAGAGATCCATTCTATGTTCCCTATCATGTAGTCCAGAGAGGTATGTCTCAGGCAGCCACACTGGCATGGCCAATGAGTGAGTCATATCTGTCCATGCCTCTGACTGACCTGTATGCATGTGTGCTGTGGTGGACCATAGTGCCCCTGAGGCATATCACTGTGACCTTCACCAGATACAGCCTTTTGAGCGGGACCCCAGTGCAGCACACAAGACAGGTACCTGACACATCTGTAGCAGGTGTGTTGTGTAGCCCTACAGGCTGTGAGTGTGTGGCACAGGGGATGTGCGTGCCATGTGTGGCATGTGCTCTGTTCCGATGGAACATATGCCTGTGTGCCAGCTGTGGAGGTGTGTGATGCCCAGGCAGGCTGCTATTCTGAGTCCCCACGTATGCCCCAGTGTGTTCAGCATGCTGTCAGTGTGTGTCAATGTCTGACTGGTATTGTCGTCACTGTAATATATTGTATTGATTTATTTATTTATCCTACATTTGTTGACTGGGATAGCCCGACTGGATGCATGTCCATTTCCAGGGGAGGCCCGTGGAAACAAGCTATGAGGGTAGCAGATACAGCATTACATAATACTAGCATTACATATTACAAACATATTATTTACAGAGATTACATAAGTAAGCAAGTCAAACATGTTCCACAGGTTAATGTTAGACCTGACCACAAGTCAGGATTAAATTAAAATTACACAGTAAAGTGGTTCACAGATTTTACACATTCGAGTTAGCCAGGCTTGATACATTGACATAGCCAGTTAAGTGACAAATGTTGTTTGAGTCTACTGTTAAATTGACCTAAGGTGGACAGTAGGGTAATATCAGCTGGAAGTGAGTTCCAGGATCTACTTACAGGGTTTGCAAAGAGAGAATCACCGGCTGTGTTATTAAACTTGCTAGTCTGAAGTAGTACTTTGTTAGAGGATCAAGCGGTCTAGGATTGTTATAGGGGTGATAATATTTGAAGTGCAGGAGTATTGTCTGGATTATAGAGGATTTTATAGGCCATAATCAGTTGGTTATACTGTAATACTGTATACTGATTTAGATTGATGCAATGATGTGTCCTAAAAGGCAGCCCAGTGGCAAACCTGGCAATGTGGTTGTAGCAAATTGAGTGTTTGTTAAGGACAGTCTTGTTCATATTCGAGAGTAGAGGTGATGCATACAGAAGGGTTGAAACAAGGTGTGAGCGAGCTATGGCACCTTTAGCTGGAGGGGCTAGGAAGGCTTTAATTCTGTAAAGTGACCCTAGTTTTCTATTGATGGCTTTGATAATCTGGTTAACATGTATGTCACATTTGAGATTATTGTCTATGATGACACCTAATAGTTTCGGAGATGGGTCAGGGGAGATTATTGTGCCATCAGTTGATGGTATGGTAACGGTGAAAGTGGTAGACCTACGTGTTGGTGAAATAACAGCAGTTTAGTTTGATTGGGATTTAGGATCAGACGATGTTCAGAAAGCCAGTTTGCTATTGTATTAAATGTGGTCTGGGTAGCTGACCATAACTCTACTGGAGATGAGGCTGAGCAGATCAGAGTAGAGTATTCAGCATATTGGATACAGCTGACTTTTGGGATGACAGTATAAAGGTCGTTAATGAAGATGGAGAACAGCAAGGGCCCTAGTATAGAGCCTTGTGGTACTCTGAGGGTGTTAGGTAGAAGGTTAGAGAGTTTGTTCTGCCAGAGGCAAGCCTGCTGTCGACCATGCAGGTAGGATTGAAACCATTGGAAGGCTCCAGTATCTAGACAGTCTTTGCAGGGTGTGGAGTACAAGTTGGTGATCAACCATATCGTATGCCTTTGAAATATCCAAAACGAGGGCTGCGGATATATAATTATTGTTGCAAGTATGGCTTATGGTGTTAGTAAAGGCTAGGAGGCCTGACGTAGTGCTGTGATGAGGACGTAAGCCATGCTGAGTGTCTGCCATAATGCGAGTTTGGATTAGGTGGTGCATGACTTGTCTATGACGAAAGTTTCCATAATCTTTGCAAGTGGAGAGAGTATAGCTATTGGCCTATAATTGGAGACTTCAGTAGAGCTGCCTCCTTTGTGAAGTGGGATTACATATGACATTTTCCAGATGGTGGGAAAGTTAGATTCTAACATGGTTCCTTTGATTACCTTTGAGACGGGGTAAGCAATAGCATCATCTGGTTTTGATAGGTACTCGGCAGGGAGTTGATCAGCAGAAAGTGTAGTGGGTTTCACTGTTACAATCAAGGTATGGAGAAGTGAAGTGGCGACTGGTTGGCAGATGGATGCAAGTAGTTTTCTAGGGGTGCTACTTTCAGGACCAGGGGAGCTAGGAGGTAGATGGCTAGCTAGGGCCTGAAATGTCTCAGTAAAGAACTGGTCAAAACTATCAGGAACATCTTCAGGGGTATTATCAATAGTAGCAGCAGGGATTGGGGTTGACGTTTGTCCAGGACGTAGTATATATGACATGCCACCTGACAGGGTATGGCATTACTGGGTTCAGAGAGACCAATCCCCAGATTGGCTGTGTGGTGGCATCCCACACATGTGTTGTACATTCCTGGCCAAGGGTTATGGCTGACTGCATACATGTGGCAGCTGTGACAATGACACATGACTCACATAAACCACAACTGGACCATAGAGGCGATTCACAGGTTACCTTTGCACATGCTACCCTAGTAGTGTGATTGCCATGGTGAGTACCAACACATAGGGCCAATGGGGAACAACATACTGAAGGTGTGTATGTGTGGGTGTACTGCTACTGTTTCATAGCACTGACATATATGACTGCACATGTGGGTAAATGCCAGGTAAGACGTGTGCAATGTGTCACAGGCAACGTACATGCGTACAGGACAGACAGTGACATTCTGTCATGTGTAAAGTTGACATACGTATCGTACACTATGCAGATGTCACTAGAAGTCTACAGAAGCACTGTAACTCTGCATTGCAGGTGTAAGCATTGTTCCAGGGGACCCCAAGCGAACATGCATGCAAACAAAGCTACAGTAAACAGGGCTGGAAGTAGTGCATTATACAACAAAGAAGGGGTAACAATAACAGTAAGTAACAATGCAAATATGTAGGCACTATCAACATGTACCCAGGAATATGCAGCGCAGATGCCCATGGTAGAATCGATATTATGTCATACTTATTTGTGATTTGGATTACATTGGTACTGCACACATATCTACATGCACGAACATCCACATGGCATAGTTGTTGTGGGCAACTTGACACCATTACTGTACATGTCCACCATTGCATATCACTACTTGCGTTAGCTTTCCCCCTTTGCTACCCATGTATGCGGCTATCTGTTGACAACCTTACCACCGGCATGCAATTATGTGCAGCTGTTATACTTTGGTATGTACTATGGGTGCAGATAACAATTCAGGACATTCATACAGTTACTGCAACAGGCATGCTGGGATAAACACACAGTCATAGCAGCACACTGTACTGTTACCAACATGTTACTACTAATACACTTCTATGTAGTCACCCTGTGCATCAGCAACATGTTTACCTGTTCCTGCAATGATGTTGGAGATTGCAGGAGGTGGCACAGTGTCATCATATGCACATGGTGTGGATTAGGTATGCCTGAGTCAGCCACTGATACCACCAATTCACATGTGTGTGTATGTGTGTTGGTGAGGGGCAGCAGTACAGAGTGGGGCAGTGTTGGTGCAGTGTGTGCATGTATGGTGTTGCCCTAGGTGTTACCATTTCGCATGTGTGTATGCATGCACACAGTTCCACCTCATGGCTGCCATATACAGGGGTTTGTGGACAGCCACATACTGCACCTGGCAGGCCATACAGATCAGTGTCTGTGTGCACGGACATGGTACCTGTGCCTGGCAGGGGTGCTACGGACCATATCCAGTACAAAGCCAGATTGGGTACTGTCATCAGAAGTGGGAGTGTGTTGACTGGACACAAGTCCCTGTTGGGACTGTCCAGAGCCACGTGCACGTGGTCTGCTGGGGCATTCCGATGACAGCACAGTCCCAGCATTGCTGGGGCTGCTGCTGGCACAATGGGGGCATGCACGAGCCTGTTGTCATCCGCGCCGACTGCCAGCTGCTGCTGCTGCCGGCATACGGCCACGTCGATGCCGCAAATGCCCACCATTGCCATGGCTCATGGACATCTGGTTGTGGAACTGCTGTAATATGTCCCCACAATGTCTGTCTATGACATCCGTGAAGTTACGGATAGCATCCGCAATGTCACGCATACTGTCTGTCATGGCTGTGTGACATGCTCTCAGCTCCCTCAGACCCTGTCTGGTGTACCTTTCCATACGTGACTGTGCCTGCATGACAGTCCGAAACATAGCTGAGGTTGACAGACCTCTTTGGGCACGTCGGCCAGAGGCAGTATGCCCACAGATGCTCCCACGAGAACCCATGGGCAACTGTCTGTGTGGTACCATCGGAGGACCCTGCCCATGGCTGCTGTGTGGGGACGCATGTGCCACAGGTACCACATTACCCTGGTCTATGCCCACTGTATCCTGTCCATCATCTAGGGACAATGGTGACAAAGGATGTACAGGCAGGATGACTGTGCGCAATGATGGGGTTGACAGCTGTGTACTGTCAATTGGCTGACCAATGGCAGACCCTGACACACCTTCCTGTACCATTACACAAATATCATCATTACCAGTAGCCGTGGCACAGGATTCAGGTTCCCTGCTGCAGGTCACCAGAGCAGCCCCAGAACCTGTGGGATGAAGACAGGAAACACAGTTTACAGTCTCCAGACATTGTTACCAGTGATGCACTTATACACACATACACACATGCACACATGGACACATGCACACAGGCACACATGCACACATGCACACATGCACACAGGCACACATGCACACATGCAGACATGCAAACGTGGACACATGCACACGTGGACACATGCACACATGGACACATGCACACATGCACACATGGACACATGCACACATGGACACATGCACACATGCACACATGCACACGTGGTCACATGCACACATGGGCACATGCACACATGCACACATGCAAATGTGGTCACGTGTACACATGCACACATGCACACATGCACACGTGGACACAGGCACACATGCACACATGCACACATGCACACGTGGACACAGGCAGACATGCACAGATGCACATGTGGACACAGGCACACCTGCTCACATGCACACATGCACACTTGCACACATGGGCACAGGCACACCTGCACACATGCACACATGCACACCCCACAGTATACACACAGAGCACTACTGAGTTACACTACTGTTACTAGCATTATCAGGACTATTATAGGTTATGTTAAACATACTCACCAGCATGGATGGCCTGTCTTGCTGTAACCCTGGAGGGACCTGCAGAAATGATGAGATTAATGTCAGTGGGAACAACTGTGCCATTGATATTGCATATGATACAGTGTACAGAACAGTCAGGTGTACATATGGCATATTACCTGCACGCTCCATGTCGTGCTGCTGTGTGGAACCAGCCTCCATCATAATGCAGGTGTACTGCTGTTGGTTTTTCAGGGCTGGAGCCACAACACATAGGAGTAGCCCTCCAGTCTGGTGAGGGGGTGTGGCCACCCCACCTCCTGTGGCGACCTGTTGCCTGTGGATATCTGATGCATGCTGCCGGACACTTCGGATTAAATCACTGCAGTGATGTCGTACCTGCTCATATGTCCTGTTATGCGTGCCAATATCATTTACCCTACGGACAAGGTCTTGCCACAGTGCGGCCCTTTCCTGCTGATTCTGACTGGTGCAGGAAAACAGGATGTCATACTCCCGCACCAGGCTCTGGTGGATCTCCTCATCTTCTGCCACAGAGTAGGTGGGGTTACGCTGTAGCACCATTTCCCTGGAAGAGAACACAAACAGGATATCAGCAGACCATGTCAGCAATATATGGCACACATACTATACATGATACTCATGTGTAGTGATATACTACTACTCCCATATGTTGCATGTGTGTGTGTCGTGGTGGATACACAGGTACATGGCCAGATATCAGTGCTCAGCCAACACCTGTGCAACAATACCTGCCACATTACACACAACATAGTAGCATGCCCCATCGGTCAGCACACACTGACAGGTGCAATGCACAACCTCACTCTGGGGGTTCATCCCAAGGTACTGTATGTGGGACACCGTCCACTACTGTGATGTGGACAGATGTTACTCGGCCTGGATATACATATCCCACCACCACCACCAGCACAGTAGACTACTTTGATATGTATGTGATTAGACAGTTATTCACTTGCTGGGACTGAGATGGTATCCATGCAGCACACTGGGCCAGTGGAAGCCACAAGCCACACTGCTGACCCCTTTGCAAATGCTTACCACGGACATGCCACGGATTGCATGGAACTTGCACACACATTTCTAACCCAGACCCCATGCACACAGGTTAGGCATCCTGTCCGGTGGACCCCAGACAGAGGCAGATTGTATAACAATAGCAGGAGGCTACTGCAGGACAGAGCACATTCACATTAAGGGAAGGCATCTGTGGTCAGCACTGGTACTACGCAACGGTCCATCATAACAACGGCCACGGCCTACTCTGGGAGGGAAATGGACACAAACACTATGGATGACCACAAGGCCTTCTTCAGTTATGTTACACATATGGACCACATGCCTCAGATATGCTCTGTGTTAATACACACCTACTTAACATTCACCAAACACACGGATATTGGCAACAATCTTGCAGACATGTTCGTGCACGTATCCCCTCCTTCTCCCCCACCTTTAAAATATTTATCCCAGCTGGATGTAACCTCCCTATCATCTCACATGTCCAGGTGAGGGCCGCCCTCAGCAGAGAAGAACACACAGCATCACTGTGACCTCGTGGTACCCCTGGATGTGTGCTACCGGCACTCCTAGAGGACATACAACCGCATATAATACTTATAGTTTATCTTGGCCGTACTACAGAATATGTACCTGGACAGTGGCATACAGCAACAGTGGTCCCACACCACTAAGGGGGCACCTCAACTGACCCTGGGAATTACCACATCATATGCATAATGGGCCTGGTCTGCTAAGCTATGGAATTATGCAGTATGGGATGCATATGCAGTGACATCGGGTACCTGCAGACACTTGTTCCCAGCCAGTGTGCCTTTGGGATGGGCTGATCCTGACTTTTGAACCTGGCTGACCATTCAAAGCAGTCACTACAGCCATTGCTGGGCCAACGCACAGACAACTGCTGCCAGGATCATGGCCTAAGACTGATTGACATGTAATGTATGGTCATCCCCTTTTGGTGGAACTACGTACACACAACATATCACATGGCCATACCTATGGATACAGACCTATGACACATTTGGAGGGTTCACAGTATGCACACTATTAACCTGCTACTTTGCATTACCTCTGTTTGTCACAGCTGGTTGTGTTACCACAGCTTCTGCTTGCTGCTGCTACTGTCAGTGCTGACAGCTTCGGGTGACAGAGTCACAGTGTCTGATTTTTTTTTTTTGCTCTCTCTCTCTCTCACTTCTCGCTCTCCCTCTGTCTGCTTACAGACAATGCAATGAATGTATTGCATGTGGGGAGTGTTAGCACTGGATGCTTTTTCAGGTATCTGCATAGGTCCATGTGATGGCCTCTGCACCAATTGTAAGCCAGCATTTGCTAATTGCATACAGCCAGTTGTGTACTGATTGCAGTTCTCACTGTGATTTCAGGTCAGTGCTATAAAAGGGTATGTGGGATAGGCATTGCCCTTTCAGATTGTGAGGGCGGGGACCATGCTGGTATGCTGTGGACAGTGTTCTGTGAGTGTAAAGGTTAGTATCTCTCTCATGATTCAGGCTGTGTTGTATATTCACAATTCTCCATTCCTCTCTCATGTTCCCTGTAGCAAGTGTGTATGCACATTGACTCCTACAACTATATATAGATATATATTTATATATATATATGTACATATGCATACATATATCTATGTACTTTAACTGACCTTATTATCTACAAGCTGCCAACTAGCATGGCTGTTTCTGTTCACACACTACTATTATGGAAATCCAGTAGTTTTGACAGTAATTTTAAATGACATGCTTTGTGTACTACACATCCTATATTCCCTTTACATTCATCCCTACTATTACATGTTATATTTATTTTAGCACAATGTTTTTGTATAAGCGTCATGGCTTAGTGGTAGGTCGTACTGACTAGTGTTTCCAAGGTCCTGGGTTCGGGATTGACAGTGGGATTTTATTTTGCTTTTGAACTGAGTACAGGACCTGTCAATCAAAGTGACTAAGGCACTTTTAAGCAGTTGTAACCGGGTTAGCGCTGGTTTGTGCAGAGCTCACGTATGCGCACTGATGTTTAGCTCCGAGCACACAAGTGCACACCCGCTTACAACCGCTTAACGGTGCTTACTCTGGCGCACACCCGCTCTATTTTCTTTGAAAGAAAAGAAAATGGGGAGACAGGAAAGAGGTGAAAAAGGGGTCACAAAGAGGGTAAGACAGTAGGGAAACAAGCTTGGGATGTGCAGGAGGGATGTAGGTAAGGCCCATAGCTGCCCATTTCTTCATCAGCAACAGCTGTGCATATGTATGTAATTTGGTGTGACATTTGAAACCGTCCACCCCTGAGAGAGGTGTCAGGATAACAATAATACTTGTTGTACAGCCAATTGTAATTGATAGGTTTCATGTCCAGCAGACATGTGTGCGGAATGGGCAGCTATGTATGGGGCGTAATTTTTTTGTGGGTACAGAGTGCCCTTTTTTTTTTTTTTCAGGTGAGAGTGGTATGTCAGGTGAAGGAAGTCAGTACAGCTGGGGAGGTAGGTTGGGTAGGTAAACAGACAAGACAAACAAGACGCATACAGGGGCGGTGTATGACACATGTGGGGGGGGTTACACAATTGACGGGGACGGAGGTTTGGATATCCAGAGCCCATGAGCCCACAGATGGCAACAGTGGAACTGATATCCCCACCCATAGGCAGCTGCCACTGTTCCTTCACTGCCCAGGACGGGGCTGTGCTGGGGGCTGTGTAGGCAGGGCAACAGGCATGCCCGTTAGTTGCGCCACCCGTGCCTCGAGCTGGCATAGGGGCTCAAGAACAGAGTCCTAAATCTCCCTACGCACCACAGTCCGGACGCTATGGAGGGTGAGTGGTGGTTCTCCTCCGGCCACACTTGCAGAGGGGGGGCGAGCCCCATCCCCTGCAGTACTTCCACCCGCAGGTGGCACAGGGCCACTGGAGGAGGGTCCAGACTCGGCACTAGTGCCAGGTGCACTCGCCAGCTGAGGTGGAAGAGGTGGGTCCGCTGGAACCCGCCTTCCCTGTCGTCCTATGTTTTGCATTATGTCATGACAGTTTGGGTTAGTGACATATAATACCATTCACAATTAGTTGTAACAGCATGCATTAGTATTCCCATTAACCAAACACCCAGATATTCACACCATTGAACAGCGTGCATAACACATGCATAATTTGAACAGAAATACACAGTCCAACAACATGCAGGGTTAATTGATGGCAACAGGCCATCAGGTGCGGATGTATGAACAGGGCAGATGCATCAACGGACATGCAGATATATATGACCCAACAGGACAAATGTCCAGGGGTGTTAATTGTGATTGCACATACCATTTTCACGTGGAATGGGTTATATGTGGTTATAGGGTGGGGTAAAGAAAGTAATATTAACACCTTCGAATAACAATACATATGCTGTACATTTCTAATAGCTACAGTTATATACACACTACTGTTCTAACTACAGTTTCCTATATGATAACTATTTCAACTTGGTGATAGGACTGTTACTGCAACATCAATATACATTTTAGTGTTCTTCATACACATTCATATCTAGCTTTGTTCAGCTACATCATCCTGCTACATTTGCTTTATATAGCTGTAGACAAGTGTGGATGTTTGGTATATCAGACAATCATCCTATCTGCTTATTTCAGACTGAGAGCAACATATCCAGATTTTGGGATACACATTCCACATGCAGCAACACTTGGAACAGATTTCGCTGTTTGGTTTTGAATCTCACATGCATTTCATTCTGTCTTGACTGCAGTATACTTTATTCAGGAGTTATTAGTACTGTATTGCTGGATTCATGACACTTTCTCACACTCTCTCACTTGCTTTCATTTTACTATTCAGGATGGTACTTACTTCTAGGCTTTATTGACATGTTTTACCTATAGTTATTACAATCCTTTCTAGCAGTCTCACTTCTGTCATGTTTCAGTATTTCCACAGGGATATATTTCACACATGTGATGTCATCATCTTCTGCAGCTATACTTTTCAGCCTGCTGCAGGTTGTGTACTATTTTCTTACAGGTAGGGAATTTTTATTTCAGAATATATGTCAGACAGTTTCATTTTTCAGTTTAACTTACAGGCTGAAACACACTTTTGTAATCAAGCAAGACTTGCAGACACTTTCACACTGTTACTTGCAGATTTTATTCCTTACTGACTACACTGCACTCTTTTGCTGACTGTCATACTTTTATATTTCTTTACGGTTACTGGTAGTGGATTACTGACCTGGCTGGTGGCGCAACCGCACCAGCCTATCGCCATAGGCTCTGCGGTTCGCAGAACGGACACCTGCAGCTGTAATATAAATGAAGTAATATTGGAATACACATCTCCATAATATCAGCTAGTTTAATTTCTTACATACATAATTAAATGTTACTTACTCAGTAGTGAGGCGTTGGGTGTTTGCCGGGCCTCCTGGATCCAAAGGTTCAGTTGGTCCTGCTTGCGTCTCTTCAGGTCTGCATGGTGGTGACGGACCTGCTCACCAGTCCTTGGAATCCCTGTGGCACTGGTGAGATCTTGAGCCAACCGGTCCCACGCCTCAGCCCTGTATGCTCCCCAGCGGACCTGGCCCTGCATGAGTTGGGCCTCATGATTATGGACTAGGAGCCAGACCATGTACCTGGACTCCTCAACATTCCACCTCTGTGCTCGGAAGCAACTACCCTCTCCTACTCCTGTCATTCTGCCTGCAGGTCAGTTCTACAATCGTTTATGCTGTGTATTCCCACCTATGGGGCTTATATAGTCTGTTTTTCCCGCACATATCTGTGATTGGCCATTTTGGAATTGTATCAACTTCAGTAAACCTGCATTGTCATGCTGTAGTTTGTATTCATTCCTATATATTAGCTATTATTGCATTTCTAGGCACTGCTGTCATGGCTTAGTGGTTCTGTACCTTGACTATGGTGTATAGTATCCTGGGTTTGAACCTGGCCACTGCTTTTTATTTTTCATGACTGTCTAGACATGCTGAGGGGTGTGTCTGTGTAAAGGCAGTCTTGATACGGCTTGCTCAACATTGCCCGTCGGTTAGCTTGTTTGCGTGGTGCGCAGCTCTGCGCAAACGGGGTATGCTGGTTTAAGCCTCATTTGGCTATCGGCATGCATATTGCACTCAGCTAAGTTGGGGGCACATAGATTTAGCATGTTAGACCACTGCTCAGCTACGGGCACTCATTTTGCACCAGTTAAACCACTGCTCATCTACGGGCAGATGCACTCACTCTGTTAAACTGTAGCTCAGCTATGAGCACATCTGGCATTTTTTATTCTTTTGTTACCTCACATGTCTTCAATATAAATGGGCTATTTCATTACATTTTACATAAATTGTGGTTTTATGTGTACATATTTGTCAGGGACTTGTTTCCTGCTTATTTTGAAAAAAAAAAAAATTGGTGTTGTGGGGGCTCAAACCATGAATGGCTGCTCTTCAGCCAACATCTCTACCACTACGCTATTGCTTACTGGTTTATTTTGCATATTTAGTTCTTATATGCTTTCCCACTGACTGCTAACTGTAGCTGCACTATGGGCACGCCCGCACAAACGAGCGCACTCACGGTTAAACATTTTTACAATTTAAAAAAAATATATAAAACGTGTTTATTTATATGTTTTCTGTTCATAGTCTGTGGGGGCATGTGTTGTGTTCTGTTTATTCACATTTCCGTGGACTCTGTCGTGGGTGTTTACTTTGGGTACTTTTCCTCTTCTGGGGGCGTGTCCGCTTACAGGGCTCGGCCTATGGACACGCCCCCTACTGTCTTACACAGACCGTGTTGGCCTTAAGTGTGATTCAGCATGCTCTCATTAATATGCAGGGCATGCTGACATCACTCCATTTAACTGCAGCCTCCGTGTATGAGTTATAACTCTTACATGGAGGCTTCGTGAATCCTGCCCAGTATCTTAGATTTTACTGGTCCAGAATTGATTTTACTTTTAGGAAGTTGAATAATAAGCAAATTAATTTCTTGTAATGGAGAAAATTAAAATCCATCTACAAAAATCAATCCAACAATGACAGGGAAGTGTCTATGGCAAGCTCTAATGTGATGGAATCAGTGGTATCAAGTGTTAGATCTGGAGTGATAAAAACAAATAAAGTTAAATATGAATTTTGAAGGGGAAGGAACACTAGTTAGTTACCTCAGACAAATTCTTCACAGAAAATAAAGCCAGTAATGTTTTATTAAAGTTAGATGTAATAATACATAGGTTTGCACTTTAGTTAAATATGTTGAAACCAAAAAAGGGAAAAAAAACATTTCCTTTGAATGAAAAGACAGCAAGGAATATGCAATCTTAGACAAGGATATTGACTAGCAAAGTCAGGTCCATGGCACAGAGGGATAAGTCCCTGACTGTGCCACAGGACCTAGCAAGGGATGATGGGAGTGAGTAGCCCTACAGGTTCACCCATCGGGGGGGGGGCTACATTTGGCTGTCCATATGGATGATAACTACCTGGAGCACTAGGTGTTCACCAGTGGAGATCCAAGCCAGCCAACCTCACAAAAATGTAGTGCTTTTACAAGTAAGGAACTAGCTTGCATAACATGCAGATTCATGCTTCTCCTTGGAAGGTGGCAACTGCAGGTTCAGAGGAGCCAATGAGGAGGTGGAGGGGACAGAGGGGTTCATCCAGCAGGAGAAGTTAGGCCACCCACCAGGACAAGCAAGCTGGCCCACACCTACCACCTGACTCTCACCCAGAAACAGAGGTCTGATGGATATGCCCTGGCAGGAACGAATGGCCCATAGTACTCTCACCTAGCCTGGGAATGCACAGCTCCCATTATTTTGGAATGAATAAGTCAGTTGGGCAAAGGTAGAGGAGATATCAGGTAAAGTTTTTCTTCTGAATTATCCAGTATTACACTGGACATCAAACTCAAAAATTATGCATTTTTTAAATAATAGCTGTCTTCCCTCCAAAAAAAAAGTCTCTGACTTTAAATTGTGTCATTATTAAATACATTAAATGTCAACACAGATTCAATGAAACTTCCATAAATAAAAAATGCATATAAAAGATATAATTTCTGGAAGAGAAATGTTTCTTGGTAAAATTCTGCAACATTTTAAGGGATTATCAATACATATATCAGAAAACTACGTTCAACGAACCACTCCTTGTGCCAATAACCTACGACCACAAGTAAAAAAACACCATTATTCGATCCACATAAAATTGTTGACTGTGCAAAATTTAATCCACAAAAGCAGATCAATAATCCACTGTGTAGGAATAATCCACAAAACAGGTCAAGCGCTTTCGTCGATAGACTTCATCAGAACAGTTAATAATGGATACTGAAACCATTTATATATATATACTAGTTGTGGTGAGGATAACGTGAATTCAAGGTTCTGCAACCCAGGTCAGTAGCCGGTTTGTTTCTCACGCGGCGGTACTGTGCTGTGTATAGCTATCCATTTAGACCAATAGTGTCGGGGAGTAAGTCCAAGACCTTTCCGTTGGGTGCATTGGTGGACTCACTATTGAAACACATATATAAGAAGGTACAGCATTTGGTCAAGGACTCGTGGGAATTTTTAAAGAACTTTCCAGTCCAACTCACTATTGGCCAGTTGATCTTTGCAACAATAGATGTTGTGGACCTATTTACGTGCATACCCACGGATGAAGGATTAGAAGCATTCCTAAATAGTGTACATAAACATGGTGATTTGACAGGGGATAGAGTCCGATTAGTATATGAATTGATGTCGATTGTGTTAGACAACAATTTTATATACAATGACGGCAAAATTTACAGACAAACCAGGGGAGTTGCTATGGGGGCAGCTTGTGCCCCCATATACACTAACCTGGTTATGTTAGAATGGGAAAAGAACAACATTTTTGAGAGTGAATATATGAACAACATCAAATATTATTCCCGTTTTCTGGACGATATTTACATTATTTGGGAAGGTAGTCAGGACAGTTTTGAAGGTTTTGTGGATTTTTTAAACCAAAGCAGTAACTTCCTGAAATTTACTTTCCATAGTAATGATATAGGGGTACCATATTTGGACCCATTGGTGACCTGGAGAGAGGGCAGCTTTCATTCCCAAATATACAGAAAGGAAACTTTTACCAATTCCTATTTGGATTTTGACAGCTGTCATCCAACTCGAACTAAAATTAATATATTTAAAGGGCAATGTATTAGAGCCATGAGAATGACATCGTCAATAGAAGAAATGAACAGGGAAATTGAGTATATTATGTCTCTATTTAAAGAGAGGGGTTATAGTATGAATATGATGGAAAAAATAAGTGAAGAACTTAGATTAAGGAGAGGAACGGACTTATACCCATTGTTAGGAACAAACAACAATGAATTAACAGTAAGTGCAATTAACAGGAACAAGCTCAAAAAAGACTTAGGGAGAGCATGTATTGTGGAATATAGTCCCTATAGTAAAAAGGTGGAAAAAATATTGAACAAATACTGGTACACATTGTTAACAAATGATGCTATGATTGACACAATAGGTACTAAACCAAAATGTGTATATAAAATGGCAACCAACTTGAAGAATTTGTTAGAAAGACCTATGGTAGCAGAACATACTGCAGTTAGTAGTAGGAAATTATATACAAGGAGTTGTGGAAACTGCAGGCAGTGCAGTTATATAACATTGGAAAAAGAAAGAAAATTGTCCAATTATAACGGTACAAAGTTATTTTTCAAAAAAGGGAACTGTGACAGTAAATTTCTGGTATATATTGCCTATTGCACAATGTGTACTGCATACTATATAGGCAAAACTGAGCAAAAGTTCAGGAAAAGAATATATGCACATGTATACAGTATAAAAAACAGTGATGATAAAAATGCTTTAGCAAAACATGTGATGCAGAAAGGGATTGATCATCAATTCAGATTTGGCATTTTAGAAACAGTTCAACCAAATCCGAGAGGGGGGAATTTAAAAAACGATTTATTATACAGAGAATGTTATTGGCAAATCCTAACGGATGCCACAACCCCTCCAGGACTTAATGACAGCATATCTGTAAAAAGTATTTTAGAACATTGTCAATAGATTGTTTCAACATTATGATTGTGTATGGTTTAGTTCATATTTATAAGACAAAAGAAGCATTCATTAATTTGATTTATTTTTTAAAAGGAACAGTTTTTAGGAATTGTGTGTATGTCTTTTTAAATGCAGGCATTGTTGAGAAAAGGCGCCAAAATGTAATGCTATTTAAATGAATTTAATTGTTCTTAAAATTGTTCTGATGAAGCCTACGGTCTTGTAGGTGAAAGCGCTTAACGTGGAGTGTGTAATAAAGCTGTGGATTTTTAACGGATGTCCGTCCTGATTTGTTTCACTGGTTAAAGAAGTTCTACTTGTGGTGCGCATCTTTGGCATTCAGAGTGAGCAGTTATATACGCTGACAACATTGACTTTTATCGCTAACATTTTCAGATTTCTCTATTTTCTTTTTAGTCAGTGTCTTGCTTATTCTTGTTTGCTTTTCTGATGCATGTGAAGGACTGCTTTTACATAAATGACAGCCTTTTGCTCTCGCTTACCTTAAGGTAGCAGTCATTCATCAGCCTGATGAACATGAACTTTACTGATTTACATACACACACACACACAAACACACACACACACACACTCACACACACACACACATACACACACACACACACACACACAGACACACACACACACACACACACACACACACACACACACACACACACACACACACACACACACACACACACACACACACACACACACACACACACACACACACACACACACACACACAAACTCACACGCCACATCCACACACATACTCACAAACCACATACAGACACACACCTTTATATATTGCTGCTTGTTTTTATTTCTTACTCCATCAACAAGGTCTTTACTCACTATGACTGTTCTGTTTCTCAACACATATTCACTTGCCATTATATTGTTTCTTGCTGAACATCTCAACAGACTGAGGTGTACATTCCTGTAATCAAAGGTATGTGTCATTTATGATCTTTTCAATATAAAAAGTAGATATGAATTATATTGTGCCAAGATCTCTGCTATCCAGAGGTTTTGTTGTGCCCCGCTCCGAGAGCCCTCGCTAACACTCGGGCTCTCTCCGCTCCCCTGCCCTGCCTCCAATTCCCTCCCGCTCCCACTACCTCTAAATTTATAGTAATCACAGCCACACCCACAACTCAACCTCACATCACCTCCACCAATCACAGCTCCTCAAGTCAGATGACATTATACCACACCAACTTGCTCCACCACAAAATACTAACAAACCACTCTCATTCCCACTAGGCATTATTTACATCATCCCATACTACTTACCCATCCACATATAGTGCAACCCTATAATTCCTATCCAGGCCTCCACCTAGAACCAACTTAAACTTTATAACCATGACTATCACACAACTAAGTCTAGTCTGTCTTCTTATAATTCTTTATAACTCCACAAGTTATCACTCTAGCAATATCCCTAAACCTAGTAGCACAACACTACATTATGCACTCTCATATGCAGCCACCACACATTATTATAATATTTGCCCACAATTGTTCAAGAACTACATAACAGACCAGTTCTGAACTAAACACATATGCTCTCATTCCTGCTCCAAAAAAACACAATACTTCCTCACACTCATCACCAAACTCCAACATCTGTATCATCATTTTAACACCAGGCTCACCATAAGTGGGGATATCCACCCCAACCCAGGCCCAAATCCATACTGTCCAACACAAACTGCTCCAACACAAATGTCAGAACAAAACACCCCCGCTATCTTCATCCCTGGGCAAATCAACAACAGCAGCAAAACGAACCATCTTTTAATGCTAAATATTAATATTAGAAGTATCAAAAATAAAATACCTGACCTCCAGGCCACAACAGCACACTACTCCCCAGACATAGTTGTTTTAACATAAACATGTCTAAATAAAAACATAGCTAACTCAGAAGTTCTCCCTACCAGCTACAATATCATTAGACAAGACAGACCACTTTGTAAAGGGGGTGGAACTGCCTTACTGTATAAGTCCAGCCTAACTGTATGTCAGTTACCAAATTCCTACCCTTCCCCCAATAATTGGGACATATTTATCTCACAGCTTCAACTTCACCCTAAAAAGGTCATCACCACAATTGTGATCTATATTCCACCTGGTAATACACCTGCTAGCCTTGAAGACTTCTTATCCTGGTGTTCTTCCACATACTCACAAGAAACCCTTATTCTGGGGGATTTCAACCTAGATTGGTTCACCTGTATATCAAAACTACCAAGTAATCTAATAAATCTCCATGGCTACCAGCAGCTAGTCCAAATTCCAACTAGATGTGATAAAAAATCTTAAAGGGAATCCATCCTTGACTGGGTCCTGTCTAACGACCCCACATTGTACCCCCACACAGGCAGTCTCCCAGAAACCTTAAGTGACCACAACATAATATACTTTATAAGTAGTAGAACAAGCATATGCAAAACCCACTAACTATATATCCACTAGAAACACAAACAAATTCTCTCCTGAGATCCTCAATACTTTACTCTGTAACTGTAACTGGATCCCCCTAAAAACCCTCCCACTTGACCAGGCTGTAGCATATTTCAACAAAACATCTCTACAACAGCTAGACATTGTCGCTCCACTGTGCAAACCCCTGGCTCAGTAAAGAAACCAAAGAAATCCTCAAGTCCAGAGACACTGCCTGGCTTTACTATCAAAAAACCAAAGAAACACAAAGCCTAAGTACCAAGAACTGTGCAACCGTGCAAAAAATGCATTAGGCTGGACATAAAAATCCTACTACACAACATTACAAACTAAATACCAACACAACCCCCAAAAATTTTTGAAAAATGTAAACCAGCTACTAAAATCCACCTAAAAGGCTACCTCCAAACCAACAACCCCTGACACTAAAGTGCCCATCGAAACACAATTCAACTCCCACTTTGTGAACTCAATTCTATTCTTGGTATCCCAGGACAGTTCCTACCTCACTATCCCCCCCAATACAAATAACACTATCACAAGCTTTACCCTCACAACAGTTTCCACCACTTCAATCAAAAGCATGCTTTTCAAACTAAAAACCTCATCAACAGCAGCTGACCTCTCCCCAGTTATTTTTTGAAACTCACAGCAGATGCTATTGCTATCCCTATCTCCACTCTCATAAACAGATCAATTGTTGAAAACTATGTGCCCAAACTCTGGAAAATATCCTATGTTACACCCATACATAAAGGTGGGACCTCCACTGAACTTAATAACTACAGACCCATTGTTTTGCACTCCCCCCCCTGGCCAAAATCCTAGAAAAATGCATCCATACTCAGGTGCAAAAATATCTCCTAGACAGCAACATCCTGTCACCTACTCAGCATGGTTTCAGACATGCCCATAGTACCACTACAGCCCTCCTCTACTTCACAGACACAGTAAACCGTCTTAAAAATGAAGGCCTGCAGGTGTCAACTCTCTTTTTGGATATGTCCAAAGCATTTGAC
Organism: Protopterus annectens; assembly: GCF_019279795.1. Classification (NCBI taxonomy): domain Eukaryota; kingdom Metazoa; phylum Chordata; order Ceratodontiformes; family Protopteridae; genus Protopterus; species Protopterus annectens. Next base: position 1,125,917,306 of record NC_056725.1, read on the forward strand.
ACAGTCTTGCACCAAATCCTGCTAAACAAACTAAACCAATATCACCTATCAAATTCCACTCTTACTTGATTCCAAAGCTACTTAACTGACAGGTACCAAGCTGTGAAATGGGAAAATTCTCTCACTCCTCAGCTGCCCATAACTATAGGAGTCCCACAGGGTTCTATCTTGGGACCACTACTATTCACAATCTTCACAAATGACCTCCATACCTCCACACAGCATGCATCTATCATTCAGTATGCAGATGATACTACCTTAATCTGTGCTACACAAAACATTCCCACCCTCCTGCAAACAACTCAACTAGCATTCTCTGACGTTGAAAACTACCTTACCAAAGCCCAACTTAGCCTCAATCCAAAGAAAACTCAGCTTATGATTTTAACCAATTCTAACAAAAGCACTGATAACAATCAATTCACTATCTACTCCATAAATGCTACTCCAATTGCTCCAGTGGCACAGGCTAAGCTATTGGGAATAACCATAGACTCCCACCTAAAATTTCATAGTCATCTCAACTTAACTATTAAAAAAGTACATGTCAAACTGGGATCACTCTACCGTATCAAACCATTTCTTACCAACAACACAAGATCAGCCATTGCTTGCTCCCCACTTCTATCCACCCTACTCTATGCATCTCCCATTCTGACTAATCTCAACAAAACTGAACTAAGCAAAATGGAAGCCTGCTATAACAGAATTGCCCACTTTGCTGCAAATTGCTCATATAGAACTCATCACTGTACTGCTTTGAGACAGCTCCACTGGCTTGAACTGCCCAACCTCCTAACCTACAATCAGCTCTGCCTCTGTCATTCTATCTATTACCTCCCCAATAAGTGTCCTGCCCTCAAAAACCTAGTACAACATCACTCAGCCAAAAGGCCTCTTAGATCATCAAGCAAACTACTACTAGAAGTCACCAACAGCTACAACAGCTTTGGAGAAACACTATATAGTAGTTCAGTGGCTAAAAAATGGAACTCTGTCTCCACTAGCATTCAAAACACATCGTCCAAAGCCTCCTTTAAAAACCTCACTAGGCAACATCTCAAGCAAAGTTGGAAGTGCCATGACTGCTCCCTAGACTAATGAAAGCGGATAAGGTACTCATACTAAACCTAGAGTACTTGATAATAGTTTTCACTCTTACTCACAAACACTGACTAATGTACAATGTATGTACTGTACCTGTGTAGTATGTATGTATTCTACCTATGTTCCAAATTTCAGCTGTACACCAGAAATCTATTAAATGCCTTTATTTTTAAATTAATATTTTTTGTTTGTTCTCTCCACTGTAACTGTTGATGTGCTACATACCACTGTAAAAACATGTCTATTGTAATTTGTGTGTATTCTGATCATATCTAAATATCTAAATGTATCTGTAATTTTTCGATGTGGAGCTTTTCTCCCCGGGTCTCTGCTGAAAAAGGGCTTTTTTGGCTCAGTCAGACACCCCCAGTTAACAAATGTAAAATAAAAATAAATAAATAACACATTACTAGTCCTCATTGCCTTTGCCACTCTTTCACATTCATTTCTGTCTTTCTCGTTCCTTGCCTCCCATATAAGTACCTGCAAGTTTTTTCATGAAAGGTTATACTCTCTGTTAACCAAATGCTCTTCCTTCTCCTCATGTGCTTATCCTATGTCTTGTTATGCTGTCATAATTCTCTCCTTCTCTCCTTTATCTGTTGATATGTTAATATAGCTATCCATTATGGATTCCCAGGTTCTCCTTATCTCAGTCCAATATTTCATTCTTCTCTTCCCCTCTCATCTACAGGGCATTTCCTCAGTTTTGTAGATCCAAACTAAAACTAATCAAACTTGTAAATGAATATTGTATATGGAGACATTCCCAACTTTTGAACATTTTTAAAAATAAGCACTTTCATCTTTGTGTATTTGGACTTCATTGGATAAAATGCAACCGACAATAAAACATTTAAATACACTCAGTCCTTTATCACATGACCTCCTAGCAACCACGATCTTGTTCTTTTTAAAGTCATGCACTCCATATATAAATATAACTAGCATAAAGTCCTTATTGTCGCTAATACAATTGCACACATAAAAATGATCTAAGTACAATTCATTTATAATAAGCTCTCATTTTTAATAAGGTATTGGTTGCTATCATTTCATTGAGACCAGATGGTGCCGCAACATTTAACTGCATCTGCCACCACAACTCTCTGTGTTCAAGAATTGTGTTCCATGGGCCACCGCTTGGATTTTGCTCCACGTTCTCTAAAATAAAAAACAAAAAGCAGTGGGTTTGATACTGACTGATACATAAAGCATTAGTATTTGTTTTCTGATTACTTTCATAAATATGTTCATATATTGTTTCTTTCAAGTTAAGCTCAGTTCTTCCCACGTAATATGCAGGACATTCTTGACAAGCTGCTATAAAAACAACTCCCTGCGTATTACAATTAAATTTTCCTGAAAATGGTACTATTCTGTTTCACCGCATTTATTGATTCTCCTACATATATATTTTTATATTGCCTACGACACCCACATTTAGACATGCTGTTTAACATGCTATTCTTATTTTTTTTTCTCTTAGATTTTCAAACATTTTTAAAACCTTTGCTCCTCTTATATACAGTCTGAGGTTTTGACCTAGTTTGTTTGACATATCTGAATCAATGTGTATTAATTGTCAATTTTTATACATAATGTCTAATCTTATTATCCATTGTATAGGTAGTGACAAAAGATATGTTAAATGATCTTATGATCTTTGTGGAAGGAATTTAATGTCTTGATTGCAATTAATTGTATTAGTGTTTACTAAAATATATTATCCTTCACTTGTAGTCATTACTTAAGCAGTACTTTGATCTGTATATGATTTAGGAGCCAGCGAGGGGACATAAATACCATTTCCTTTTTGAAATAACTTCATCCTTAATGGAATTAATTAAATATAATGGATATCCTCTATTAAGAAACATGTCTCTTTATATTTAACATTCCTTCTTGAAATCTTCAAATAGTGTGACCATCCTTGCTGCCCTCACCATGTGCCCTTTAATAACTGCACTTTTTTTTCTCAATTTTTTTTTTTATTTTTCAAATACATTTGAATGAATTCCATAGTATTTATACATAATATCTAAATAACTATGTACACTATTTACATTAGCCTAACACTATAACAGATCTTAACGTAGACAGTTACTTTATATGTATGTCCAATGCATTATCAGAGTGTCTGATCAATAACTGCACGTTTTTGACAAAAGGGATGGTAGTTGGGGAAATGCAAGAAGGAATTAGAATATGTAGGCTTTCTATATAGTTCTGAAATTAGTGCATTCAAGGTATTTTCTTTTATAAGTTATACATCTAAATATGGTATAAAGTCTGTGTCAACAGTGTATGTGAATTTTAAAAATGTGGTGGTCTGAGTAAGGTACTCCATGAATTCAGGAATATTTTCTTTTTTATCTATCCACATAATAAATATATCATCCAAATACTGTGTATACAGACACCATGAATAATTGTATTTACTATTAAAATATATTTGTTTTCCCATTCAGTCATAACAATATTAGCAAGTGGGGGCCACAGGCTGCTCCTATTGCTACTCCTTTCTCTTGGTAGAAATACTGGCTTTCAAAATAGATATAATTGTTAAATAGCACTACTTCCATTAATTGGACATAGGTATTAACTTTATCTTGTGTGGATATCTTCCACTCTAAACATGAACAACCACCAAACTTTCTTTGCAGTTTCTATCCTTTCTATATATCCCGGAAACAGGTTTTCTATCGGCTGTAATTTAAATTTGTATGAACCCATCTAAAAGAAGAGCATGCAGAAAGCTTTTTTACTTAATTCTATTGCTGTTACAATGCATTATTGTCTTTGCATTACTTCTCCTATAACCTGTAGCATTTGTTATTGGTCTCTTATATAATTGTCATTCTTGTTGGCTTCCTATGCAGCTCATGTGTGGATGCTATTAATTTTATTATGAACTCATTTCTTAAAAGAGTGTATAGACCAATCTAAAATGGAAGCATCAGTCTTGAACTTGGAGAACATAGATTAAAAAATATTAAAGTAAATTCTGTACTGTCCAATACTAAATGGAAAATGGAAGATTTGGTTTGGAATCAGCGTTGAATGAGGTTAGATGCTTTGATGTTTTGTTCTTGCTGTTGTTATTTACTTATTTGACTATAATTATTAACATTTAAATGTGTTGCTTTGTTTACAACTCTGTAAGAACAATCATTCAGTTTATTGTTTTACAGCTGTTTTCATCTTTGTGGCTTGCACTTCAGATTGTAGGATCCTACTGATTAGCTCATTTAACAATGATCAGGATTTTTATTTATTTAATATCTGTTTACCAGGAAAGTCTGACTTGGAACAAAGCCAATTTTCAGTGAAGGCCCCAGGAGAAACACTCCAGACGCATGTCTTTGTAATGTGGGAGGAAACCAGAGTACCTGGTTGGGAGGGTGGCCTAATGGTTAAGGTGCTTGCCTTAGCAACACAAGGTGCAGGGTTCAATTCTCACAAGGGATAATTGTCTAGGCTTACAATGGCTCGCAAGGGCAGTTAGCCTAGTACTAACCTATGAACCTATGAACCTATGATCGCAAGGAGGACATGCAGACTCCGCACAGAAGGCACTCCAGTCGATAATCAAACCAGAGAACCTATTGCTGTGAGGCGACAATGCTACTGCTGCACCACTGGTTTTTAGAAATTTATTTTCTGATTTATAGCTAACACAGTTCGAGCAAAGAATGGAAGAAATGTTGGGTTTGTTTCAGTATGAAATGAGATTGCTTTAATATTTTTATGTATTAATTTGTTCTAGTTCTTAAGTTAGTGTTGTTATCTTTTGTATTAAGTTTACTTTTACGTTTTAATTATTTTGTTTTTAAATGTACAGTTTAAATTTATTGACTTGCTACACAGCTGCATACAAAAGCATAACACTAGGTAGCCTTCAGTTTGTTGAATTGCAGATGTCTATTACCACGACCTAGCAGTTCATATCCTAGGCTTTTGAGGCATGGCTCATTGTGCAGTAACCTACATGTGTAGGTTTTACATCATTATTTTCTGATTCATTGGCGACAATTTAAAAACAAAGGCATATCATGTAAGTCTGCTATTTTTTTAAGTTCACAAAATTTAGTGTTGTATTTCACTTACTCCTTATACTAGAAATTATCTCCACATTTTAAGGTGTTAGGATATGAATATATACTGATTAATTACAAAAAACACTTTCAGTCGATTATCTTCTGTTTAGGGATAGATTTGACCAGAGTCTATAAATGCTTGCATGATTAGGTTCATAGAATAGTACTAGGCTAAATGCCCTTGCGAGCCATTTTAAGCCTTGCAAGTTATCCCTTGTGAGACTCAAACCCTGCACCTTGTGTTTATAAGGCAAACACCTTAACCATTAGGCCATCCCTTCCAACCATTACCTTAAATAAACAGCTCCTGCAGGGCTCAAACCAAGGACCTTGCACACCATAGACAAAAGGACTTACCTCTAAGCCATAACAGATATGATAATTTTGAAAAGGTATATCTTGATACTACTTTTGTCAGTTATGATCATATCGCTAGAAATAATTTATTGGATGATATCAACAGGTCAGTTAAAACAAAAGCAATGGAACTGTCTAAAAATATAATTGGTCAAAGATGGAACAGATTACGTCTTTAGATCAGATCATCAAAAAACTTACACATCTGTAAAAAACAGTTGGATATGATAACAGGATAAGATCTGCTGGACTCTTTCCTCCTGCAGAATGGCTTGTTATGATCTCTTATGAGATCCTTAGTCAGGCTAATTCATTAAAACATTGAAAGATAGGTTGCAGAAGTAACTGACTGAGGTAAAAAGTCACTTTATTATGCATAGGTAGAAGATTATTGTGCATTTCCTCTGCTTGTTATATTTTTGTATGCCTGGCATCTGGAAAGAATTAGGTACAAATCGGTTGCTTCTAAATCATGCAAGTTAAATTCAGACTTGAACTGCAATTACATACCTTGTAATTTTGTACAGGTGATGCAAATCAAATGATAATTGTCAAGTTATCTTTAATTACCTGTTCATTTGTTAGTTGATTGAAACATGCTTAGGAGGTCACGCTGATGTACATTCAATAAAAGCTTCCTAATTAATGTACTTGAAAAGATAACTGTATATATATATATATATATATATATATATATATTTATATATATATATATATATATATATATATATATATATATATATATATATATATATATATATATATATATATATATATATATAGGTTCCATACACTAGATTGAATTTTCACTAATTCGAAATAGTGCATCGAATGCTCACTGCAGCGAAAGTGCACTTAATCGAAAGTGCACTTACGCGAAGTTCAGTACAATGAACGGGTGTTGTACTGAACTTCCGTGCAGTACTCATGGACCTTAGGGTTATGGCACGGGTCATAGTAAGGGGATAGCTCATAGAGCTATCCCCTTACTATGACCCCTGCCCTAACCCTAAGGTCTGTGATGACTGCAGCGCAGTGAAGGACATAGCAATGTCCTCCACTATGGTGCAATAGTCATGAACCTTAAGGTTAGGGCATGGGTTAGGGTAAGGGGATAGCTTTACTAACTATCCCCTTAGCCTAACCTGTGCCCTAACCCTAAGGTCCATGACTATAACACCATAGTGTAGAACATAGCTTGTTTTTTATGTCCTCCACTGTGCTACAGTGTTTTCGATGAAGTGCACTTATGCAAAAGTTCACTTTCGTTAAAGTGAACTTTCGCAGAAGTGAGGCTTCCTATTACAAGTTTGAAGTAGTGAACTTTCATTCTTGTAATAGGAATCCATATATATATATATATATATATATATATATATATATATATATATATTTTTTTTTTTATATATGTAGGTTAACCTTTAAAATGGCAATCTCAAAAAGGTCGACCACGCTTCTGCGAACTCCAAAATGCGAATGTCCCAAATGCCGAAAACCATATATGAAAATGGCTAAATCTTGCCTCCTTTTGACCCATGGTAGCACTGGTGTGGAGGTGTGGCACAACTGGAAACATCTAAATCTGACTTTAATTCAGCATTTAAGAGGTGGTGCAGATTCAAATTCATAGAAAACAGGTCGACAAAGTGATAGGTCGATCATATATGATCGACAATATAAAGGTAAACCATATATATATATATATATATATATATATATATATATATATATATATATATATATATATATATAAAGTAATAATCAAAAATGAGAAAATAGAATGAGCTCCAATAATGGGACAACACAAAAAATATGATGGGTTAGGGAAAAAAGTAGAAGAGAGATGGTTATTTGCTCACATTAAGAGGTTAACAACCATGCAAACACAAAACAGTGTTCAGCAGGGTGAAAAAACAAACTTCAAAAACAGAAACATACAGCCTGGAGGCACACTTGAGTTAGTCCATAAATAAAATTCAATCCATATACGAACCTACATAGTTAAGTGCTTTTGTCCCTATCACAATAACGTCATCAGAACAAGTAAAAACCATATCTTAGTCACATCCTGTTTAAATAACACACTCAAATGGCACACGATACAAATCAACCAATGAAAATTAGCAATTAGTTCACCCTACCAGGTGTATAAAGTCATTTAAAACAATTAAAGAAATCTCCATACCAAACTAGATAAAATAGGAAACAGCAGACTTTAAACCCATCCACATGTTATAAAGTAAGAAAACACAAGGTTGCATACTGTTGAGACCCACTGGGTGGTGCTTTTTCCCTGATGGAGATCACTGAAAGCACATTTCATGTGTGAGGGGAAGGCAGCAATGCTTGGAAGGAACACCCCTTGGGAAATAAGGAGATTTTCTCTATTGACATCCCATTTCACTTCCCTTCCTGCTGCTTCACTGAGGGCATGCATGGATTATGATTGTGATAAAAAGATAAAATCTTGTACCACTTCTGATGGCTGCCTATATGATGGGCCTTTTAGTCAATCTTCACCTCGTGATAGGGAATGAATAGATCGACTGGCCTGGAGAAGGTTGATGATTGATAGACAGAGGCCGCAAACAGGGCAAAGAAAAAAAAGCATTGTTGAATAACAGTAAAATCAAAAAAAACATGCATTGTGTATTGTATATCAGTGTATCCTCTGTTACTGGAAGTTTCATTCATATCATTGAAACTTCTTTCAGTATCCTCAAATATGAAACAAATAAAGCATATGTCATACTGTTGCAGAAACAGGCAAATCTTCTATTTTGACCCCCCCCCTTCCCCACCCTACCCCACACACACACACACACACACACACACACACACACACACACACACACACACACACACACACACACACACACACACACACACACACATAAACAAATGCACACATTCTTGAAATAACCATGATTTGGCTAAGCACTTTATTCTTTTAATACTGATTTAAACCAACTATACAGTCATTGATTACAATCTGTTAAGACCAAACAGTTGATAATTCAACTACACATTTTCACACATGCCTGGTCTTCTTTTGACACATACTAGCATCCTCAAAAAGGCTGTCCTCACCATTTGAGAGAGATAGATTTACTGGTACAGGACTACTATAGTAAAAGCATGTGCAACAAAACAAATATCACTTTATACCTTTAATTTAGGATTTTTTGAGAGTATTGTATGCCTTTTCTGGCCACTAGTTGTCAAACCATTTCTTGGTCATCTGGTTCAGTTGTTTACCATACACTGGGTGTAACAGCTGGCTTTTTGTAACTTATAACCCTAACCTCCCACTGCACATGCCCAGTAAAATGCTTAGAGTTCAGCAATAAATGAATGTCAGCAAGGATGTGTTATCCCACTGCTGTGAGTGACATAACTCCTTAGGACAGCCCTGAACTTCCTGTGAGGCCAGCCTTCCAGTGGGGTCTGCACTGGGGATTTAGACTTGGGACCATGCACTCTAGGCATGCACCTCCTCCCCCTCCTCCAGAAGAGGAGAGCTGACATAGCAGCATCACTCTTCTCCACCCCCATTCCAGCTCCAGCAGGCACCTGAGCCATTAATCAAACGGAGGTCTCCCAGGTCATAGAAAAGGACTGAACCTCCCCCCACCCATGACAACAGAGCCCAACATTTAAACTAGTATAAATGCACCATGCTGTAGTTTTAATTTACTTTTCTAAAAAGAGTTTATTCTACTCTAAAGAAAAAGTGATTCACCCAATTCAAAGACTTATGCTATCTCAGAATGCAGATGGGCAGACAAGTTAGGAATTAGCAATACTATTAAGGGTTATTTGTATGTTTCTATTCAGTATTTTTTTCCTGTTAGTTTAGGCAGCTGTGAAAGTACTTTGCCCATAGCCATTTATCATCTTTCCTTCAATATTCAAACTATCACAAGTCAATGCCGACTGTCCCGGCCATTTGTCATAAATTCTATAACTACGTGACCAGGATAAAGCCTCCATTGAAAACGCTTCTCTGTTTTCATGATTTTTGAGATCAGAAGGACAGACAGCAAAGGTGAAACTTGAGAAGAAGTCTGCCAACCAGTGAGAAAGATGCATTCCTCTTTGGTACAAACATCAACACATTAACTAGATGTTTCAAACTCACACAGCAAAAAAATAATGCCTGTCAGTTTATTGTCTGGGTTTCTAATTTGTAGGTTAATCATTGATTTGTATTTTCATAAATATGTGTGGGTGCATAGAGGACAGAAAGTGTCACTGCAAGAAATCAGTCAAGGCTGATAATTGAGATGACTTTACTGCAAAAGATGGGTCAAGGCTGAAACAGGAGCTGTCAAATTCATATAGAAAGATACATCATTGTAGAAGAGTCCTAGACTTTTCCTTGTGATTATTTCAGTTATTTAAAAATCTGCATGCTAGTTGAATGATGGCTCAGATTAACACTGGTTCCTTGATTATGCTGGTGATGGCAGAAACTAGCTGGCTACATCTGAATCATTTCATAACATAAAATGTCCTTTACTTTGATTTTTTAGTGAAAGATTATAAAATATTGAATTCTCATTTGGTTGCTGTGACCAGCTGTTGCAAGTCCTGGTAAGCAGAACATGTTCTTAGTGAACTGAAACCTCATACAGAGGTCACACAGGGCAACTGAAATGTACCCTTTAGGACAGCATTATAATTCAGGCACATGCGTACCTCTCAACTGTCCAGATTTTCACAAAATGTCCAGATTTTTAACTCATTTCTTTAGTCTGTGTTCTCATAAAATTTATTGGGCAGGATTCACGAAGCCTCCGTGTAAGAGATACATGGCTTACACGGAGGCTGCAGTTAAACAGTGTGACGTCAGCATGTCATGCATATGCATGAGGGCATGCTGAATCACACCGAAGGCTAACACGGTCCGTGGAAGACAGTAGGGGGCGTGTCCGTAGGCCGAGCCCTGCAAGCGGACACGCCCCCAGAAGAGTAAAATTGCCCAAAGTAAACACCCACGACAGAGGCCATGGAAATGTGAATAAACACAACACAACACATGCCCCCACAGACTATGAACATAAAATATATAAATGAACATGTCATATATTTTTTTTAAATCGTAAAGATGTTTGCCCTTGAGTGCGCCTGTTTGCGCGGGTGTGCCCATAGCTTAGCCACAGTTAGCAGTCAGTGGAAAAGGATATAAGAACTAAATATGCAAAGTAAGTCAAGCAGCAATAGCTTAGTGGTAGAGACGTCAGCTGAAGAGCAGGCATTCATGGTTCGAGCCCCCACAGCACCAAGTTTTATTTTTAGCAAAATAAGCACGAAACAAGTCCCTGACAAACATATACACATATAAAATCATAGTTCATGTAAAATGTAATGCAATAGGCCATTTATTTTGAAGAAATGTGAGATAACAAAATAATAAAAAATGCCAGATGTGCCTATAGCTGAGCTACAGTTTAACAAGGTGAGTGCATCTGCCCGTAGGTGAGCAGTGGTTTAACAGGTGCAGAATGAGTGCCAGTAGGTGAGCAGTGGTTCAACAGGTGCAAAATGAGTGCCCGTAGGTGAGCAGTGGTTTAACACGCTGAAACTGTGTGCCCCTAGCTGAGCTGAGCATAATATGCATGCTGACAGCCAAATGAGGAGTAAACCAGCGTAACCCATTTGCGCGGAGCTGCGCACTGCACCAACAAGCTAACCGACGGGCAACATTGAGCAAGCCATATCAAAACTGCCTTTACACAGACACACCCCTCAGCCTGTCTAGACAGTCATAAAAAATAAAAAGCAGTGACCAGATTCGAACCCAGAATACTATCCATCATAGTCAAGGTACTGAACCACTAAGCCATGACAGCAGTACCTATAAATGCAGTAATAGCAAATATATAGGAATGAATACAAAGTGGAGCATGACAAAGCAGGTTTTGTGAAGTTGATACAATTCCAAAATGGACAGTCACAGATATGTGTGGGAAAAACGGCATATATAAGCCCCATAGGCGGGAATACACAGCATAAACGATTGTAGAACTGACTTGCAGCCAGAATGTCAGGAGTAGGTGAGGGTAGTTGCTTTCGAGCACAGAGGTGGGGCATTGAGGAGTCCAGATACATGGTCTGGCTCCTAGTCCACAATCATGAGGCCCAACTCATGCAGGGCCAGGTCCTGTGGGGAGCATATAGGGCTGAGGCATGGGACCGGTTGGCTCATGATCTCACCAGTGCCACAGGGATTCCAAGGACTGGTGAGCAGGTTCATCACCACCATGCGGACCTGAAGAGACGCAAGCAGGACCAATTGAACTTTTGGATCCAGGAGGCCCGGCAAATGCCCAACTCCCCACTACTGAGTAAGTTACATTTAATTATGTATGTAAGAAATTAAACTAGCTGATATTATGGAGATGTGTATTCCAATATTACTTCATTTTTATTACAGCTGCAAGTGTCCGTTCTGCGAACCGCAGAGCCTATGGCGATAGGCTGGTGCGGTTGCGCCACCAGGCAGGTCAGTAATCCTCTCCCAGTAACTGTAAAGAAATATAAAAGTATGACAGTTAGCAAAAGAGTGCAGTGTAGTCACTAAGTAATAGAATGTGCAAGTAACAGTGTAAGAGTGTTTGCAAGTATTGCTTGATTACAAAAGTGTGTTGCAGTCTGTAATCCAAACAGAAAAATGAAAATGTCTGAAATAAAGTCTGAAATAAAGATGCCCCACCTGTAATATAATAGTACACAACCTGCAGCAGGCTGAAAAGTACAGCTGCAGAAAATGAGCAAATCACATGTGTGAAATATACTCCTGTTGAAATACTGAAACATGACAGAAGCGAGACTGCTGGAAAGGATTGTAATAACTACAGGTAAAACATGTCAATAAAGCCTAGAAGTAAGTACCATCCTGAATAGTAAAATGAAAACAAGTGAGACAGTGTGAGAAAGTGTTATGAATCCACCAATAAAGTAGTAATAACCCCTGAATAAAGTATACTGCAGTCAGTACAGAATGAAATGCATGTGAGAAGCAAAACCAAACAGCGAAATCTGTTCAACGTGTTGCTGCAGCTGGAATGTGTATCCCAAAATCTGGATATGTTGCTCTCAGTCTGCAATATGCAGATAGTATGATTGTCTGACATACCAAACATCCACAGTTGTCTACAGCTATATAAAGCAAATGTAGCAGGATGATGTAGCTGAACAAAGCCAGATATGAATGTGTATGAAGAACAATAAAATGTATATTGATGTAGCAGTAACAGTCCTATCACCAAATTGAAGTAGTTATCATATTGGAAACTGTAGTTAGAACAGTAGTGTGTATATATGTGCAGCTATTAGAAATGTACAGCATATGTATTGGTACTCGAAGGTGTTAATATTATTTTCTTCACCCCACCCTATAACCACATATAACCCATTCCACGTGAAAATGGTATGTGCAATCACAATTAACACCCCTGGACATTTGTCCTGTTGGGTCATAAATATTTGCATGTCCGTTGATGCATCTGCCCTGTTCATACATCCAAACCTGATGACCTGTTGCCATCAATCAACCCTGCATGTTGTTGGACTGTGTATTGCTGTTCAAATTATGCATGTGTTATGCTCGCTGTTCAACGGTGTGAATATCTGGGTGTTTGGTTAATGGGAATACTAATGCATGCTGTTACAACTAATTGTGAATGGTATTATATGTTACTAACCCAAACTGTCATGACATAATGCAAAACATAGGACGACAGGGAAGGTGAGTTCCAGCGGACTCACCTCACCCACCTCAGCTGGCGAGTGCACCTGGCACTAGTGCCCAGTCTGGACCCTCCTCCGGTGGCCCTGTGCCACCTGCGGGTGGAAGCACTCCTCTGCAAGTGTGGCCGGAGGAGAACCACCACTCACCCTCCGTAGCGTCCAGACTGTGGTGCGTACGGAGATCCAGGAATCTGTTCTTGGGCTCCTACACCAGCTTGAGGCACAAGTGGCACAACTAACAGGCATGCCTGTTGCCTGGCCTACACAGCCCCCAGTACAGCCCCATCCTGGGCAGTGAAGGTACAGTGGCAACTGCCCATGGGTGGGGATATCAGTTCCACTGTTGCCATCTGTGGGCTCATGGGCTCTGGATATCCAAACATCCATCCCCGTCAATTGTGTAACCCCCCCACACGTGTCATACACCGCCCCTGTATGCGTCTTGTTTGTCTTGTCTGTTGACCTACCCAACCTACCTCCCCAGCTATACCGACTTCCTTCACCTGACATACCACTCTCACCTGAAAAAAAAAAAAAAAGGGCACTCTGTACCCACAAAAAAATATGCCCCATACATAGCTGCCCATTCCGCACACATGTCTGCTGGACATGGAAACTATCAATTACAATTGGCTGTACAACAAGTATTATTGTTGTCCTGACACCTCTCTCAGGGGTGGAAGGCTTCAAATGTCACACCAAATTAGATACATATGCACAGCTGTTGCTGATGAAGACATGGGCAGCTATGGGCCTTACCTACATCCCTCCTGCAAATCCCAAGCTTGTTTCCCTACTGTCTTACCCTCTTTGTGACCCCTTTTTCACCACTTTCCTGTCTCCCCATTTTCATTTCTTTCAAAGAAAATAGCGCGGGTGTGCGCCAGAGTAAGCACCGTTAAGCGGTTGTAAGCGGGTGTGCACATGTGTGCGCGGAGCTGAACACCAGTGCGCATGCGGGAGCTCCGCGCAAACCAGCGCTAACCCGGTTACAACTACTTAAAAGTGCCTTAGTCACTCTGATTGACAGGTCCTGTAGTCAGTTCAAAAGCAAAATAAAATCCCACTGTCAGTCCCGAACCCAGGACCTTGGAAACAGTAGTCTGCATGACCTACCACTAAACCATGACCCTTATACAAGAACATTGTGCTAAAATAAATATATCATGTAATAGTAGGAATGAATGTAAAGGGAATATAGGATGTGTAGTACACAAAGCATGTCATTTAGAATTACTGTCAAAACTAGTAGTGTGTGAACAGAAACAGCCATGCTAGTTGGTAGCTAGTAGGTAATAATGTCAGTTAATGTACATATATAAATGTATGTATATTTACATATATATATATATATATATATATATATATATATATATATATATATATATATATAGTTGTAGGTGTCATTGTGCATACACACTTACTACAGGAAACAGGAGAGAGGAATGGAGAAATGTGAATCTACAACACAGCCTGAATCATGAGAGAGATACTAACCTTTACACTCGCAGAACAGTGTCCACAGCATACCAGCATGGTCCCCACCCTTACAATCTGAAAGGGCAACGCCTATCTCACATACCCTTTTATAGCACTGTCCTGAAATCACAGTGAGAACTGCAATCAGTACACAACTGGCTGCATGCAATTAACAAATGCTGGCTTACAATTGGTGCAGAGGCCATCACATGGACTTATGCAGATACCTACAAAAGCATCCTGTACTCACACTCCACACATGCAATACGTTCATTGCACTGTCTGGAGGCAGACAGAGAGAGAGAGAGAGAGACAGACAGAGACAGAGAGTGAGAAAAAAAAAAAAAACAACACACGGTACACACACTGAGTCTAAGCTCTCAGCAGTGACAGTAGCAAGCCGTGCCAGCAGCAGCAGGAAGCAGTAGTAGTGGTAACGCAACCAGCTGCGACAAACACAGGTAATGTAAAGTAGCAGGTTAATAATCTGCATACTGTGAACCCTCCAAATGTGTCATACGTCTGTATCTATAGGTATTTCCATGTGATATGTTGTGTGCACGTAGTTCCAACAAAAGGGGATGACTATACATTACATGTCAGTCAGTGTTAGGCCATGATCCTGGCAGCAGTTTTCTGTTGCAGTGAGGCCCGTCTGTAGGATGTGTGTGTCAGCTGGTGTAACGACTATGGCGCTTAGTTAGCAGTCATCTGGGAACTTTGTCATCCACAACGCACACATGTTCGCATTTACATCTGAGAAATAAATGCCAACAAGAGGGGTCCTAGGACAGAGGCCTGTGGGATACGACATGTGACTGGCATTGAGTCTGACATGGCTCCTACAATATCGATATTATGGATTCTGTATGTCAACCAGTGTGCAACCCATCATGTGACATATGTAGTAACATGTAAGCTGATGAGCTTGTCTATGATGCCTGAGTGGAGTACTGTGTTGAAGGCCTTAGGCAAGTCCAGGTAGGCTGTATGGATTGTGTTGCCCTCATCAATGGCTGTAGTGACTGTTTTGAAAGGTCAACCAGGTTCAAAAGGCAGGATCAGCCCATCACAAAGGCAAACTGGCCGGCAACAAGTGTCTGCAGGTATCCAATATCACTGTATATGCATCCCATACTGAATAATTCCATAGCTTAGCAGACCAGGCCGGTTAAGCTTATGGTGCGGTAGTTCCCAGGGTCAGTAGAGGTGCCTCCTTAGTGGAGTGGGACCACTGTTGCTGTATGCCAGTGTTCAGGTACATATCCTGTAGTACGGCCAAGGTTAAATATCAGTCTTATATGCAGTTGTATGTCCTCTTGGAGTTCACATAGCACAGATCCAGGGATACCATCAGGTCACAGTGATGCTGTGTGTTCTGCTTTGCTGAGGGCGGCCCTCACCTGGACATGTGAGATGATAGGGAGGTTACATTCAGCTGTGATAAGTATTTCTACTTGTGGGGGAGAAGGAGGGGGGATACGTGCACTGAACCTGTCTGCAAGAATGTTGCCAATATCTGTGTGTTCGGTGAATGTTAAGTAGGTGTGTATTAACTCAGAGCATATCTGAGGCATTTGGTCCATATGTGTAACATAACTGAAGAAGGCCTTGTGGTTATCTATAGTGTTTGTGGCCATTTCCCTCCCAGATTAGGCCGTGGATGTTGTTATGAGAGACCGTAGCTTATTACCAGTGCTGACCACAGATGCCTTCCCTTAATGTGAATCTGCTCTGTCCTGCAGTAGCCTCCTTCTATTGTTATACAATCTGCCTTTGGCTGGGGTCCACCGGACAGGATGCCTAACCTTTGTGCATAGGGTCTGGGTTAGAAATGTGTGTGCATGTTCCATGCAATCTTTGGGATGTCCATGGGAAGCATTTGCAAAGGGGTCAGCAGTGTGGGTTGTAGCTTCCACTGGCCCAGTGGGCTGCATGGATACCATCTCAGTCCTAACAAGTGAATAACTGTCTAATCACATACATATCAAAGTAGTCTACTGTGCTGGTGGTGGTGGTGGGATATGTATATCCAGGCTGAGTAACTTGTGTCCAGATCACACTAGTGGATGGCGTTCCACATACAGTACCTTGGTATGAATCCCCAGAGTGAGGTTGTGCATTGGACCTGTCGCAGTGTGCTGACCGATGGGGCATGCTACTATGTTGTATGGAATGTGGCAGGCATTGTTGCACAGGTGTTGGCTGAGCACTGATATCTAGCCATGTACTTGTGTATCCACCAAGAGGCACACACATGCTACATATGGGAGTAGTAGTATATCACTACAGTTGAGTATCATGTATAGTATGTGTGCCATATATTGCTGACATAGTCTGCTGATATCCTGTTTGTGTTCTCTTCCAGGGAGATGGCGTGTCAGCGTAATCCCGCCTACTCTGCAGCAGAAGATGAGGAGATACACCAGAGCCTGGTGCGGGATTATGACATACTGTTTTCCCGCACCAGCCAGAATCAGCAGGAGAGGGCTGCACTGTGTTAAGACCTTGTCCGTAGGGTAAATGACATTGGCATGCATAATAGGACATATGAGCAGGTACACATCACTGCAGTGATTTAATCAGAAATGTCCATCAGCGTGCATCGGATATCCACAGGCTACAGGTTGCCACAGGAGGTGGGGTGGCCAAACATCCCCCCTCACCAGATTGGAGGGGCTACTCCTAAGTGTTGTGGCTCCAGCCCTGGAACAGCAACAGCAATACACCTGCATCATGATGGAGGCTGGATCCACACAGCAGCACCACATGGAGCATGCAGGTAATATGCCATATGTACACTTGACTGTTCTGTACACTGTTAGTTTATGCATGTGTAAGGTGTGTCCATGGTATGTAGCTGTCAACATAGTATGTAATTGTGCAGGTGTGATATTGGCAATATCAGCAGCTGACGTGTGAAAGGCAACTGGTGTACTACTGCACTGTATCATATGCAGTATCAATGGCACAGTTGTGCCCACTGACATTAATCTCCTCATTTCTGCAGGTCCCTCCAGTGTTACAGAAAGGCAGGCCATCTATGCTGGTGAGTGTGTTTAACAATACCTATAATAGTCCTGATAGTGCTAGTAATCCTAGTGTAACTCAGTAGTGCTCTGTGTGTATACTGCGGGGTGTGCATGTGTGCATGTGTGCATGTGTGCCTGTGTCCACGTGTGCATGTGTGCATGTGTGCCTGTGTCCACGTGTGCATGTGTGCATGTGTGCATGTGTGCCTGTGTCCACATGTGCATGTGTGCATGTGTGCATGTGTGCATGTGTCCACGTGTGCATGTGTGCATGTGTGCCTGTGTCCACGTGTGCATGTGTGCATGTGTCCACTTGTGTATGTGTGCACGTGTACACGTGTCCACGTGTGCATGTGTCCACGTGTGCATGTGTGCCTGTGTGCATGTGTGCCTGTGTCCATGTGTGCATGTGTGCATGTGTGCATGTGTGCCTGTGTGCCTGTGTCCATGTGTGCATGTGTGCATGTGTGCATGTGTCCACATGTGCATGTGTGCATAAGTGCATCACTGGTAACATTGTGTGGACACTGTAAACTGTGTTTCCTGTCTTCCTCCCACAGGTTCTGGTGCTGCTCTGGTGTCCTGCAGCAGGGAACCTGAATCTGGTGCCACAGGTACTGGTAATGATGATATCTGTGTAATGGCACAGAAAGGTGTGTCAGGGTCTTCCATTGGTCAGTCAATTGACAGTACACAGCTGTCAACCCCATCATTGTGCACAGTCATCCTGTCAGTACATCCTATGTCACCATTGTCCCTAGGTGATGGACAGGATACAGTGGGCATTGACCAGGGTAATGTGGTATCTGTGACACATGCTTCCCCACACAGCAGCCATGGGCAGGGTCCTGCGATGGTACCACAAAGACGGTTGCTCATGGGTTCTCGTGGGAGCATCCGTGGGAGTACTGCCTCTGGCAGACGTGCCCAAAGAGGTCTGTTTCGGGCTGTCATGCAGGCACAGTCGCATATGGAAAGGTACACCAGACAGGGTCTGAGGGAGCTGAGAGCATGTCGCACAGCCATGACTGACAGTATGCGTGACATCGCGGATGCTATCCGTAATTTCACCGATGTCATAGACAGACATTGTGGGGAGATATTACAGCAGTTCCACAACCACATGTCCATGAGCCAGGGCAATGGTGAGCGGTTGCGGCGTTGACGTGGCCGTATGCCAGCAACAGCAGCAGCTGGCAGTCGGCATGGACGACAACAGGCCCACGCATGCCCCCATAGTGCCAGCAGCAGCCCCAGCAATGCTGGGTCTGTGCTGTCATTGGAATGCCCCAGGAGACCATGTGCACATGGCTCTGGACAGTCCCAACAGGGACCTGTGTCCAGTCAACACACTCCTGCTTCTGATGACAGTACCCAGTCTGGCTTAGTACCAGATACAGTCCGTAGCACCCCTGCCAGGCACT
The DNA here is from genome assembly GCF_019279795.1 of Protopterus annectens. Lineage (NCBI taxonomy): Eukaryota > Metazoa > Chordata > Ceratodontiformes > Protopteridae > Protopterus > Protopterus annectens. The sequence continues at coordinate 1,125,936,560 of NC_056725.1, forward strand.
GGTACCGTGTCCGTGCCAACAGACACTGATCTGTATGACCTGCCAGGTGCAGTCTGTGGCTGCCCACAAACCCCTGTATATGGCAGCCATGAGGTGGAACTGTGTGCGTGCATACACACATATGAAATGTTAACACCTAGGGCTACCACATACACGCACACACTGCACCAACAGTGCCCCACCCTGTACTGCTGTCCCTCACCAACACACATACACACACATGTCAATTGGTGGTATCAGTGGCAGACTCAGGCATACCTAATTCACACCCTGTGCATATGATGACATTGTGCCACCTCCTGCAATCTCCAACATCAGTGCAGGAACATGTAAACATGTTGCTGATGCACAGGGTGACTACATAGAAGTGTATTAGTAGTATCATGTTGGTAACAGTACAGTGTGCTGATATGACTGTGTGTATATCCCAGCATGCCTGATGCAGTAACCGTATGACTGTCCTGAATTGTTATCTGCGTCCATAGTACGTACCAAAGTGTAACAGCTGCACATTATTGCATACCGGTGGTAAGGATGTCAACAGATAGCCACATACATGGGTAGCACAGGGGGGAAGCTAATGCAAGTAGTGATACGCAATGATAGACATGTACAGTAATGGTGGCAAGTTGCCCACAACGACTATGCAATGTGGATGTTTGCGCATAATGATATGTGTGCAGTACCAATGTAATCCAAATCACAATTAACTATGACATAATATCAGTTCTACCATGGGCATCTGCGCTGTGCATTCCTGGGTACATGTTGATAGTGCCTACATATTTGCACTGTTACCTACTGTTAGTGTTACCCCTTCTTTGTTGTACAATGGACTACTTCCAGCCCTGCTTACTGCAGCTTTGTTTGCATGCATGTTCGCTTGGGGTTCCCTGGAACACTGCTTCCACCTGCAATGCAGAGTTACAGTGCTTCTGTGGACTCCTAGTGACATCTGCATAGCGTACGATACGTATGTCAGGTTTACACATGACAGAACGTCACTGTCTGTCCTGTTTGCATGTACATTGCCTGTGACACATTGCACATGTCTTACCTGGCATTTACCCACGTGTGCAGTCATATATGCCAGTGCTATGAAATCAGTAGCAGTACACCCACACATACACACCTTCAGTATATTGTTCCCCATTGGCCCTATGTGTTGGTAATCACCATGGCAATCACGCTTCTAGGTTAGCATGTGCAAAGATAATCTGTGAATCACCTCTATGGTCCAGTTCTGGTTTATGTGAGTCATGTGGCAATGTCACAGCTGCCACATGTATGCAGTCAACCATCACCCCTGGTCAGGAACGTACAACACATGTGTGGGATGCCACCACATAGCCAATCTGGGGACGGAGCACTCTGAACCCAGTAATGCCATACACTGTCAGGAGGCATGACATACTACAGTGACTACAATACCAGTCAGACATAGACTCGCACTGACAGCAATCTGAACACACTGGGGCATACTTGGAGACTCAGAATAGCATCCTGCCTGAGCATCACACACCTCCGCAGCTGGCACACAGGCATACGTTACATCAGAACAGAGCACATGCCACACATGGCACACACATCCCATGTGCCACACACTAACAGCCTGTAGGGCTACACAACACACCTGCTACAGATGTGTCAGGTACCTCTCTTGGCCGCTGCAGTGGAGTCCCGCTCAACAGGCTGTACATGGTGAAGGTCACAGTGATATGCCTGTGGGGCACTATGGTCCACCACAAAACACATGCATACAGGTCAGTCAGAGGCATGGACACATATGACTCAGTCATTGACCATGCCACTATGGATGACCTGAGACATACCTCCTGGACTACATGATAGGGAACATAGAAGCAATCCCTCAGCATGTGGCACGGGCCAGTATGAGCCTGATCTTGGTTGCCATCATACCCTCACCAGGTATGCTACCACTATATGTAGGAAGGGTGTTCTATGTCTACATTCTGCTCAATCTCCAATGTCATTCATAGGGTATCCACTGGCTGTCAACGTGTGCTTACATGCTAGGGAAGCCACAATGATTTGCGAGGGGCAGCTTGTACGTGACACCCATGGGCCAATGTATATTGGTGAAGCCCCTTGATACACACATACTGCCTTATGCTGCAGGACACAGATTACATAGCCACCTCCGTGGGTATCACACAGGATAGGACACTAACAGTGATGCTACACAACACCAGCAGTGTACACCGCAAGATGCATGCACTGGACACTGTCCTCAGCACGGTGAACTGCAATGTCTGTGCAGTACCAGAGTCCTGATTCACGGCTCACAGGTGCAACCCATCACTGCCAGGTTATACCTCATACCATGCCTGTCGTCCCCTACACATGTAACACACATGGACAGGGGGGTGGTATCCCAAGGCACCACAGATACACACACCTCCAGGTTGTTGGCACAGCACAAAGCATCAGGGCCTATTCATGTGCAGCTAACAGTGTGTCGGACTGCCTTCTGGTTCATAGCCTGGCACACACAACCCTCCCATACACAGGAAACCCACCTATCCTCCATAACAACACTGGCAATATGACAGTCTCAAGAACTGTCTTTATATGGCTGGACTGCATCCAGCCAAACATTGTGCGTGAGCATTACTGTAGCTACAACACACTAGTTGAAGGGTTCCCAGCATGTGATCACTGAATTGCAGTGGAATAACATGTTACCACTCCCACAACAGGTGGGAACATGCAGCTCCTGTACATCGACTACATGTAGACTATATGGCCCAGACCAGATGTGTATCCCCTGCTGTAGGTATTTTACCATATACACCCACACTGTATAGACACATACTGCGTGCGGCCCCTGCACAGAGAGACACAGTCATATTGTTATGCATTGCAAATACCATTTATCCACTCGAGGCACGTGTCAGACATGGTAACTACTGCAGGTCACAGGTATTTATGTGTATGTGTCACACACATACATCATGTGTGCATTGCCATTGCTGGTTTAGGCAATGGCATGCATTGTTATGCACAAAGACCCACACAAGGACATAATGTGTGACACAACCACACGTGGCAGTTGTGGGTTTCCAAAACATACCTATCTGTACTCTGACAATGGTAATAGACCCAGTAGCAGAGCGCACTATTGGCATTACTGGCCAACTAGCCCTGTTTGGCTGTGCTGATAGTGTGTTGACATCCCCTGTGTTTACTGGGGGAATATGCAGCATCTGGTGTATTGTTGTATTTGCCAAAAGGATCTGTTCTCTCACACTTGCATTTACACACACCCTACTAACCCCCCCCTCCGCGGGTATCACACAGGATAGGACACTAACAGTGATGCTACACAACACCAGCAGTGTACACCGCAAGATGCATGCACTGGACACTGTCCTCAGCATGGTGAACTGCAATGTCTGTGCAGTACCAGAGTCCTGATTCACGGCTCACAGGTGCAACCCATCACTGCCAGGTTATACCTCATACCATGCCTGTCATCCCCTACACATGTAACACACATGGACAGGGGGGTGGTATCCCAAGGCACCACAGATACACACACCTCCAGGTTGTTGGCACAGCACAAGGCATCAGGGCCTATTCATGTGCAGCTAACAGTGTGTCGGACTGCCTTCTAGTTCATAGCCTGGCACACACAACCCTCCCATACACAGGAAACCCACCTATCCTCCATAACAACACTGGCAATATGACAGTCTCAAGAACTGTCTTTATATGGCTGGACTGCATCCAGCCAAACATTGTGCGTGAGCATTACTGTAGCTACAACACACTAGTTGAAGGGTTCCCAGCATGTGGTCACTGAATTGCAGTGGAATAACATGTTACCACTCCCACAACAGGTGGGAACATGTAGCACCTGTATATCGACTACATGTAGACTATATGGCCCAGACCAGATGTGTATCCCCTGCTGTAGGTATTTTACCATATACACCCACACTGTATAGACACATACTGCATGTGGCCCCTGCACAATAAGACACAGTCATATTGTTATGCATTGCAAATACCATTTATCCACTCGAGGCACGTGTCAGACATGGTAAATACTGCAGGTCACAGGTATTTATGTGTATGTGTCACACACATACATCATGTGTGCATTGCCATTGCTGGTTTAGGCAATGGCACGCATTGTTATGCACAAAGACCCACACAAGGTCATAATGTGTGACACAACCACACGTGGCAGTTGTGGGTTTCCAAAACATGCCTATCTGTACTCTGACAATGGTAATAGACCCAGTAGCAGAGTGCACTATTGGCATTACTGGCCAACTAGCCCTGTTTGGCTGTGCTGATAGTGTGGTGACATCCCCTGTGTTTACTGGGGGAATATGCAGCATCTGGTGTATTGTTGTATTTGCCAAAAGGATCTGTTCTCTCACACTTGCATTTACACACACCCTACTAACCCCCCCCCCCTCTGCGGGTATCACACAGGATAGGACACTAACAGTGATGCTACACAACACCAGCAGTGTACACCGCAAGATGCATGCACTGGACACTGTCCTCAGCATGGTGAACTGCAATGTCTGTGCAGTACCAGAGTCCTGATTCACGGCTCACAGGTGCAACCCATCACTGCCAGGTTATACCTCATACCATGCCTGTCGTCCCCTACACATGTAACACACATGGACAGGGGGGTGGTATCCCAAGGCACCACAGATACACACACCTCCAGGTTGTTGGCACAGCACAAAGCATCATGGCCTATTCATGTGCAGCTAACAGTGTGTCGGACTGCCTTCTGGTTCATAACCTGGCACACACAACCCTCCCATACACAGGAAACCCACCTATCCTCCATAACAACACTGGCAATATGACAGTCTCAAGAACTGTCTTTATATGGCTGGACTGCATCCAGCCAAACATTGTGCGTGAGCATTACTGTAGCTACAACACACTAGTTGAAGGGTTCCCAGCATGTGGTCACTGAATTGCAGTGCAATAACATGTTACCACTCCCACAACAGGTGGGAACATGTAGCACCTGTATATCGACTACATGTAGACTATATGGCCCAGACCAGATGTGTATCCCCTGCTGTAGGTATTTTACCATATACACCCACACTGTATAGACACATACTGCATGCGGCCCCTGCACAATAAGACACAGTCATATTGTTATGCATTGCAAATACCATTTATCCACTCGAGGCACGTGTCAGACATGGTAAATACTGCAGGTCACAGGTATTTATGTGTATGTGTCACACACATACATCATGTGTGCATTGCCATTGCTGGTTTAGGCAATGGCACGCATTGTTATGCACAAAGACCCACACAAGGTCATAATGTGTGACACAACCACACGTGGCAGTTGTGGGTTTCCAAAACATGCCTATCTGTACTCTGACAATGGTAATAGACCCAGTAGCAGAGTGCACTATTGGCATTACTGGCCAACTAGCCCTGTTTGGCTGTGCTGATAGTGTGGTGACATCCCCTGTGTTTACTGGGGGAATATGCAGCATCTGGTGTATTGTTGTATTTGCCAAAAGGATCTGTTCTCTCACACTTGCATTTACACACACCCTACTAACCCCCCCCCCCTCTGCGGGTATCACACAGGATAGGACACTAACAGTGATGCTACACAACACCAGCAGTGTACACCGCAAGATGCATGCACTGGACACTATCCTCAGCACGGTGAACTGCAATGTCTGTGCAGTACCAGAGTCCTGATTCACGGCTCACAGGTGCAATCCATCACTGCCAGGTTATACCTCATACCATGCCTGTCGTCCCCTACACATGTAACACACATGGACAGGGGGGTGGTATCCCAAGGCACCACAGATACACACACCTCCAGGTTGTTGGCACAGCACAAAGCATCAGGGCCTATTCATGTGCAGCTAACAGTGTGTCGGACTGCCTTCTAGTTCATAGCCTGGCACACACAACCCTCCCATACACAGGAAACCCACCTATCCTCCATAACAACACTGGCAATATGACCGTCTCAAGAACTGTCTTTATATGGCTGGACTGCATCCAGCCAAACATTGTGCGTGAGCATTACTGTAGCTACAACACACTAGTTGAAGGATTCCCAGCATGTGGTCACTGAATTGCAGTGGAATAACATGTTACCACTCCCACAACAGGTGGGAACATGCAGCACCTGTATATCGACTACATGTAGACTATATGGCCCAGACCAGATGTGTATCCCCTGCTGTAGGTATTTTACCATATACACCCACACTGTATAGACACATACTGTGTGCGGCCCCTGCACAGTAAGACACAGTCATATTGTTATGCATTGCAAATACCATTTATCCACTCAAGGCACGTGTCAGACATGGTAACTACTGCAGGTCACAGGTATTTATGTGTATGTGTCACACACATACATCATGTGTGCATTGCCATTGCTGGTTTAGGCAATGGCACGGATTGTTATGCACAAAGACCCACACAAGGTCATAATGTGTGACACAACCACACGTGGCAGTTGTGGGTTTCCAAACATACCTATCTGTACTCTGACAATGGTAATAGACCCAGTAGCAGAGCGCACTATTGGCATTACTGGCCAACTAGCCCTGTTTGGTTGTGCTGATAGTGTGGTGACATCCCCTGTGTTTACTGGGGGAATATGCAGCATCTGGTGTATTGTTGTATTTGCCAAAAGGACAGTCATATTGTTATGCATTGCAAATACCATTTATCCACTCAAGGCACGTGTCAGACATGGTAACTACTGCAGGTCACAGGTATTTATGTGTATGTGTCACACACATACATCATGTGTGCATTGCCATTGCTGGTTTAGGCAATGGCACGCATTGTTATGCACAAAGACCCACACAAGGTCATAATGTGTGACACAACCACACGTGGCAGTTGTGGGTTTCCAAAACATACCTATCTGTACTCTGACAATGGTAATAGACCCAGTAGCAGAGCGCACTATTGGCATTACTGGCCAACTAGCCCTGTTTGGTTGTGCTGATAGTGTGGTGACATCCCCTGTGTTTACTGGGGGAATATGCAGCATCTGGTGTATTGTTGTATTTGCCAAAAGGATCTGTTCTCTCACACTTGCATTTACACACACCCTACTAACCCCCCACCCCTCCACACACACACACACACACACACACACACACACACACACACACTCGCCATTTGCAGGATTCATACCCCTACCTAACTATGTCACGACACGTGAGAGAGACGCATTAGCGAAGTGCACTTTTCGGATTACTTGGAGGTTCCTCTTCTCTGGCTGTACTTATAGGGTGCTGACATCAGCAGTGTTTGGAAATGGTAATGTGCATCATGTAGTGTGATCTACTGATTGCCAAAACTAACATATTTTTCATACAGAATTGCACACACACAAACTCACCACATCCAAACACACACACACTTGCCATTTGCAGGTTTCAAACCCCTACCTAACTATGTTATGACACTTGAGAAAGACGCTTTAGCAGAGTGTGCTACTCGGATTACTGGGAGGTGTTTTTTCACCAGCTGTACTTATTGGGTGCTGACATCATCAGTGTTTGGAAAGGGTAATGTGCATCATGTAGTGTGATCTCCTGATTGCAAAAAAGCACTTGTCTTTTATACAGAATTGCACACACACAAACTCTCCACATCCAAACACACACACATGCAGGTTTCAAACTCCTACCTAACTATGTTATGACACTTGAGAAAGACGCATTAGCAAAGTGCGCTATTCGAATTACTGGGAAGTTTTTTTTCTCCGCTGTACTTATAGGGTGCTGACATCATCCGTGCTTAGAGAGGGGAATGTGCATCCTGTAGAGTGCTTTCACAGTTGCCAAAAGGGACATCTCCCTCACACACACTAACCCCACTCCACACACACTGGGCAGTTGCAGGATTTAAACCTCTACCTAACTATGTTATGACACACGCATTAGCAGAGCGCGCTATTTTAATTACTGGGAAGTTTTTCCTTCTCCTGCTGTACTTATAGGGTGTTGACATCATCCGTGCTTAGATAAGGGAATGTGCATCCTGTAGAGTGCTTTCACAGTTGCCAAAAGGGACATCTCCCTCACACAGACTTGCACACACACTGACCCCTCTCCATACACACTGGGCAGTTGCAAGATTTAAACCCCTACCTAACTATGTTATGACACTCGTGACAGACACATTAGCAGAGCGCGCTATTCGAATTACTGGAATGTTTTCCTTCTCCTGCTGTACTTATAGGGTGCTGACATCATCCGTGCTTAGATAGGGGAACGTGCATCTTGTAGATTGCTTTCACAGTTGCCAAAAGGGACATCTCCCTCACACAGACTTGCACACACACGAACCCCACTCCACACACACTGGTCAGTTACAGGATTCAAATCCCTACCTAACTATGTTATGACAGTCGTGACAGACGCATTAGCAAAGCGCGCTATTCGAATTACTGAAAGGTTTCCCTTCTCCTGCTGTACTTATAGGGTGCTGACATCATCTGTGCTTAGATAGGGGAATGTGCATCCTGTAGAGTACTTTCACAGTTGCCAAAAGGGACAACTCCCTCACACAGACTTGCACACACACATCAACCCCGCTTACCCCCACACACACACACACACTGAGCAGTTGCATGGTTCGAACACCTACCTACCTATATTATGACACTTGAGGGAGACGCATTAGCAGAGCACGCTAACCGAATTACTGGGCATCTGGTCTGCACCTGCAGTATTTATAGGGTGCTGACATCTTTATTTCTACAGAGGTATGTACATCTAGTACTACCTGTCAGGTGGGGGATAGCATATATATGCATTTGCAGCCACCTACGTCAGGGTCAGATATGCACATTGCACTGGCAGGTTATGTTCTATACCATGCTTCGTGACCACAGGACCTGTAACACACAACACAACCAGTCCAGAACACCACTTCCACATCCAGGACACACACTTAGCTTCCCTGGGAACAGTGCCAGGATATGCAGGTGTTCACATACACCATTCCAGTTGTTAACATCAGGTACAGGCATATTGTGTGTGAGAACTACTCAGGCCTCTACCACTTTACCCTACAGCCACTACAATTTGTGGGTCCATGTGCTATGGCAGAACCACACACCACAGCCACATGGGGGAATACATATTGCACCTGTCCATCTGCAACATGGGTACTCACTGTTCCACACCAGAGGTAGACCACCATTGTTGATATCTGACCATACCCACCTTTCCCTGGACATCCATATCCCATTCCCACCCCCAGGCAAGGTTGTCACTGCACACAAACTGTGTTTAGCACAAGCAGACTCTACACTTGTGAAGACTGGGGTGGACGACTTCAAAGGACCCATGCTGGGGGACTATACTGGCCACTCTGCATAATCCTTGACAATTGCATTCTATGAGCATGTGTAAGGTTTGCATTGATCATGCTATCCCACATATACCCATGACTGCTCCACAACAAGACACCTGTCAGGTGTACACCAGCCATATATGAGCCGTCCAACAGACAGAGTGAGCTAATACATTGCAGAGCTGTAGCCCACAGAGGGAGGAAATCTGTGAACAGTTCCGGCATGACACTTCATTCCCACATAATCATCACAACACAGTGTTGACAGGGGAATTGTCCAGACAATGCAGATTGGGCTCCCCTCAGTCTGTTATTGATGGCCACTTACTGTTAGAGGTCCTCAGCAACCCTCTTCCAGCACACACCACCAACATGGCTGTGACTTAGCACATTCAAACCCTGGGATCTCCACTGTGCCCCTGCTTGACAGAGGCACAGCTCACTAGCCTCACACATTGCCTTATGTGACCTACTTTACAGTGGCACAGTAGCCTACTGTACTGGGGATGCAGATGCCAAGCACACTCTGGCTAAGCTGTCATTCCCTAGGGCAACAAGCCTAGTATTGACCTCTACACCCATATGTTCAATTGTCAGATGCACAATATTTGTTGTGCTGTTCTACTGTTTGCAGGTCTTGATTGCCATAGCATTCCCTGTTCCTATGAACAACTTGTGTATCTGTGGAAGATGTTTGAATATGAGGGCGATCCACTATATCACTTATGTCTCTGTAGTTATTTACTGTCTGCACTGGGCAGATTGCTGTGTTGTGGTTGGTTCCTGGAATGACACATACAAATACCAGATATGTGTGGCCAACTGCTAAACGGAGATATGGCCTAAGTGTGTGAGCATGCCCAGTTCAGCCTTTCCATGGCATGTTGTCTGACATATGCCTCATTTATCAAAGTGTGCGAGCATGCCCAGTGTGAGCTTTCCATATGTTGCACTCTGAAGTCCACCACATATTTGGATGTGTGTGAACTTCAACAATATCTCATGTTTATAGTTGTGTGTTGGGTGTCATGTTGTGTACTAACTGGCCAACTGCTTTGTGTCTGCCACAACAGGGATTATACTGTGCCTGCAGGGATTGCATGGGATACTTTGCATACAGTTGTCAACATCCTTTCATAATGACCTAACACTGTAGTACCGTATAGTGTACTGGTTCAGTACTTTCACTGTGGTGGACAGTATCCTGGGCTTTAGTCCTATCACTGCTTGACATCTTCATAGTGAGCACAACAGACTGTGTAGGGGCCAGTTGTGCACATATGACCATGTTGCATTATGTTCAGATATGGACTACCTACACCAGGCTCGTCCAACATTGGTAGTGTATTCCACAACATAGGTGGACATTGGCAAACACTAGCGATGTTCCCTAGGCCATTTCTGATGCTAGACACAGGGTGTGTTTGTCCTTCAACACACATTGTAACTGGAGTTTGCCATGACATATGTCATGGTTAGTATACTGTGCCTCCGTCTACCTCTGACATAACAGTGATACCCAGGGTTAACCTACCATCTCCCATCCACTCATCGGGATTCCTCTTGAGGGGTGTCGATAGGTGACTCTCTGGCTAACCTGTACTGGGAGTTTACTCAAGAGTGGGGGTGCCTTCTGTGTTATGGATCATTCTGTACAGCTTGTCCTATGTATGTCGGTGCTGGAGTTCAGGTCTCTCATGTGCATAGCTCACTGCCATTCAGATTGTACAAGGTGCAGCATGTTCATTGATTCCAGCTTGGACATGGCTTCATACATCAGGCACAGCTTGCTTCTGGCTGGGCAGTATGGCAGCGTGTGGAGCTGCAGTCTGTTTACTCAGGCAACACATGGCATCTGTTCATGCTCTTTGCTACTCCTGGTGGGGTACTGCTGTGGACTTTACAGTTGATGGAGGTGTCTGCTGAGGTATATCCCACAGGGGCTATTGTAGTAAATTGTGACGCTGATGAAGGATGACTGCAGAGCCACAGTGACCTCCCCTTATCTACATCTGACAATCTTAATGATTGGGTGGGTATATGGTATGTTTCTGCGAACACTACAGCCACATGTTTGTCCAGTGCAGGATATCTATCACCTTGTGTCCCCAGGTCTCTCATTACATGTTAGGTACGTAATGGGTTAACACCTGTGTGGTAATTTGTGGGCACTTACTGTATATCCACGGTGGTTGTCTATACACAGTTCTGCAATTAGCTTGCTGACATGGCTATGGCTCCAGTTGTCTGTTTCTAGGTGGCCCTTTTGTGGGTTGCTTGTGTCAGCTGGGGGTTGGATATGGTGGGCTGTTTGTACTCCTCTGCATACATGTTCAGTCACAGTCCTTCCATGTTGGCCTATACCTATGGACCATATATACGGAACGGGGGGGGGGTCCCAGGACCAAGCCTTGTGGGATGCCACTCATATCTGCTTTGTAGTCTGACATGGATGCAGCATGTCTGACCATGTCAGTTCTGTCCTTGGTCTAGTTTGCAACCCTCTACTGACATAGGGGTATATATTTAAGCTGGTGAACATATCCATACTGAACTCGTAGGGTATTGTCTGGAAGCATATGCACGGTCCAGCTACGCTGTGTGGACCACATTGCCCTCATCAATGACCTTAATGACTGTTTCAAATGGGTCAAACATGTTTAGGGGCAGGATTTGCAGTTACGACAGCCACACTGTGTAGGGTCCGGTATCAGTAGGTCCACGATAGCTTTATGTCTGCGGTGCATACTGATCCTTTCCATAGCTGTGCAGACCAAGCTTGTCAGGATCCTGGGGTGGTAGTTTGCAGTATCCATTCAGGCAACACCTTTGTTGTGAAGGACCACTGTTGTTGTACACTGCTCTTTGGGTACATATCCTGTGGTAAGGCTGACATTGGGCAGTAGTGTAATTTGGCATTCCATTATTCTTGGAGTCCATGTTGGCCTCAGCCCAGGACACCATCACATACCTTTGCTGCTGTGTGTTTTGCTTTGCAGATGATGGCTGTTACCTCAGCATCTGCAATGTCAGGGGACCAACAGTCTGCTGGGATAGATAGTTTGCATTCTGTGGGGGGGGGGGGTTGCACTGCACCTGTCAGGTTGTATGTTGGCAATATGTGTGTGTGTTTGGTATGTTATTTGTAATATCTGTGTGATTCCCAACATGGTTCCTACCATCAGTTAAGTAAGCCTTGTGATTATCCTTAGTGTCCTGTACAATTTGTATCTTCATAGGTTCATGGGTTCATACTAGTCTATCCACCCTAGGGCATTAGTAAGCCAAGCCAGAGTGTGTGTGTCTTTCACCGCCCCTTGCTATGTGACTATTATGGCCATTTATGATTTTCTTTACTGTGCCTCTGTCTGGTCGTGACACAGTGAAGACCCCCAGTGTACATGTACGATCTTCCATCCACTTGGCAATATTCCTGTTGAGGGGTGTCAGTGAGGGGCTCTGCCTAACATGGATTGGGATCCTGTTTCTGAGTGTGGGGAGCCTCTGGGTTATGTATCTGTCCCTCCAGAACATCCTACTTCATTATGTGTTGAGGCTGACATCTGTCACTTTCACAGCTCCAATGGCTTTGATTTCCTGAGATGGAGCATGTCCATTACTCCTGTGTTGGACATGGCCTTGTACAACAGACATACAATGCCTCTGTGTAGGCAGTCTGTGACTGCATTCAGCTGGGGGTGTCTACAGCCAGGCAGCATATGACATATATTTGACACCCTTTATCCTCTTGTTGGGGTACCTTTGAGGTCTTCCGAACCGCTGCAGGTGTCACGTACGGTACATTCCATATGAGTCATTGTACTAGATTATGGGTCTGATAAGGGAACAGTACAGGGGCACAGTGACCTCTGTTGATGTAGATGTGAATCCTTTCATGATACGGTGTCCAATATCGACAATCTTCCTAGCCACATTGGCATTGTGAGTGTCACATGACAGATTACTGTCGTCTTGTGTCCCTAGGTCCCTGATTACTCCTTGCATACATAATGGTTTACCACCTATGTGGTAATTTGTGAGTACCTTGTCTGGTATTTGGTGGGACATTCATACTGTCCAGTGTCTTCAGGATGTCTGGGTGGAGTTCTTGTGTGTGAGAGTGTGGTCTGTCGCATGCTACAGACTGTACAGCGGTTTTGACTACACTTAGGTGCACATGGGTGGTCTCCGCTGCTTTGTGCATTGTCAGTTACCTGGCCGTATGGGTGTCTGTGCTGCATATGGATACTCCCCCTCCTTTGATGTTTTGGTCCAGGTGTTGGGGCCATAACGCATGATATGTGGTATAACCTGGTAGTGCTGGTGTGCTATCAGTAGGCTTGCAGCAGGCTTCTGTCACTGCACAGACATCGATGTTCTCCATACTGGGAAGTGCCTCAGGTGCATGCATATTGCAGTTTACACATCTGGCATTGGTCAGCATTACCCTTATGTTTCTTACCACTTATGTTTTCTAGGGTGGTGGGTAGTCTTTTTCCCCTTGCCTACGTACGGCTCTATGGAGGTGGCAAAGGCCTTATCCAGTATCCAGATGCCCAGGGGTAACAGGTGCAAGCCATCCTTGGAACAGCAGCATGGCTTGTCATGCATGACATCTCAAGCAGACAGACATTAGACCCTCTTGGACTGACAGCTGTAACTGTGCCACCTGTTAAAGCTGATCATTCTGTGTTTGTACTGTGGCATCATTCTTGGTGAGGGTTGGATGCTGCAAATGGCCAGTGTCATACTGGCCTGGGGTACATACTCAGAGAGCTCATCCATGTCTCTTTTCATGTAGTCCAGGGAGGTACATCTCAGGTCATTCACACCAGCATGGACAATGAGTGCATCATATTTCTGCTTGCTTTGGGGTGACCTGCGTACTTGTGTTATGTGGCATATTGTGGCAGCCTACAAGCAGCTTACTGTACCCTTTCCCTTGTTCAGTCTGGTGAGTGGGACAGCAGTGTGTCTGCCTATACAGACACCTATTACAACTGTATCAGGCATATTGTTTCTCCTTCTGGCCTGTGACTGTTTGGCACACCAGCTTTGTGTACTATGTGTTGCATGTGCTATGTTTGGAGGTTGTGGTTGCTTGGGATCTGCTTTGGAGGCTTCTGTTGGTGTGTTTGTAATTAGGGCCTCTGGGAATGTTTTTCTGTGTTTATGTGTTTGGTTTACAGTTGTGATAGGTCTATGTGGGACTGGGTTTGTGGTGTATGTGGTTACCTTCTCCTCCTGACTAGTTTTGACAGTACTGAGTTGGGGGAGCTCAGCCTCCGGTTTGGATACATGGTTGCGTCTCTCACATATATTTGTATTTATTGGAGGGAGTTGTGGGTTGTCTGTGTAATTGGGGCAGGTGTCATATTGCCTCTGGATTCACAGATTCTACTTGTTGTGGCTGGCCTTAGTGGATTGTATGTGTAGACATATTTTATTGCCATACTCCTGATCAGTGATTACTTTCCTTTTTATGTTTGCTCTATCATGTAGTAGCTTCCTCATTCTCTTGCATGGTTTGGTAATGGCTGGAGTCCAGCATGCCAGATGCCTGTGTGTATGGCATTGTGTCTTGTTGTTATTTGTGATTGCATACTCCAAGCATTCCTGGCTGTGTTCATGGAATGCCTGTATAACATGTTCTGCGGTGTGTCCCATATTCTGCACTTGCCCAGGGCCTTTCGTGGATTCCACATCGGTTTGGAGGGGTGCAACCTATGCTTTACACATGTTTTTCACTGTGGTTTTCTGGCCAGAGAATGTGGTCAGGATGTGTATATCCAGTGTGATTACTCTATGATCTGGTCTTACCAGAGAGGGATACACTTCTCATCTTGCCATCCAGTACACGTGTTGCTGATTATCACATCCAGTATGCTTACCCCTCTTGTGGGAGTGGTACGTTGTTCCTGGGCATTTTGGTTTATGGATTCTGGGAACTTTTCTCCTACTGTGTTGGTGCTAGTATAATGCTCCCAGTGTATGACTGGGTATTTTCAGTCAAGCAATATAATGTGGTTTGGGGGGCTTGATATATTCATGTATTCCAACATAGGCCAGGTGCAGTTCCTGGTATTAAGACAGTAGTCTGCAGCAGGCTATATACTGGGAGGCGGTTTTAGCTTCTTGTTGTGGTACCAACATGGGGGTGTGGTTATCCTTGACATTTATTGCTAGTCACCCTCCTTTTGTAGCTTGTTCCATGTTTTGCGGCTGTACAGCACAGTATGAGGTGTGCCCTGGTAGTGTTAGGGTGCTGATGTGAGCCTTGACCCAGTTTTCTATTATAGGACTGATATCTACATTCTCCATACTGTGTGCGTTTACACTGCACAGATCTTGCTGTTTAGACTTCTGGCATTGGGTAGCATTACATCTAGGTTCCTATCCCTTGTGGTACCTATGAAGGTGGGTTTGTGTTTTGAGACTTACCTATTCAGGGCATGCTGTGGGTACTGACAGCCTTTGCCAGTATCCATGGGGCCTGGACTGATAGGTGCACGCCACCCCTAGCAGGTGGTGCATCATGTCATGCTCCGCATGTCTTCCCAGGCTGGAACATATTGGCTCCCCTTTGACTAACTGCATTACTTCAGCCAGTTATTGCAATTGATCATCCCATCGTCATTTTGTGGCTTCATGCTTGGTGAGGGTGGATGTTAGTCAGGGTCCTCAGGTGTGCATATAGTACATGGTGTTACATTACTTAACACATGGCATTCATGCCTCAGGTGGTGCTGCAGGGCTGCCTCTGTCGGATGCACATATTACACTCCCTGTACATGTTTGTGAGCAGGTCATGTCATTTTAGGCATCCCTGTTATTATTTGAGTGAGTCAGAGGGGGTATCATTCCCAGGGTTCCTACTGAGCCAGTGTATGTGCTATGCGTTGCCTCTTTGCCAAGGCCAGGGCATACTGGGCATGCCTCCTTCTGCCTACTGGGGCAGGCTCAGGTTGTTCCTCCTCCGAGTCACGCTCTGCCTGTGATGGCCTTGGCAATGGTGAGGGGCTGTTTGGCCCAGCCCTATGCTGATCCTGCTGCAGCTGTTTTTGCAAGATCATATTATGTAGCATAGCACATACCATGACAGTTTGGGTACATGTAGTTGGTGTGTACTGCAAGGCTTCACCAGATGTGCCCAGACACCGGAACCATGACTTGAGCAGCCCAAACACACGCTCTATTACATTACGTGTTTGTCCATGTGCCTCATTATGGCGTTCCTGTTCAGGTGTGTGTGCGTTTCTGATGGGTGTCATCAGCTATGGCTCCAGTGCATAACCTGCATCCCCCACTAGGTGTCCATGTGGGATGTCCCCATTGGCAAATGTCTGGTACAGCTGCGTCAAATGCCAGATGTGGGAATCATGGTAACTCCCAGGGCAGCCAGCACACACTTTCATTATTATGCCCTGGGCATCACACACAACCTAGCAGTTGATGGAGGGGAAGCCCTTGCGGTTAATGTAGGCCCTACATCGTTCACCGGCTGGTGCTTTGATGCGTATGTGCATGCAGTCTATTGCACCCACTACCTCAGGGTATTCCGCTATTTGCTGGAAGAGATGCATATTGCTGGCCAATACCTCACGGGCATTGGGGAAATATACATGATCACCGACATGTGCTGACATGGCATCCAGGAACTGGTGCAGTACCCTGGAGGCTGATGCCTGTGATATCCCCATCATATCACCAGTTGGTCTTTGGAAGGTACCTGTTGCTAGTATTCTTAGGCCAACACATACCTTGGTTTCCACTGGAATGGGTTCCCCTCTGTTGGTTCTGTGTGTGAGGCGTGGCCTGCACAGCTCAACTATTTGCTGCAGGAGCTTTCTGTCCAATCTATAGCGCTCTACTATCTCCAGCTCATGTAACCCATGGTAGGTGACCCTGGGCCTGTACACTCTTCTCCGTCTCCTCACTGTGGGTTGTCTGGCACCATCTGCATTGTCCCCACCCTCAGCAAGTCGCCTATGTCTCATTATGACAGCTATGGCAGCCCCTAACATTTCTGCTCTGAGTTCAGCTTTTTCAGTTTTCACTTCTAATAGCTTACTCCTGTCTTGCAGTGTCTCTTGAGAGAAACATCCTGCACTGCTGTTTGCAGAGTTTTAAGTGCTGGGCTGGACTACTATTCTGCCTGTGTAATTGCCTGCTTCTAATTGTTTTCACCTGCTAGCTCCAGCAGTATTCCCTGCTAGCTTCCTACTAATTCTGTTGCTTCCTTTTTCCTTTCTGTTTCCTCGGGGGGGAGCAGCATGCATACCAGCAGAAACACGCTCACAGTGGCTTACACGCGTGCACACATGCTTACACAGTTCAGGATCTGCCTATTCAGGTTAAAACGTGCGCACACCAGCGCACACAGTGTTACAACTCTGCCAACAGGCTCCCACATACTCAGTCTGCCCTACACGCACGCACACTGCCCTACTAGTGCTTCATGGCGCGCACACGTGCGCATGCATGCCCAGCAAGAAACTTTGGTGTAAGTAACAGTGTACACCTTCCATTTCTTGACTTTCCCATGCTTATCTTGTGGCACTCCTCTTTCCCTGATCTGTGTCTGTCATCTGTCATGTTACACTGACCTCCAATGAACTGCATTTCTTTCTACCATTCCCCCCTGTGATGTCACCTATCTCCTACTCTATTCCTCCCCCTTATGTATCTCTTACACTACTCAGACTGTGCTCATTTGCTATGTGACTGTGGGATTTAGTATCCTAACCCTCATTTACATGAGATTGCCTACTAATGCTTAGTTACATGTCTTAGACTCAGCTTCCCCCCTTAGCAACCACTACACGGTGGCCATGTTGTTTTTGGTCTGCTGGTCCCTGCATTGTCATTCCATGTATTGCATAAAACCCACAGGTTTATAACCTTAATTTTTATGTTTTATACAGCGCAACCCGTTTGCGCGGGGCTGCGCTGCGTTTAAACATATTTTTATAATTTTTGCATCGGGTTACCTTGCCAATGGCCACATATTTGGCCATTGGCATGCTGCCTGACACATATGCACCCTTTATTTGGAGCTGACATGGCTCCGTTGTGATTTTTGCAGAAACGTACTCAGTTGTCAACTGAGTACATTTCTGCAGCTAAAACCTCTCTTACACGGGCTGGTTTCTGCTTCGTGGATCGTTAATATACCTCATTTGCATACCTTTCGGCTGCAAGTGAGGTATTTAGCATATCCACGCCCAGTCTGTGTAAGAGACATTTTAGCTGGTCTCTTACACGGAGTTTAGGGCTGTTCCTGGATCGCGAGACTTGCATGGAGTGTTACAAGTCTCTTACACTCCGTGCAAGCCTTCGTGAATCCTGCCCTACGTTTTCTGGCAAAGAGGATTGAATTCATTAAATAATTCATTAAATAATGTCAAGACATTTGAGTTTCAGACTGCATATCCTTCAGAAAATGTATGCCATAACACAACACCTTTCATTCTAGTAACTTTCTAAGTTTTTAAGAGAAGAACTCATGTTTGTTTACTGCTCATATGTCTGTATGTTTGTTAAATTACAATATGTCTGTAACTGGAGCTTTTCTCTCTGGGCCTCTGCTGAAAAAGGACCTGTGTCCAGTCAGACATTCCTGGTAAACAAGTGTAAAATAAATGAATAAATAAATAAATAACACTCTTGTGTAAAACTGCACCCGAAGCCAAACAGCATGCATTGATTCAGGTGTTGATCAGTCCCAGGGAGCTCTAGCTTTCTTGACTATTAATGTACATGTACAATACAGCAACACTGGCAGGCATTATCCATTAGTTAAAATATTCTCAGATCTTTACAACAAATAATGCATGTTTATATACTGTGCATCCAGAGCTCAAGTTTTCAAGTTTACCGTGTTGTGTTCATTCTTTTGAATCCCAGTGTGCACATCACTAATCTTGGCATACCATCTTAAAATATAAATTTATTATACAAAGTCTGTGTTACAACATTCCTTTTCCTCTGTTTATTTTTCCAAGTACTGCTTGATCAGTAAAATGTACCTAAAGATGATTTCACTTTGTCAGAAATTTGTAATAGTTTACATTTTATGTTAGTTGTTGTATCCTTTATGATGTGATCTTCATCTGACTCGTTTATTTTAGACATTTTTAGTATGGTGTTTATAATAAGATAGATGATTGCTTTCACCTTTTTCCATGAGGTATTACCAAAACATTTCATAATGTCCTTTCCTATTTGGCATGTGTACTGCAATAAATAAACAGGCTTGTTTTCACAGCTGAAGGCAACATTAGGACCTGTTTAGCATGCAGAAGTTGGTTGCTGGATGATTCTCAGCCTCCATATGTCTATAAATTACAAGTATATTTAAACAGAAAATAACAAAAGGAAACAGCCACAACACATACACCATATAAACCATATAAACCATATATGGTCTATGCATTGTGGGTGTTTCCTTTTGTTATTTTCTGTTTAAAGTTGGTTAGTCAACATTTTTGGTGTTTATTACAAGTATATTTCCTTTAATGCACAAAAAAGCCAATTGTCTTTGCAGGAAACTATTTTGAGGATAATTAAATATCTCTCCAGAGTATAAGTGCATTAGGTTGGCAATGGTATTCATATGCCATGTAGTAATACTGAAATATCAAATGATGTCCACCACTAATGTCAGTATAGTCATTTTCACATCAGATATGGGATATGATATAGTTGTCTTAGAGCAGTAGCTGTTTCATTAATCAAGTAAGTCGAGCACTGTTCATTCAGAACTTATATTTCTCCTGTTCTTTAGTGCTGTCAAACCTACTGACTGTGTAGTCATAGAAATGAGATATTGTGGCTCTTCATTTTCTTCTCTGTTCAGGTTTCTATTTTGTTAGTGAAATGCACTTTCAGAGCTTGGATATAGATGAAATGGCTGCTTTAAGTGCTCCTCCATCATCTTACTAACAGCTACCTGCTACATTATTCCCTTATCTTCTCATGTCCGTTCTTAGATTATCACACCATTAATCTGGCATAGACTATTAGGCAGCTGCTCTGCCTGCTTCCCTCTAAACTGAAAAGTAGCTTTAGTACCAGTAGCAAGACCTATAATACATCTGTTTCAAGCCTAAGACACCTACATTCCACCAAAATTACACCTGCTACTATTTTGTCCCATTTCAATGCATCGTTAAATTATATGCATTATACACTGAACTCAGGATCCTGCAGTGGTGGTGCTGCGGTAGCGTTATCGCCTCACAGTTAGACGTTGCCCGTTCGATTCTCAGTTAGAGCGTCTTCTGTGTAGTGACATGCGTGAATGGGCATTCCTTTGTTGAAGGTTGTGCATTAGGCCCGGCAAGCCAGTATGTAAAAATCTACTGCCAATCATTAGCGGACTGGAGTTCCGCTGTGGCGACCCCTAACTGGGAAAAGCTGAAAGACACAAACAAAATACAGTGAACTCAGGGTTGGAATGTGTGAGTAGCATGGGTCGGGGTGGTACAGCCCACCACACCAGGGTGGTGAAGAAAGGTGAATATATTAAAATGCTTTAATAATTTAAAAGCAAGTTTATTTTACTCTTTAGTCAGTAATTTGCCAATTACTGTCTGTACTATAA
The DNA here is from genome assembly GCF_019279795.1 of Protopterus annectens. Lineage (NCBI taxonomy): Eukaryota > Metazoa > Chordata > Ceratodontiformes > Protopteridae > Protopterus > Protopterus annectens. Next base: position 1,125,957,537 of record NC_056725.1, read on the forward strand.
GGGTTAAGTACTTGGATGCTACTCTTTTGTGATGTAGCCATATGTGTGGCTGTAGGTCACTGTCTGTGTGTGTACATGCATTTATTTATACTAGTTTATAGGCATTTCTTTTACCCTTGTGTATATGGCCAGGATCATCTCTGGCAAAAGTCCAGAGAGAAGACCACTTGCCCAATTAAAAAATGATAAATAAAGAAATAAGTAATCACTGAATATCTGTTTTTTATCACGATTACTAAGAATAACCTAAACAGAAGTGCAGAGATCTTCAAAAATTGGTAATGAGAAACTTGCATGAGATTCCTGCTGAGATCTTGTAGGGTAAAGAGTGAATTCAGATACAAAAGGAAGAGTCCAAGGCTCTCAAGTCATGAACTAACTTTTTTCCATTCATTGAGGACCAAAGAAAGTATACTGCAAGCTATAAGGCTACAGAAGAGAAATCACTATGACAGAATGAAAGTTAGTTAGTGGAAGGTATTTAGTGGGAAGTTTCCCTAATGTGGATGACCTAACAGCAGATAAGAGGTAAAGTTCAAGTGCTGTGGATGTTATCATGGTTGAACTATCCTTTAACTTTGACTGTAAGGTAGACAGGAGTCAGGAAAGCCTTTCATCAGTCAGGCAGAGATTTTTAGCATCTACAAGATAGACAGTAGGAGGGAAATATCTCACTACTAACAAGGGAGGTGAAGTCTTAGATGGCATGCATTAATCAAATAGGAAGAAAATACACCACCAACCACATTGATCCTTCTATGAAAAATAAATACACCGACAAATATCAGGAGGTAATGGCATATCTGGTGGTAGGATGAAGGTAGGCCTTGGGTTGAGTTGGAAGAAGGGAGTCAGCTAATTTGTTTATTTGTCGTGTTTTATGAACTAAGATAAGTGGACTGATTCTGGGACCCTTTTTCATCCATGACCTGGGTGAAGAATTACAGTGAATAGTTAATATAATTTGGAACACAAACTACAATATTTGCATAAGTAATTATAGTTTTCAATATTACAAATGACAAAAGTTCAGTACTACAGGCTACATAACACCAGTTTCCATATGATGGAATTCAATATTTGTTTTGCAGAAGTGATAAAAAACTGCTTAGACTAATGTCAAACAAGGTCATTTTGGGCTAAGAGAGCTAGGATTAAAATATTAATGTGAAATATGGAGCTAATTTGACATTTGATTTAGGCACGCTAGAAGAGGAGGAGAAGTAGGGAGTGGAGAAATAGAGAAGGAGAAATCGGAAAGCCTGTGAGTACAGGACTATATACGTAGAAGGATATGAACTTTGAAAACAAGAACATGCTGTAAGCATCCAGATTAAGTATTCTCCTATGCTAATTCATACATTGCATGTCAAAAAGTCATAAAAAATACAATGCACAGAGTTAAGTTCCTTAAATTCCATTCATTCATTCCATGACTAATTTTGAGAAAAAACTAACAAGATTTAAGCAGTTGCAATTAGACGATAACTGTCTGAAAGAATAGATATCAACATTACACCCTGGGGACTCAGGTTTTGGAAGTTCCCGAAGTAACTTATCAAGGATTCAAAGTTCCACAAAGAACATTTAGAGTTGTTTGATGAGACTGGTCTGAAATTGATAATATTAATTATAAATAACAATGAAAGGGCAGAGAAGTTACTTAATGAGAGTGACAGAATAATTAAATCCATTACTGAAGATTTGCTTTTTAACTCAAATAAGTTACTTATTAAAGTGTTTTTGATAAAACAAACAGTTGGATTTGACCAAGGCCAACAATTCCAAGAAGTTAAAATGTGGTGAACAGGCACATGAGAACAAAAGTGCCTAATCATTTACCATGTTCATATACTGTAATTTGAGGATGAATGAACAATAAAGTACTTTTTATGATAGTTCAAGGGAAATGGAAACACTTAATGACCGAGCAATGAGTGTCAACCCTGACTATTTTTTAGACCAAGGAGCATATCCACCGATGGTCAGAAAGACTCGCAAACAAAAACAGACAGGAGGGAAGGGGATGAACAAATAACACTGAAGACCAACACATCCGAGACGTCACTTTCAGAGGAGGGGCAAAGGAAGAAGGTAGAAAAGGGTTTATTAACCTCATCTACCTCTACCAATATAGTTACAGTGGATTCAGAGCTCCTGTTACAAGAAAGAAATGTCTTTTACAGTGCTACAGATGATAACAATATGGACACCGACACTAGGAATGAGTCACTGTATACTTAACTACATTTGTCTGAGTGAGAATGGGGTAATGTACACTTGCAAATGTTTTAACAATTTTAATTATAATGGCTTGCAGTTGGATGAAAATTGTTTTGGACTTTTTCAAAGGGGCTTCACCTTTGCACTTTCCAAAAAAATGACTTAGCTGAAACAATCATTCCGTTGAAATTATGTACTAGAAAATTGAATTTAGTTGTGTTGTTTCATGTCAAAGGTATTAATAATAGTTTAAAATGTATAAGTGCATTCAATCTTGTATTACACCCATTAATTAATTAACTAGTGGTGTTAATAAGCTTGTTTTTTGGATATAATCTTTTTGTGGCTGTAGTTCCTGTAATAGATACAGCCCCCGCATTACTTGTGTTTCTAGTTATTTGTTTCAGCAGGTCTGGCCAATTTTTTGGTTCTTTTGTTTGATTTCTGGGCCTAGCTATGTCTTCATAGGACCTGTTCCCTGAACAAGCATCACATTCCTGTGTGGAGAAGGAGGAATTCCACACACTGAATGAGAATTTAACAAGACCGGTGAATTTGCTGATGCAATGGGTCTGTACACAAGGAGGTTGCCCTCCAGCTGGTAGTTTATCTGCAACACCAGTTCAGCCTAATGCAGCTCATAAACAAACTAATTCTGACACTAATTTGAATCTAACATCATTTCCCATGAATGAATATATTCAAGAATCTATTTTGGTCACCAAAATACCTAATGATCAGTGACAACTAAGGGCTACTGTGGGTTGACCTGTTTCATGTGGTTCCAGTTGGAGGAGTAAATGACTGACATCATAATGTTCAGACATAGGGGAAGAACAAGGAATCAATGGTGCCATGTCAGGAGTGGAAAAACATTTTGCCAGCAAATTTAAGCCATGGCATGTGTGATACATACTGCGATTTGTAGTATGTAAGACTAGATAGGTAGGGATTCTAATCTCACTCCTGCCCACTTGCTGGGGTAGCAGGATGGCATAATGGTTAAGGTGTCTACCTTACACAGGCAAGGAAAAGGTTTGATTCTTACATGGAGTTAATTGGCTAGGCTTAAAATGGTCCACAAGGGCAGTAAGCCTAATACTAATCTATGAACCTATGAAAAGCCAATGAGTTTGATTTTGGAAAATGGATTTATAAGATGCCCCACATCAAGATGACAAATCATACCTCAGCTGAGACATTCTATGTTCAAATGAGTAATTATGAGAAAAATAAGACTTGAGCAGTTGCAATTGGACAGTAGCTATCTGAAAGAATGGATAATGCATAACATTGCACCCTGGGGATTTAGAAATTTCCGAACATGGTTATCAAGGGGTCAGAGTTCCACAAAGAACTTTTAGAGTAGTTTGATGAGAGCAGTCTGAAATTGCTAAGAGTGGTTATTAATAACAATTAAAGGCAAGGGGAGAAGTTACTTAATGAAACTAACTGAATGAATAAATCAATTACTGAAGACTTGCTTTTTGAGTCGAAAAAGATTATGTAGTGTGGTGTCTTTGATAAAATAGACAAATAGTTGGTTTTGAACAAGGCCATAAAAAAGCCAAGAAGTTAGAACATGATGAATGGGTGCATGAAAACAAAGGTACCTATCCTTTATCACATTCACATACTCTCATTGGGAGATGAATAACCAACAAAGTATCTCCCATGATAGCTCAAGGGAAATGGAAACATTTAATGATGGAGAAAGGAATGCTAACTCAACCCTCAGAGTTTTTTAGATCACTGAGACAGTTGGAAAGACTTGCAAACAAAAACAGACAGGAGGGAAGGGGGATGAATGAAGAATACTGGAGACCAACACATCCAAGATCTTACTTTCAGAGGAGGGGCAGATAAAAAGAAAGAAGGTGAGAAAGAGGTTATTAACATCCACCACCTCAATCAATACAATTACAGTGGGTTCAGGACTCCTGTTACAAGAAAAATATATCTTTGGCATTGATATAGATGATAACAATTTGGACACTGTCATTAGGAATGAGTCGCTGTATATTCAACTACATTTGTGCGAGTGAGGATGGAGGAACATACACTTGCAAAGGTTTTAACATTTTTAATTACTGTGGCTTGGCACGGGATAAAAAAACATTATAAACTTTTTAAATGGGCTTCACCTTTGTACCCTCTTCAAAAACTGATTTGACTGAGACAATCATTGAGTTGAAATTTGTACTAGAAAAGTGAATTTAGCTGTGTTGTTTTATATCAAGAGTATTAATAAAAGACCACAATTTAGAAAGAAAATTGCATTCAATCATACATTACACCCTGCAATTAATTAGCTAGTGGAGTTAATAAACATTGCTTTTTTGGATGTATTCTTCATGCAGATGTGGTTCCTATAATAGATGTAGCATCTGCATTGTTTCTGTTTTTGGATTATTTTAAAGGTATGACCATCCCTGTGTCATCTGTAGGTTTATTGCTTGTTTACCTCCTAAATCATATCATTTTCTCATGAAACACAAATCATTAGTGTCAGTCAAAAGTAAGTATTAGTCATTAAGAGTTTCATTAGCTCTTTATTGTCCACAAAATGCATGCCTAATTTTGCCTTGTTTATTTTATGCCATCCTTTTTTAAAATCTAATCGTTAGCAAACTAGGGGCAACTCAGGAGCATAGTCTGGATGACCGACTTTCCCAAAGTCACATAGGCAAATAGAGGTAGAAAGAGTCAATCCTGTACCCCTGATTCCCAAAAACTGCTCATTACCAGCTTAGAAGCTTAATCCTCAGCACGGACAGTCCAAGGCGATCTCTGCTTAACATACAAGGACATGTCAAACCCAGAGCTGTTGGACATGCTACACTTAAAGATATCCCAATTCCTCAGAGCCACACTCTCCAGAGATCTAAACCTTGTCATCACAATAAACAAAACATGCTGGAGGAATAGGTTCCTGACCCAGAGACTCCCCAGACTCAGGAATAGACTGCCCATACATATCAAGCAGAGCACCTCTTTGGCCCTCTTCAAAAGGAACCTTGGTGATTGGATGGGAGAAAGGAAGTGAAGTAAATAGGGTGGGAAGAAATAGCCAGGGAATTGTTATGGCTAGGCTTGTATAGGCCCTAGGGCCGATAGCCCAGTACCAACCTATGAACCTATGACAGACCTTAATTAAGTATGAATCACTGATGGTTACAGTCAGATAATAATGCTCATCATGGGAGCTTCATAGTTTTTATTCTTCAGAAAACACATGCATATGCAATAATTGTACAGTTTTAACTTCTTTAAACAAATTAGAGAGTTTTTTGGTCCTTACAACTCTGAGATGTTAATTACGTAGCAGTCTTTATTTTGAGTCTTAAAACGTCCATTTCCTCTCAGCTCCAGATTCAAAGGTTTTGTTACATATTCATTGCTGCAGACTTTTCTAAATTTATACCTATGGTAAATAATGGTGAAGCATATCATTTCATTAAAATGATTTTTATAAGTATAAAGTAATGCATTAACCATTCTATGAGCTTCTATGAGCTTCCTTGCCAAAACTGTTAGTATGCTATTAACAGGCATCCTACATTTTGTCCTTTTGTTCTACCGTGTGAGAGGCAATGTTCCATGTTGTGTAGATGGAAGATTGAGAACTATGGTTAACAAAATACTTCCTGTAGTCAAAAGTACAGGGTTTGAATCCTTCAACCTCTGCCTGTCTATTGTTTGACTCTGAGCAAGTCCCTTAACCAGACAGTGATCCCAGGTTGCTCTTGAAAAGGGATATTTTGGGTTTACCTTTTTAGAAAACAGATAAAAATAAAATATCTAAAATTTCCTTTTTTTAGAGCCTTTGTACTTCCATTATTTTGGCTTTGTCAAGACTTCTTTTGCCAAAAAGTTGAAAGGTAGTTTGGTTTGTTCCTTGTAAAATCTGTGGCTTTATGGCAAACTCTTGTGGACTGCAATCACTAAATAATGGCAAGCATGCGAGTTCTGGATTTTGTATCCTTCAAAAAATGATCACTAATGCAAAGCCTGTTATTCTGTCAACATTCTAAGTATATAAGAGAAAAATTTGTAATACATTTCTGATATTTATTGTTTGAGAAAGCAGTGGGGCGATACAGTGGGCTGCATTGTAGGGTCTCACACCAGAGAGCTGAAATACAGTTCATTTGTTCTTTTGATCCCAAGCAAACATCTGTAGTGTTTACAGTCACATAAGGGGCTGTTACTGATAGTCACATCTGTGTGTGTGTGTGTGTGTGTGTGTGTGTGTGTGTGTGTGTGTGTGTGTGTGTGTGTGTGTGTGTGTGTGTGTGTGTGTGTGTGTGTGTGTGTTTGTGAGTGCACATGTGTAAATAATGATTCCTGCATCCAAACTAGTTAAGATTAGAGGAAAGGATTGTAGTGAACAAAAGTATTATGTGAGATGTTCTTTGGATACAATCCTAGGCTTCCTTGTTTTGTTGACTGTTAACAGTGTGTTTATTACTTGGTTGTAAGTAAACTCGACACCATGAATTCTGTGAATTTAATGTCAGTATTTTAACTAGGAATATATTTTTAATTTAGTTTTTTATTTATTTATTATTTTTATGGGGCACAAGAGTATGACATGGACTATATTGGGGTACAACACTTTCTGTGGCACTTAGTGCAGATGTGTAAGGCAATGAGCTGCTGCTTCCTTTAGTAAAGGGTTTGATTCCCTCAGACTTTGTTTGATTACTGTTTGACTCTGACCAAGTCACTTCATCAAATAGTGCTCCTGGGCTGCTCTTGTAAAGGGACACCTGAATCTAGTGGGTTGTCCCAGTCTTTTGAATTCTTGCATCCTTCACATGGCCACTTATTAATACTTCACTATATGTTAGTTGTCTGCATCCCAGCATGTCTCTTTTAGTTTAATGGGCTTCCAGATACAGTCTTAATAAATGTGAGGAAGAGAAGTTTACTGCTGTGTTCTCAGTGTGAGAGGGTTTATTTATTTATTTATTTATTTTTTAATTTTATTTTTAGAAAATGTCTGCCACTATTTTTTTTTTCTGCATTCGTCTCTTGGGCAAAAGGGAACTACCCATAAATGAGCATCTGAGAATCTTTAGCTGGTGACTCACTAAGGGAAGATGCAGCCAGGTCTAATAGTGATTAATTGTGGTTTTCAAAACATCATCCAATTTGAAAATGTGATTGTTTAAAAGTCTGAGAGGTATGAGATATAAGCTTTTCATCAAAAGGGAAGGAAAAAAAATCTTTTTATTTAAATTATGCTTAAATATTTTGTTATACTTAAAATGATCTGTGTGGTGATACTTTTTTGTACTTCCCTGCTTTTAGTCCATTTGTCTATTAGCATTTTTTAGTTTGTTCTTGGACCTTAGTCTTGTAGCGTCATTCATAGTTGCATGAAGATTGTGTATTACTGCAAGATTCTAGCATTGTTCATACATTATAATGCACTTCTATTCCCATAAGCAGAATTAAATGTAAAAGGTAACTTTTTTGCATTTTGAACCCAGTCTGGACAATCTTGTACCTCTTTCACTGTTATGACAGGACTGTGATCTGCTACCAGAGTTGAACCTCATTTAGTCATTTATTACAGTGCTACTACTAAATATCTGCATGGTCCTGGGCCTTAGTCTGTGGTAGGATTATAGCAGTGGTAGCATTCTGAATTCTCCTCCAAGATTTGTGCTACAGTGCTTTTAATAGCTGTATATATCTACTTAAAATTGGATTCCTGTAATCTGCTGATGTAATCTATACAGGGATTGCTGTAGTGGCAGTATTGTGAATTCTGTTCCATATGTCTGTTTCATTACTTTTTATAGCTGCATATATCTATTTAAAGTTGTATTATAGTGCCTTTCTATTTACCTTGCTAGTGTTTTTCCCCTGTTCTTTCAGTCTGTCCCACCTCCACGGAGGCACTAATCTAAAAGTTTTTGAGATTCATACCATAGGACTTGAGCTCCAGCACTGGTTTTAATTGGCTGGATCCCTCTGTAGCAAATTTGCTTTATTTAGCTCAGACCTACATCTACCCATATTCTTTTATTCAAGACTCTGTGAGTTGTGAGATACAAGCTGTCCATCAAAGGGGAAGAAAAAAGCTTTTTATTTAAATTCTGCATAAATATCACAAATATTTTAAGTTGCACTTATAGTGACATGCTTGGCGATGCTTTTTGTACTTGTCTGTATTTTGTTGATTAATCTGTCTGCATTTTTTAGTTTGTTCTGGGACCTTAGTTTTGCAGCTTCATTTGTAGTCATGTGACTATTGTGTATTACTGCATGATTTTAGTACTGTTAATACATTATACTGCACTTCTATTTCCATAGCTAGTATTACATGTAAAACGTATATTTTTGTGTTTTGAACCCAATCTGGAAATCTTGCAACTTCTTTCACAGTTGTGGCACAGCTGTGATCTGCTACCAGATTTGGGCCTCATTTAGTCATTTATTACAATGTTAGTGGTAAATTTCAGCATTGTCTGAGTCCTTAGTCTGTGGTAGCATTACAACAGTGGCAGTATTGTGAATTCTCCTCCAGAATTAGTGCTTCAATACTTTTTATAGCTGTATATAGCTACTTAAAGTTGTTTTACAGTGTCTTTCTGTTTACCTTGCTACAGTTTTATCCCATATTTTAGTTTGCCCCAACCCCCCACTGGAGCTTTAGTTAAAAGTTTCTAAAATTCTAACCACAGGACTTGAGCTCCAGTATTGGCTTTAATTGACTGGATCCCTCTCTAGCAAGTCTGTTATGTTTAACTACATCCACCCTGGGTCTTTTGTTCAAGACTCTGAGAAGTATGAGATGCAAGTGTTTCATCAAAAAGGAAGAAAAAGAGCTTTTTATTTAAATTCTGCTTAAACATTTTAAGTAGCACTTATAGTGACCTGTGTGGTGATACATTTTTGTACTTCTCTGCTTTTTGTCCATTTATCTGCTTGTAACGTTTTAGTTCATTCTGGGACCTTAGTCTTGCAGCTTCATTTGTAGTTGTGTGAAGATTGTGTATTACTGCAAGATTTTAGCATTGTTCATACATTATACAGCATTTATAGTTCCATAAGTAGAAACGCATTTAAAAAGCATTTTATTTTGTCATTTTAAACCTAGTCTGAACAACCCTGTAGATTATTTCACTGTTGTGGCAGGACTGCGATCTGCTGCCAGGTTTGAGCCTCATGTAGTCATTTATTACAGCATTACTAGTAAATTTCTGCATAGTCTGGGGCCTTAGGCTATAGTAGGATTGCAGTAGTGGCAGTATTGTGAATTCTCCATGAGGATGTGTGCTTCAGCAGTATTTTTTAAAGCTGTATATACTTGCTTAAAGTTGTATTTCATTAATCTGGTGCCCTAATCTGTGGTGGGATTGCATTGTTGCAGCATTTTGTATTCTGCTACGTGATCTGTGCTTTATTAGATTTTATAACTGTATACATCTGCTTAAATTTGCATCAAAGTGCCTGCCTGTTTGCCATGCTACTGATTTTCTGCTGTTCTTTTGAGTCTGCCCCACCCCAACCCCATTGAGGCATTCATGTATCGATTTTTATTTATTATTTTATTTATTTATTTATTTATTTATTTATTTAAATTTGTTGACCGGGAGTGTCCGACTGGACGTAGGTCCATTTTCAGCAGATGCCCGGGGAGAAAAGCTCCACAGTAAAATAAACAGACAGTAGTTACATTGGATTACATAGCGATTAACAACTTAATATAGCAATTACTTACAACATATTTACAGATGAAGAACATAGTACATCAGTAGACAACTAGAATCTTTATCTGTGAAGTACATAACAGACATTAACAAATGTTACAATGAGAAGTTCCTGCTGTATAATAAGTACTAGGCTTATGAGCATCTGAGCTTGCTATAATCAAGGCAGTTAGTCGAGTGGAGAGAAAGGTAGTGGTTGGATGGGGTGGATGATATTAGAGTGGGAGTTGCAAGGGCATAGCCAACATGTTTTTAGGTGCGCTTTTAGTAAAGTTTTGAAGTGGCTGCATGATGGTACGGAGGTAATTCTGGGTTCGAGTGAGTTCCATAATTTGGCTATGGTGCAAGAGAATAGTGCTTCACCAGCAGAGTTATTGGCTTTAGTGATCTGCAAGTGATTTTTGTTGCTGGATCTTAGTGGTCTGGTGGTGCAATAGGGTTGGAGTAGATTCTGGAGGGATGGGACATTTAGTGGATGGTTTACTAGTTTGTGGGCAAGTGAGAGTTGATACCACTGAAGGAGGTGAGGGAGTTCAAGCCAGCCCAGTTCAGCAAGTGAGAGACAGTGGTGACTACGGTAGGATGCCCCTGTGGCGAATTTGGCGATTTTGTTGTAGCAGGTCTCTAGCTTGTTTAGATCACATTGCCTTAGGTTGGTATATATTGGAGAGGCATAAAGTAGGGTGGAGATAAGGTGGGAATTTGCTATTGAAATTTTTTTGAAATTCAAACCACAGTATATGAGCTCCAGTTGGAATTTTTTCCCTAACTCTCCACATCTACCCTTTTCTTATTGTGTTTTTAAAAGGCTTTGCCTCTGGATTCTGTCCATTGTGATAATCTGATTTCCAAAGTCCCTATCTCCTCTCTTTCTTTGCTGCTGTCTGTTCTGTAACATATTTAAGTACTTTCCCACTCATTGGTTTCCATATACCAATAATACTGAGTGCAAGCCCAGAAAACCAATATTGTACTTGAGTAAACCTCCCTTACTACAAATTGTTTCCTGCTCATTTTCCCAGAGCTCCCATCTGCTTGGCACCCAAGTTACACTCTGGGGAGTTCTGCTTTATTCCTGCTATATCTTTTGCAGATAAGAAATGTATTTTATTGTTTTTCACTTCAGTTGACTGTTTAGGGTTCTACTGCTTTATTTTTGTTTTATTTGTTGATTTTGCCTTTAAATCATTCTAAATGTACCTATGACAAATTCATCTGAAATTTCACCTCCACTCCCTCTGCCTCCCTCCATGAAATACCTACTAACATAACTCACCCAACTATTAATGGGGGCAGATCTTAGCAATGCTCACCAAGGCCGAAACTACAGCATCAGTAGGCCCCAGCAATATCCTGAGTTGCCTCCTAAGTAGCTAGAAACATTACCTATCATGACGATGAGCCACTTTTCAACTATAGTCTCAAAAACAGGCTGTGTACCATGCAAATGGAGGACTGCAATGGTTATCCCACTTCACAAGGGTGGGCCATCAACTGACCCCAGAAACTATAGACCTATTAGTCTGACTAAAAACCACAGAAGAACTGGAACAAACGAAAAAACAACCAGCCAGCGTATTCCACAGATTTATTAGGTACAATAAAACTCTGACGTCTCGGCTCTATCCAAAAGCCTTAGTCTGACTAGTCTAATATGAAAAGCCATGGAATAAATTGTCATGGAAATGAACAACAAAGATATAGGAAACCTTCAGACACTAGACCCAACCTAGTTTGGCTTTGTCACGGGAAAGTCATGCCTACTAAACCTCGTGGACTTCACTGATGAGGTCACTTAGGCAATCACTGGTGGATAAACAGTACATACTACTTACCTGGACCTGGAAAATGTGTTCTGTGCAATACTCACTCAGTTATAGTTAACACACCTGCCAAACTGGGCATAAACCCATACATAACTTGCTGGATTGCCAGGTGGCTCATAGACAGTTTCCTGGAATCCAAGATTGGTGATACCACCTCCAGTAGGAGACTAGTCACCAGTAGGTTACCTCAGATTTCTGTGCTGGGACCTCTCCTATTTGGCATCTACTTCTCAGAGATAAAGGCTAAAGTAAAGGGTCTTTGGCTAGCCAAGTTCACAGATGACTGCAAACTGAGAAATATCATAGATTCACAGTGTGGCACAAATATCTTACAAGAGGGTCTAACACAGACAAATGTCTGGTGCCAAAGTCACAGATTAAAATTTAATGCTAATAAATGCACTATAGTGCCTTTTGAGAAAACTAATAGAATACAAAAGTACTTGTGAAGCAATGTGTCCAGTGCAAAATAAGCAATTTAATAAAAGGCCAAGCAAAAAACTAAATAAGCAATTTATTAAAAGGCCAGCAAAAAACTCAACATAAGCAATTAATTGCAAGGCCAGTGCAAAAAACAAACCTTTTGGGGTTGCACTTGTTTCTTGTTTTTGGGTCTTTTGGGCAAACTGCCACCCAGGGTAATTACTCCATCAATAAGACAACCCTAAGAATTGACCTAGTAATCAAGGATCTGGGAACATATGTAGACAGTAATCTGGCCTTTGACTAAAACGTGGCTAAGGCAGTAAGCAAATTATTTTATGTCATCCAACTTATAAGTACGGGCATGGCATCCAGGTCCAAGGAAGTCATAGTCTAACTTCATTTGGCCCTTAGCAGACCCATTAGAGTGTAATGACTCCTTCTGCATGTACTTGACCAAACATATGCAAAAGTTAGAATGTCCACAAAGTTTTCTTACCAGGAAAATCCAGGATATAAACACATTGTAAACTAAGAACCAAAAACGAACAAATTCACAAAATTAAAGACAATGGCAGTTAAAAATCCCGATAATTTATAACCACACATATTAAGTGCTTTCATCTCATATATAACATAGACTTATTAGAATCTAACAATAATACAGTGACATCACATTTAAATAGCCCACTCAAAAAAATCACATGACCTATAAAACCCAATAATGTGGTCCCTAAACTGTCTCTATTTTTCACTATATAAAATCCTTTACATGATACGCACATAGCTCCATAAATTAGTCCTATAGAATTGCAATTAATATAGGAATTTGACCACACCATAATATTAATAATCCAGATCACTTCCTTCTCTAAAATATACCTAAACTGTGGGCAACATCCACATTTAAATGCGCCTGCTTTTTTGTTAGATGTGATCTGGACCACATCTATGAACTTAATTTAGATATTAGGAATAAAAATAGAAATAATGTTTTAGTTAAACATATGCAGTTTTCCACACATTCTTTTATTTTTTTGATATTGAAATGGTCTCTAAAAATTGCAGCGGAGGTTCTTGGGTGGAGCTTATTGAGTCCAAGGAATTAAGGTGGCAAATTAGGCTTCACTCTTTAAGCCCCCCTGGTTTAAATGAGAATTCTTCTATTGCTAGCATTTTGAAGTTACGTTCATTTTATGTTTAATGGTTTTATATTATTTGTAATTAAAAAGCAGTTTAAATTATGTAATGTATTTTTGTAGCAGCAGCTTTTAAGAATGTAATATTATTGAGTTTTATAGGTCATGTGATTTTATGAGTGGGCTATTTAAATGTGATGTCATTTTATTATTGTGAGATTCTGAAGAAGTCTATGTTATATATGAGATGAAAGCGCTTCATCTGTGTGGTTATTAACTTATTGGGATTTTTAACTGCCATTGTCTTTAGTTTTGTAAACACATTGCCCTATATAAAATGCATTAAAGCCCTATATCTATATTCTGTCACTGACAGGATACTGAGAGGCGATCCATGCCTGGCTTACACGGCATCCTTGGATCCAGGTCTGATAGACCTTTTGCACATTAGCAAAATGAACAGTATTAGAACCACTAGATAAAAGGATTTTGATTTTGCTTATGACATAAATAAGATGTGGGAGACAGATATGTATCTCAGTGGATTCCAGTACTTAGGAACATGCTCCCCATCCATGTGAAGCAGAGTTTATCTTTAACCCTATTTAAGCGTCCTTGACCAATGGATAGAAAATCAGAAATTCACCCAGGATCTAGCCCCCATGTTTCTGATAAACAGAGGCAGGAATGATGAAACAACAACCACCCCACAACTTCTAGAAACTTCCTAACATACCCCATCCTAATAAATGCTCATGATACATAGGACCACAATTGGGTTGAGATTGCATGTCTCAGCTTACAAATGCCTTATGGTCGTTAGTCTAGTATATAACTATAAACCTATGGAAATTGCTTCTGTTGGTACCAAAAAGTGCAAGAAACTCAAACAGCTACTTTAATGACATTACACAAAAGTGACCCAACCATGGACTATTAGTCTCACTAACCTCATATGTAAAGCTATGGAGCACATTATGCTAGACTTCATTAATCTGGATATTGAAAATCTCTTAACCATAGATCTTCATCAATTTTTCTTTATCAAAGGAAGCTCCTGCTTCTTTAACCTCATTAAACCTCTACTCATCACTCATCAGACCCATCAAAGAGTACAACGTCCCATTTGGGATGTACCTTACAAGACACCTGCAACAGCTGGAAAGACCACAGAAGTACCACACCTAGAGGATTACTGGCCTCAAACATATGTCCTATGCAGCCCGACTGAAGAAACTCCAGCTGTACTCGGCTGCATACTGCTTATGCAGAGGTGATCTCTGCCTGACATACAAGGCCATGTCCAACCCAGAATTGATGGACATGCTCCACCTAAAAAAAAACAAATCCCCAAGAGCCACATGCTCTAGGGATCTAAATCTCACCACAATGATAAATAGGATGTGCTGGAGGGATAGATTCCTGTCCCAGAGACTCCCTATGTTTTAGAACAGGATTCCAATCTACCTTAGACAGAGCCCCTCACTAACACTCTTCAAGAGAAACCTTGACGAGTGGATGGGAAACAGTAAATTTACCCCGGGGATCACTGCAGTGGCTCTGCTGGACAGAGGCACAGGGAACTAATGGCTCTGCTGGACCGAGGCACAGGGAACTAATCTAAGAGGGCGGCGAAAGCCAATACATTCTGGCTAGGCTTATAGATGCCCTCGGGCAGATAGCCTAGTACTTACCTATGAACCTATGAACCTAATTTATTTGATAAAGTAACTGAAGCAGTGGAAAGTGGTTTACAGTACACGCAGCGTATCGAGAACTGGCCAAGGCCTTTGACACTATCCTGCATATAAGCATTATTGATAGACTTGTAAATTTGAATATAAATCCTTATATTGTGCAAAGGATAGGTAAAACTGGTTGTTTAACAGAATCCATGTGGTTAGAATAGCAGGTGCCACTTCTGAAAGCAAAACAGTTACCAGTGATGTACCACAGGGCTCAGTTTTGGGTCCTGTCCTATTTGGCATATATTTCTCAGACCTTCAGGCCAGCACTTCTGGCCTATGGTTAACTAAGTTTGCAGATGACTGTAAATTGGGTGCTGTTATTCAGTCTTCTACTGACTCACAACTGCTCTAACACTGCTTAGACCATGTCAACAATTGGTGCAAGGCCATGGTCTCAAATTAAATGTAAAAAAAAATTCAGCATAGTTCATTTTTGTAAACAAAAGCATTCACTTTCCACATAGGAGATGTACTCCTCCAATCAGACAATGTTGTAAAGGCTCTGGGTACTCTTGTTGATAATTCCTTATCATTAGACCATCATGTCTCCACAGTGGTTCAGAAATCCTTTTATCTGGCTCATCTAATTTCCAAAGGCATCTCCACTAGATCCAAATAAGTCTTAATTTCCATTAACTCATATCTTATCAGACCCATTATTGAATAAAATGCACTATTGGTATGTATTTATCTAGACATATCAGAGCCTTTGTGAGACCTCAGAGGTTCATAACTAAAAAGATCAGTGACCTCAAAAACCTTACTTATCAGTAGAGACTAGCAGCCTTTTGTCTGTCTCCTCCATGGAGATCTAGTTCTAGCCTTTCATACCATGAAATATCCAACCTTATTTGATGTCTTATTCTTCACAGAGCTAGTGGTACATCACTCAGTTAAAAGAATGAAACCTTCATCAGCAGATAAATAAGACACATTGATGTAATAGATTCATATCCCAACGTAGCCCTCACTTCCACTACATAAAAATCAGAAGAGTAACCTTACCACCTTCACAAGCTAAACCTAGATATTTGGATGGGCAGCCTCATATTTTCTCCCTGACTGTATTTTCTTTCTGTCCTTAAGGCTAGAGTGAAATTTTAAATGTAGGTTTTTTGGCTAGGCTTGAAATGGCCTACAGACCAATTTCCTAGTACTTACCTACAAACCTATAAGACAGAAATATGCTATTTCATTTTAGCAAGATTATTAAAAAAAACTGACAGAGGTATTTATAAACCAAGAATTTATTCTTTTTGTGTTCTTTAAATAAGGTGACCAAGAGAAAACAGAAGGAATCATTTGCATCATATGTTTGACTCAGAGAGGACCAATAATAAAACTACAGATGAATTCTGAGGGGTCCCTGTCACTGAGTCTGCATTGTCCCATTACAATATATGGCTTCCATGCTGTGACAGAATATAAGGTCACACAGACAAACCAATTAGTAAAAACTACAAAAAAACCTAAACAAGCTAGAGTTTTCACTGTGTGATACCTTAAACCTCCTGTAATAGAGGCCCACGGAATATGCAAATGACCCTTTAAGGACATCAATAGTTTCAGCTATATGGTTTCTGAAAGTCGATCATTTTTTACTTTTTCTTTTTAAGTCTTTGTGGATACATTCAGGCCAATAATTCTTTGATTATGATCTTTATAGTTATCTAAGGCTTTTTAAGGCTACATATGCTGAATATCCAGAAGACACCACAGAGATATAAGAGCAGAAAACAAGCTTATAGGTATGTATGCAGTAAACTATGAGAGTAGCTCTCTCTCTCTCTGCCTTTTTATCCATAAAACAGTAATGTGTTTTCAAGCAGGAATTTGCAAGTAAAGGTAAAGGTGACTGTCCATTTCAGAACTGATTTGTGTGACTTTTTAGTCTATATTATAAAAAGGACAAAGGTTGTCAAGGAAAACAGTGAATGAATGAATGAATGAATGAATGAAAGATTATGGACTTGCATGGGCAAAGAGTTACTGTGAATTATTTTGGGCAAAATATTTTTTAGCAGTGATGAACAATTGATTATGGACTGTGGTAAACAAAGATGTGTTCAGTGTGGAGAAATGGCACACCTGAAAAAAATGTAAGTTGATATATAAAAACTGTTTGAAAGAAGGGTATTTTTACTGAGTACCTCTACTATTTTTGATAAAAGTCATGGGATTGTTTACATTTACCCTGTGCTTGCACCACCTCAGGCAGCTTGGAAATCAGCTTAACATTTCAGCCTGAGAGTGTCACACTCAATAATGCAGCCTCCCCCATACTGCATATTTATGTTATGTTGTGAAAGTCCAATAATGGTATGTTTGCATATTAGAAATAAAGCATTTTTCTAACTTTTTGTACATTTCTGGCTACAACATTCCTTTTTTGAAAATCTTGAATTAAAATATCATTCTTACCCTGTTACACATGTATTCAAAGGCTCTCATGCTCTACCATTACATATTTACAAACAATTCTATTTTGCTGTAGGACTGGCACTAAGTGAAATGATAAAATTAAGTCTGGGCCACCTCGAGTAGGATTTAGAATTCTCTTTTCTACATAACCAGTTAGTGCTAAGGCCAGGCATCAATAACATTGCTTGGCAACTAGTACAAGAAAATAATGAGGGTCAACAGTGCACTAGCATTGCCAGC